>NC_090445.1:1414441682-1414744712 GCF_031143425.1 Pleurodeles waltl | reverse complement strand
TTACCCCAACCTGTCGTGGCTACTTACCCCAGTGAGGAATCCCAGGACAAGGGCAGAGGAACGCTACAATGAGGCCCATGGGCGAACTAGGAAGATTATAGAAAGAACCTTCGGCCTCCTGAAGGCCAGGTTTAGGTGCCTGCATATGACAGGTGGATCCCTAATGTACTCACCAAAGAAGGTGTGCCATATCATCGTGGCCTGCTGTATGCTTCACAACCTGGCTTTGCGATGCCAGGTGCCTATCCTGCAGGAGGATGGTCCAGATGGTGGTGTTGTAGCAGCTGTGGAGCCTGTGGAGAGTGAAGAGGAGGAAGACGACGGGGACGACACAGACAACAGGGACACAGTGATAAAACAGTATTTTCAGTAGCACACAGGTACGAATCAACCACGCCATTTTACATTTACTTAAAGTCTCCTGGCTCTCTACTGTCTGAGTTCCCCCCCAGTTCCTGTTAACTGAGTTGTGACTTTTCCTTCCGTTTTCAGAGCTGTGGGCCCCACTGCGTGACCTCTGCTTTGTTTGCCCATGGACTACAGCTGTGGGACAGTGGTATGTTGTCATCACAATGTAACTGAACATTTTTGTACCGCTATGTCGAATACATTTGTTCAAAATACAAGCAGACTCCAGATTTTTTAAGTGCAATAAGTGATTTAATTAAAGTGATACATTTAGGAACATGATTGTAAAACGGCGATGGGTGATGGTGGAGTAATGTCCATGGCAGAGTCCAGTTCTCAGTCTCACAGGTGCATTGTCCATATGCCTGTGGAATAATGGAGCAGGGGCAGTTCAAGGTTGGACAGGGTGACAATGTGGGACAGTGGGATGACATCAGGGGGTATCGTTTGCTGGCGGGGGTCTTGGCATTCTACTCTGTCTTCTTGTGAGATCTCAGGTTCCGCTTGCGGGGTGGTTCTTCTTCTGCAGGAGGTGGGGTTCTGGTGGCCTGTCGTTGTGTGGGGGCCTCCTGTCCACTAGCGCCGGCTGAGGTGGTAGGCTGTTCCTGGTCCAGGCTAGTGACAGGGGCCCTTTGTGGTGCCACATGGTCCCGCAATGTGGTGAATATCTGGTTAAGGGCCACGACGATGATCCCCATTGCGGAACTAATGTTCCTCAGTTCCTCTCTGAACCCCATGTACTGTTCCTCCTGCAGTACCTGGATCTCCTGGAACCTGGCCAGTACCGTAGCCATCGTCTCCTGGGAGTGGTGGTATGCTCCCATGATGGAGGAGAGGGCCTCTTGGAGAGTCGGTTCCCTGGGCCTGTCCCCCACCTGTCGCACAGCAGCCCTCCCAGTTCCCCTGTTTCCCTGGGCCTCTGTCCCCTGGACGGTGTGCCCACTACCACTGCCCCCAGGTCCCTGTTGTTGTTGGGGTGGTGGGTCAACCTGGGTGCCCTGTAGTGGTGGACACACCGCTGATTGACGTGTCCTGGAGACAGAGGCATGGGCCCGCTGGGTGGGAGCTGTGCTGGTGTTCCCAGAGGGGGTTAGGTCAGGTGTAGCCTGTGGCTGTCTGTGGGGAACCGACTGTCCCGAGGTCCCCGATGGGCCGGGCTGGTCATCTGGGTCCAGGGAGACAGAGCTGCTGTCGTCACTGGGGGCCTCTTCTGGGGGTGGGATGGACATCTCTGGACCCTCCGTGGCGGTGTGGTGGCGTTCGGGTCCTGCAGGGGTATAAGAGTATGGTTATTGCTTCTGTGTGTGGCATTTTGTGTAATGGGTGGGTGCCCGTGTACCCCAGTGCTGACATTCCCTTGTGGGGGCTTTTGTGACGGTGGCTTGTGGGGGTGATGGGTGTGTGCATTGGGCATGCTTTGGGTATGGGTGTCCATGCTTTGGGGACGCATGCAGGGCTAGGTATTGGGATGGGTGGGATGTGATGGTGAGCCATTTGCAAGAAGTTGGTGTGATGGGGGTGGGGGAGAGGGTGGGGGTATGATTTGGCATGCAGGTGGGGTGGGGGGAATGAAGTAGTGGAGATTTGCCTTACCAGAGTCCATTCCTCCGCCTACTCCTGCGAGGCCCTCAGGATGCAGGATGTGCAAGACTTCCTCCTCCCATGCTGTGAATTCTGGGGGAGTAGGTGGGGGTCTGCCACCAGTCCGCTGTACCGTGATGTTGTGCCTTGATACCATGGAACGCACCTTCCCCGTAGGACGTTCCACCGCTTCCTGATGTCCTCCCGATTGCGTGGATGCTGTCCCACAGCGTTGACCCTGTCCACTATTCTTTGCCATAGCTCCATCTTCCTGGCAATGGTGGTGTGCTGCACCTGTGCCCCGAAGAGCTGGGGCTCTACACGAACTATTTCCTCCACCATGACCCTGAGTTCTGCGTCAGAGAACCGGGGGTGTCTTTGGGGTGCCATGGGGTGGTGTGGATGAGGTGAGGGGTGGTGTATGTGTTGTAGAGTGTGGTGAGTGTGGTGGTGTATGGTGTTTTGTGCGTGGAAATTGTGTGGGTGATGTTGTGATTTGCCTCTGTGTGATGGTCTACTCTATGCTGTGCTGTCTCTCTCTGTCCTTCAGTCGCAATTGTGGTCGTAAGGGTTTGTGGGTGATGTGGGTGTGTGTTTTATATTTAATTGGGTGTGTGGGAGTGGTGTGTGTATGTGTCTCAGGTGTGTATATTTTGATTTGTCCAATGTGGTAGTGTTTTGTAAAGGAGTGTGTATTTTGAGCGCGGCGGTGTGTACCGCCAATGGAATACCGCCGTTGAAAGACCGCTGCGGGGATTTGTGGGTCGGAATGGTATGGGTGTATTTCTGTTGGCGTGACGGTGGAGGTTTGGTCATCGCCAGTTTCCCGCTGACCTTTGGTGTAGCGGACTTTTGTTGGTGTCGGGTTTTTGGCGGTTTGCCAGTTGCGGGTCAGAATGACCGTGGCGATTTACTGCGACCGCGGCGGTGTTATGGCGGTCTTCTGACCGGCGGTAAGCGCCTTTTACCGCCGAGGTCAGAATGACCCCCTAAGAGCCAGATGTACCAAAGTCTTGTTGCAGTGTCAACGGATCCAAATTACAAAGAGGTGCATTTACGACCGCAAAAATTGCCTTTTTGTTGTTTACTAAACACATACTGCAATTCAGCAACCAAGTACAGAATTACTATTTGGGGTTAAGACTACATACCAAATCAGTATTTGAAAGGGACAGGATTATGGTTTCCCTTCCAAGTGGTGATTATAGAATGAATGTATTTATGTTTTGTCGTTGAAATCCAGTTCCATAAGGTTAATATTTTACCAACTACACAAATTAGTGGCAACCTATTCGCAAACAGGGACGCCTTCCTCTTCGTGAATGTTGACAAAAAGTTTTTTTAAGAAATTAGGGAGTGGTCCCTGGACCACTTTCTAATTTTGAAAAGAGTTTGTAAAACGTTTTCATTTTTTTAACCGCTTGAGTGCGGGCGTCGGCCACTGGCCGACGCCCACACACCCTCCCTGGTGCGGGTCACGACCAGTGGCCAACACCAGGAAGGGCATTAATAAATCCTCGGGTGCGACGCGCCCGAGGATTTATTTTTTTTTTTTTTACTACCCCCGGGAGACACGGAAGCTACCGTGTCTTCCCCCGCCCCCCACCCGCCCCTTTGTGACGTCAGCGCGCCGCGAGGCGCGCTGACGTTGCAAAGGTGTTTTCCCCATGAAAGCAGGAAGCAGCCTTGCGGCCGCTTCCTGCTTTCATGGGGAAAACGGCCTTTTACACGTTCGGGAAGGCCTTGTAAGAAAGGGGAGAGTCTCCCCTTTCTTACGAGGCCTTCCTGAAAGTGTTTCCTGGCCCCCGGTCGCAGCACAGCTGCGATCGGGGGCCAGGAAACACTTTCAGGTTTCCTGGCTCCCCCGATCGCAGCAGAGCTGCGATCGGGGGGGCCAGGAAACATTTTGAAAAGGCCTCGTAAGAAAGGGGAGACTCTCCCCTTTCTTACGAGGCCTTCTGAAACTGTTTCTGGCCCCCGATCGCAGCACAGCTGCGATCGGGGGCCAGAAACAGTTTCAGAAGGCCTCGTAAGAAAGGGGAGAGTCTCCCCTTTCTTACGAGGCCTTCTGAAACGGTTTCCTGGCCCCCGATCGCAGCACAGCTGCGATCGGGGGCCAGGAAACCCCACTAGACACCAGGGATTTCACTTTTGGGGTTTTCCCCATGAAAGCAGGAAGCAGCCTTGCGGCCGCTTCCTGCTTTCATGGGGAAAACGGCCTTTTACACGTTCGGGAAGGCCTTGTAAGAAAGGGGAGAGTCTCCCCTTTCTTACGAGGCCTTCCTGAAAGTGTTTCCTGGCCCCCGGTCGCAGCTGTGCTGCGATCGGGGGCCAGGAAACACTTTCAGGTTTCCTCGCTCCCCCGATCGCAGCACAGCTGCGATCGGGGGGGCCAGGAAACATTTTGAAAAGGCCTCGTAAGAAAGGGGAGACTCTCCCCTTTCTTACGAGGCCTTCTGAAACTGTTTCTGGCCCCCGATCGCAGTTTCAGAAGGCCTCGTAAGAAAGGGGAGAGTCTCCCCTTTCTTACGAGGCCTTCTGAAACGGTTTCCTGGCCCCCGATCGCAGCACAGCTGCGATCGGGGGCCAGGAAACCCCACTAGACACCAGGGATTTCACTTTTGGGGGGCGGCCCCCCCGGAAAACGGGCCGCCCCCCCCGCATAATTTTTTTTATTAAAAAAAAGGTAGGTGCCCCCTGGGGGGGGGGGGGGGGCGCGAACGCGCCTTCCCCAGGGGATTTTTTTTTTTCTTCAAAAAAATAAAAATAAAAATGAAATGACAGGGGGTCGCCCGTGGGCAGGGTGACCCCCTGTGGGGGCAATTTTTTTTTTAGATGTTGTAGGGTTTCCCTGGGGGCCATTTTGGCCCCCAAGGAAACCATACAGCAACTAAAAAAAATATATATGTATATATCTATATATATATATATCTATGTAGATAGATATATCTAGGTACATGGATATATCTATAGATATATCTATGTAGAGATATATATATATATATATATATATATATATATATAGGTAGATCTGTATCAAAGAGATTTATAAAGCGCGCTACTCACCTGTGAGGGTCTCAAGGCGCTGCGGGGGGGGGGACAGGGGGAGGGAAAGGGGCTAGGATGTTCACTGTTCAAAAAGCCAGGTTTTGAGGCCCTTCCTGAAAAGAAGTAGGTTTTGGGTCTTGCGAATGTGGGTTGTGAGTGCGTTCCAGGTTTTGGGTGCAATGTAGGAGAAGGATCTGCCCCCGGTGGTGGTGTGTTTGATGCGGGGGACAGAGGCGAGAGAGAGGTCAGCTGAGCGGACGTTTCGTGTGGGGGTGTGGAAGGTGACTCTCGTTGAGGTAGGCAGGGCCTGTGTTGTGGAGTGATTTGTGTGCGAGGATGAGGATCTTGAAGGTGATCCTTTTGTCAATGGGGAGCCAGTGGAGGGATTTGAGGTGTGGAGAGATGTGTTCGTGTCGGCGGAGGTCGAGGATGAGTCGTGCTGCGGAGTTCTGGATGCGTGTAGTTTGCACTTGAGTTTTAGAGTGGTGCCGGCGTAGAGGGCGTTTCCGTAATCAAGCCTGCTGCTGATGAGTGCGTGAGTGACAGTTTTTCTGGTCTCTGTGGGGATCCATTTGAATGTTTTTCAGTATACGGAGTTTGTTGAAGCATGAGGAGGTAAGAGCGTTGATTTGTTGGGTCATAGAGAGGGAGGAGTCTAGGATGATGCTGAGGTTGCGTGCGTAGTTGGCGGGGGTGGGTGCAGGGCCTAGCGTGCTGGGCCACCATGGGGGGTCCCAGGTGTTTTTGTGTGGGCCAAAGAGGATTATTTCGGTTTTGCTTGAGTTGAGTTTCAGGTGGTTGGCTGTCATATATACATCACTTTTGTCAATATGTGTGTGGTTTCCCTGGGGGGAAAAGGGTCCGACTTGTCTAGTGGCAGTTTTAGTGCCATAAAGAAGCGCAGAAGGTTTATATGCCTACTGCAACGAGCACATCTGTATTTTATGTAAATAGCTGAGTACATTAGTAAAGTCTATGGAGAGATGAAGGGCACTTTTGCTGGG
Organism: Pleurodeles waltl; assembly: GCF_031143425.1. Classification (NCBI taxonomy): domain Eukaryota; kingdom Metazoa; phylum Chordata; class Amphibia; order Caudata; family Salamandridae; genus Pleurodeles; species Pleurodeles waltl. The sequence goes on along the minus strand of NC_090445.1, from coordinate 1,414,738,671 downwards.
TGGTAATGAGGGAATCCGAGGAGGAGGGAGTGGGAGCACCAATAATGATTGTTGGACTGGGCGCAGGACGTGCTAAAGACTGTGACGAATGGTATGTGACAAGGTGTTTTTTGAGTGTCTTGAAAGTACGTGCTGACTGAGGGAAGAAGCGCAGGTAAGGTGGCCTCTACTGTTGCACGTATCTCACACACACCATCGATTTTGTGACTGTCTACGTAGGCTAGTGTTTTAGAGCAACAGTTTAGCCAATAGCAGAGATGGCATCTTGATGGATGACTGCTGCCTGCACTTGGGTTATAGAGGACCGCTCTGACATAGGATCAGAGACTGAGACATCAGATACTGAGACAGCATCTGAGGGATAGGACAATGGCGCAGACTCTGGGAGTGATTTTTAAGTCAGGGGAGTCCCATTCGAAAACTCCTCTCCCAGTACATTATGAGGACAGTACTGCTGTCCCTTCGCAAGCTGTTCGTGCAACTGGGTAATAGTGGGTTAGGCCAACCCAGAGAGCAGGTGAATGCGGCGGCAAGCAGAGAGAGAGTGCTCTCTTGGGAGCTCACCAATTTAGTTCAGCCCCAAATTCCACCACCCAAATCATATTGTGGAGACATCAAAATTGTCTATGGCAAAACAAACTGGTTTTGTAAGGCAGGCACCTGTGTTTTTGGTCCTGGATTCGGCGGCCATATAGAGAAACACACTAAACCCAAACATTTCTGGAAACTAGACATTCGGGGGAGTCCACAGAGGTGTGACTTGTGTGGATTCCCCAAAGTTATTCTTACCCAGAATACCCTGCAAAGCTGAAATGTTGAAAAAAAACTCTATTTTTCTCGCATTTCTGTCACACAAACTACAGGAATATGCTGGGATCCACAACATTCCTACCACCCAGTGACTCCTCACCTGTCCTGATAAAAACACTACCCCACTTGAGTGCCTACACCTAGTGCCTGTGTCAGGAATGGATCACCCCAGGGTCAACAGCTGTCTCAAGTAAGGACCAACATTGACCGTTGTGTGATCTATTCCTGTCGCAGCCACCAGGCCTAACCACACAAGTGAGGTATCATATTTATCGGGAGACTTGGGGGAACGCTGGGTGGAAGGAAATTTGTGTCTCCTCTCAGATTCCAGAACTTTCTGTCACCGAAATGTGAGGAAAACGTGGTATTTTAGCCACATTTTGAGGTTTGCAAAGGATTCTGGGTAACAGAACCTGGTCCGAGCCCCACAAGTCACCTCATCTTGGATTCCCCTGGGTTTCTAGTTTTCAAAAATGTGCTGGTTTCCTAGGTTTCCCCAGGTGCCGGCTGAGCTAGAGGCCAAATTCCACAGGTAGGCACTGTTTTCTATGAAAAAATGTGATGTGTCCACGTTCTGTTTTGGGGCATTTCCTGTCGCGGGCGCTAGGCCTACACACACAAGTGAGGTATCATTTTTATCGGGAGACTTAGGGGAACGCCGGGTGGAAGGAAATTTGTGGCTCCTCTCAGATTCCAGAACTTTCTGTCACCGAAATGTGAGGAAAACTTGTTTTTTTAGCTACTTTTTGAGGTTTGCAAAGGATTCTGGGTAACAGAACCTGGTCCGAGCCCCGCAAGTCACCCCTCCTTGGATTCCCCTAGGTCTCTAGTTTTCAGAAATGCACAGGTTTGGTAGGTTTCCCTAGGTGCCGGCTGAGCTAGAGGCCAAAATCTACAGGTAGGCACTTCTCAAAAAACACCTCTGTTTTCTTCCAAAAATTTGGATGTGTCCATGTTGTGTTTTGGGGCATTTCCTGTCGCGGGCACTAGGCCTACCCACACAAGTGAGGTATCATTTTTATCGGGAGACTTGGGGGAACACAGAATAGCAAAACAAGTGTTATTGCCCCTTATCTTTCTCTACATTTTTTCCTTCCAAATATAAGAGAGTGTGTAAAAAAGACGTCTATTTGAGAAATGCCCTGCAATTCACATGCTAGTATGGGCACCTCGGAATTCAGCGATGTGCAAATAACCACTGCTCCTCAAAACCTTATCTTGATCCCATTTTGGAAATGCAAAGGTTTTCTTGATACCTCTTTTTCACTCTTCATATTTCAGCAAATGAATTGCTGTATACCCAGTATAGAATGAAAACCAACTGCAGGGTGCAGCTCATTTATTGGCTCTGGGTACCTAGGGTTCTTGATGAACCTACAAGCCCTTTATATCCCCGCAACCAGAAGCGTCCAGCAGACAAAACGGTATATTGCTTTCATAAATCTGACATCGCAGGAAAAAGTTACAGAGTAAAACATAAAGAAAAATGGCTGTTGTTTTCAGCTCAATTTCAATATTTTTTTATTTCAGCTGTTATTTTCTGTAGGAAAACCTTGTAGGATCTACACAAATGACCCCTTGCTGAATTCAGAATTTTGTCTAGTTTTCATAAATGCTTAGCATTCCGGGATCCAGCATTGGTTTCACACCCATTCCTGTCACTAACTGGAAGGAGGCTGAAAGCACCAAATATAGTAGAAATGGGGTATGTCCCAGTAAAATGCCAAATTTGTGTTGAAAAATTTGGTTTTCTGATTCAAGTCTGCCCGTTCCTGAAAGGTGGGAAGATAGTGATTTCAGCACCAGAAACCCTTTGTTGATGGCGTTTTCAGGGAAAAAACCACAAGCCTTCTTCGGCAGCCCTTTTTTCCCATTTTTTTGGAAAAAACTAAATTTTCACTGTATTTTGGCTATTTTCTTGGTCTCCTCCAGGGGAAACCACCAACTCTGGGTACCATTAGAATCCCTAAGATGTTGGAAAAAAAGGACGCAAATTTGGCGTGGTTAGCTTATGTGGACAAAAAGTTATGAAGCCCTAAGCGCGAACTACCCCAAATAGCCAAAAAAGGGCTCAGCACTGGGGGGGAAAAGGCCCAGCAGCTAAGGGGTTAATACATCCATTATTACTTTAAGGAAAACAAGCTGGCTTTAAAAAAACAGCTTTATTTAAAAATCAATCAAGTACACTGGCTTGCTGGCCTCCGCAGGCAACCTTCACCATGATGGCAGTAAATCATAGCAGGTCACGATTTGTTATCTACCTCATTAACATTTTTGAGGAAGGCCAAATTGCCACCTATTATGAGTCAATATTTTGTGGACTGACCTATTAGTACATAGGTTAGCTAAGTAAATACCACACTGGTCACAAAAATACTGGTTACAAATTGCCACCAGTATTTTGTGATCAGTTTTTAGTGCATCCTGCCCATAATCCTAAACCAGCAAACACATACCGAAATCAGTTAAAAAGTAGTTGAGAACTGGTGAGATAATTTCAGAGTGACTATTAGAGCAAACAGAGGTATAAGTCCCATGCAACAAAGTACTATTGTCAGTTTAACACCAATTTCTTTTTATCCACCAAATCTTGGCTGTTCCAGAAGAGCAAAACGTAAATACATGGCCAGCATTGTTTTCTAAGAAAGGTAAGAAAATCCTCCTGCTTCTACTTCCTTGCCCCATTATTGTGCTTCATCCAATTTACTTCCTGCACATGCCCAAAACACTGTACCCACTTGCCTTATTGCTTTATGTATGTATGTATGTATGTATGTATGTATGTATGTGCCTCATCCTCTGTGGGCCACATACCATGCATCCCTCTGCTCTTCAAGTTTGCTTTTCCTAGTCGGTTGATGATGTTTTACCTGGTCTGAAATGCTAAGCAAGCACAATTCCCCTTAAAGATAAGCCCACAACTACCACAAGGTCTTCCATAATAAGCCCAACATGAGACCAGTACTCAAAAATCATCAACAGGAGTATCATGAACGTTTAAAAAGCAACTATTGTAATGAAAGAAGAAAATGTTTATCTAGCATATATTGAACACATACTCATTATTCTTTGCAGACAGCCGACTAGTCACAAACTGCATGAAAAATTACCCGCGTGTTATATTCTAAAGCTCCTGAAATAGAGGTTTCATTTCTACATTTTGTATTAATATCGTATTAACATAAATGTATTTATTCCAATCTCTTTGTACTGTTTTTGATCTGTAAACAATTTAGCATAGTTCATGAACTGACTTTTAAATCTACTTTTGCTCATTTGCAGATGCACTTACTTTCAAATGCTTCATACACTTTTCTAAATCCACATTGCAAGATGGGAACCACTCTGCCTCTGCTTTGAGTCAACTTTTTCTTCTCTTCTTTTCTTAACATCCAGCTAAATAAAGACACAAATCACACTATTTATCAGGCTGTTGGTAAAAGTATAGATGATCTGTTTAATTAAGCCTAATGCTGGATAAATAGTCACATTTCAGATGTTTAGCTTGCTGCAGAGATTATGCACTATTTTTCTAGCAACTGGGTAAATAGCAGAGCCTATATGGCTGGCAGCCCGAAATATAGCCAATTCTTTCTTGAAAATTCTTCATGTTGCCACTGTCACATGAGCTTTACTTAACTGTTTTCATATAATTGTTTTAGGTGCTTGACATCTGCAGAAAGATTGCTTCTGATTTTTTTGAGCGCGCTTAAGATTGTGTTTGTACAGTCTACAGTCGTACTAACCTTTTTTACACTTTTGTTCCAGGCTTGACATTTATGAAAACAGTAGTAGAGTGTTTATCCTTTTCAATACATGTAACAGATGATAGCCAGAGAGATCCGGGCGGTGTTTGCACCGTGCAAACGTGGTGTAAACTTCAATCTCCACTAAGCCCAGAGTGATGGACTTTTGTCTCAAAACTAGGTTAAAATCATAAATTCAGCAATATATCAATGACTGTGAAGCTGCATTTGCGGTACAGAAATGACAGAGAAGGGTAAATTTGCAAATCATTAAGGTTTATTAACAAATTAGTAAAGTTACAATCTCAAATTGAATCAATTAAACATCAACCATCACTCAGATACAGCATATATATGAATATAATAAAGGAAATACAAATCAGCAAAGGCAAAGAGTGCCTATATAAATTAAATGTAATTCCATTGACATGAAAGGAAACTCCCTAATGCTAAACTAAAGTTGTGGGTAAGTTAAAAAATGTTGAAGCAGGAGCTATCAAATGTCACATATGTGTAATAACTCATCATGACAGACTCTAAGGGGCATATTTACAAGAATGTGATGCAGCGCAGCCAAGCACAGTAATTCACCTTGCTGCACTGCGCTGCCTCACAGGGAAAGGGCAGGAATGCATGGTTAGTAGGGGTGACCAGGGGGATTAGGCAGGGATGCGCAATCCCACCATTGTTGTTCTCATTCTACAGAAATGGATGGCTTCCTGCAGAATATAAATGGTGAAGCTCCCAGGGTGGGTTTCCGTATTACCCCATTCCTAATCTACGCAGATGATGCAGAACTTTTATCCAGGACGTCAATTGGTCTCCAACAATTGATAACTATTTTTGTTATCTTTATGGAGAGCAGATAACTACAATTTCATTTAACTAAGACCTACACCACGGTATGTGGGAAAAGGTGAAAACAGGGGAAAAGGCATTTGTGAAGGGTCAAAAGCTAGAAGCAGTGAAATCGTTAGGCTATCTGGGTATTGTTTTCTTTCACACTTGTGATTGGTCATCTCATATGGAGACGGCCAAGTTAAAATTCATAAGGGCCACTGTTGCTGTACTTAGGGACTGCTGGTGCTGGTGAGCCAGTTTCTTGTAAATCTGCTTTCTCTCACTTAGTGCACCTACCAATCTGCATTTCTCTCCCTTTCCACTGCCCCTAAGTCCCTCTTGTGCACCAGCTTGTCATATAATGTATTTCAACATTATAGGCCAGCTGACTGTTGGGCAATCAAAAGCTCACACACCCCCAATCTTACAGACCAAGCTGCACCCCTGCTAATAATCTGCTGTTACATCCATTATAGGTTAGGAGTAAAATGTTATGTTTATTGTAAGACTTAACTTAATTTGTGTAAGAAATATACATTCAAATATTCTCATAGTAAATTTTGATTTGAGAACCTCATCAACACAGGTGTCTGTTTCTACTAAGTGCCTTAAAATATGCAGGGGTGTCTTAAGTTAACATTTTAAGTAACTACCTACAGCACACAATCCTAAGAGAAAAACACAGGATTTACAACAGAATGTCCCATCATGCATTATCAGGTAACTTAAGGCTGTAAGTATCTTCTTGGACTTCTAACGCTTCATAACCTATTCATAAAGACCTAGAGGTTTTCAGCCCTGTACTTTAATCATTCAGAGCATAGGGTATTGTTAATATGTTCAATGTAGGGGGGTTCATGCTTTTTGTGTCTTGAAATTACCAATTCTGCTTCTGAAATATTACTGAAAGTTAAGGTTTTATTTTTAAAAACCAAGGACTATGTGAGTCTTTACTGTAAATGTTTAGACCTCTGTGAAAGGAATTTGGTTATATCTTTAGCTCAATTTCATAAGGAAAGAGCATTACTCTCATCCTTAAAACATAAGTACCTTAAGGAATTTAAGAAATACTAATGTTTGAATCTCTTTATTGTATTTTCTTATTATTTCTCATATAGACATAACAGAACAGCTACCATGTGTACTCTCATGAAAAACGTCCAACAACTAAATATGGCATATATCACAACATGACGGTCAATGTCTTAACAGGGTTTCACAAAATCAGGGATCCAATATAACCATTGTCAACTTCAAAAAGAGGGGCAGAGGGAGGAAGATTAGGAAAAGGGGGGCAGCATAGAAAATTAGTAATGCAGTGAGACGTGATAAGGGGATAATAACTGGTGAGTGGGTCTGCAGCATGGGGGTGGAGGGGGAGGCCACTTTATGCCGCTATCAGAGTGTAAGGTTGACAGAGACATGAGTGACTTAGTTGGTTTGGGCAGGGAGGTTAGGGTAGCGGTATGGAAAACGGATTGTGGTGGAATCAGGTGACAGCTATATCTGTATCTTGGGCCACCCTAGGTAATGGCGCCTATGGGAGAGGGGACGGATCACCCGGGAATAATGAAGTCTGAAGAGCTTCTAGGATGGTGTCCTACCTGTCTGCCAGTGTGTACTTATGAAGACCACATATATCCTCCTTATGCAGTGATCCCCCTTCAGCAAGGGCCAAGACCTGCATAGACATCTCCCATGCAGAGACCGATGGTGGTGTGTTGGCTTCTAGTCCCACATAATGGGGCGCTTGGCCAGAATCAGGCCTAAGTTGTTGAACCTAGTGGTTGCATGGTGTCTTTTGTTCCTTTGGATTAAACCTAGCAGACAGGACTCCCAGGTGTGTGGTATTTGTCTTTCTGTGGATTGTGCTAGGCGGGATGTCACACCTAGGGGTGGATGGAGCTCGTGGAGTTTTACTCTGTGGAATTCCGCAGAGTTATACACAAAAACTCTGAGATATTCTAAGGAGTTCCACCCACTCCACTAACTGGGCCATATTCCAGCTCAAGGGGCACTGTCGCTTGTGCCACACCACACTGGGGCTTGACAAACAATATATTTACAAAAACAGTTAAAATGAAGACTGTGCTTCACGCACACGGTTCTGCTTCTCTGTGCTGAAAAACTGTTAAAGGAAGACTATGCTTCATGCACATGCTTCTGCTTCTCTGCCCTGCTTCTCTTGTTCAAGAAGACCCAAGTCACTGCTGCCTCCTATTACAGGCGTCAAATGGATTATCTTGTGTTTCAAGTAAGCAGTGTAGTCTACAGTGCACAATCGCCTTCTGCTGGGACGCAGAACTGACATGGTTGCCTAACAGAGATTCATTTACAGCAGAAAATTAGGCAGAGCATGAAGTGCACTGATGAGAGGCCCTGTGCCCTAAAAACAAAATAAGGATAGCACGCAGGGGTGGCAGAGGCTGGGTTGCACATAAAGCGAAATACTTCATGGAGACTTCTTCCTTCTTAAAATAAACTCACTGTAATCAATAGATCAATGCCAGTGCCCACTTACCATCCCCTCTCTCTGCCTTTATTCGCAGGAATGCAATACAGCCCTTTGAACTTAATCACAAAATAAAGGCATACATTTTATGAATGCATAGGTACTGGTTCCTATTACAAGTTTATTTACTGTTCTAACTTCATATACTCCTGAATCACTGCAATTTTCACTGCACATTAAAAAAAACAAATAAATAAGTGTTTCTCCATTAAAACTTGAATGAAAAGCACAATTTAAAGAAGGCAAACGCAGTCAAAGCAGTATGGGGAAGCTCTCTGAGGATGATCCTTCACATATAGGCCTTCATAACAACCCTGGCGGTCAGTGTTAAAGCGGCGGTAAGACTGCCAACAGGCCTGCGGTAAAAAAAAGGGAATCACGACCATGGCGGAAACCGCCAACATAGACAGCCACTTTAACACTCCGACCGCCACGGCTGTTCAACCAAACACTGCGGCGGTAACCGCCAACAGACAGGCGGAAGACAATGTACCGCCCACAGTATTACAACAGGCCAATCCGCCACCTTTTCCGGGGCGGATTCACTGCGAACAAAAACACGGCGGAAACAGGACTTGGAAGGGAAAACACTCACCTCAACACACCCCACGAAGAACCAGGATGCCATGGAGCCAGAACTCCATATTCTACCTGCTGTTGTCTTCCTGCTCCTCTACCAGGACCACAAACGCTGGTGGCGAAGACCATGGTGAGTACTGCACCTACGACACAGGGGACGGGGGAGGGCAAAGAGAGTGACACACACACACGCAACACCCCCACCCCCACCCTCACCCACTACAACACACACACGCTAATACATGTTGATACATTGCAGTTACACCCCCAGCCACCCGGAAGAATGCAAAGACAAAAGGAAATGATTGTAACGATTGTAATCAATTAAAATCCAGTACTCAACAATATATATACACTATTAACAAATACATACACCACGAATACAAGTCCAGGTACTGCACCATTGATAGTCCATGGACCACTGGGCCCAAAATGCATGGGCGATGCCCAAACAAGATACCCGATCAAAACGGAGAGAACACTGCAGGGGCATTAGATAGAAATACAACAGGCACCTCAGGGAGGAGGGAAGGGGTGGCACCTCAGCTGGATGAGTGCACGACACCAGATCCACGAGGGGGCTCCATGCCTACTGCTGTATCCCAGGGAGCTCAAAGCCACAGTCTCTCAAGTCTCTCCAGTGGGTGGGCTGCCCACTGCTTTATCCTGGGGAGTGCAAAGCCACAGTCTCTCAAGTCTCTCCAGTGGGTGGGCTGCCCACTGCTTTATCCTGGGGAGTGCAAAGCCACAGTCTCTCAAGTCTCTCCAGTGGGTGGGTTGCCCACTGCTTTATCCTGGGGAGTGCAAAGCCACAGTCTCTCAAGTCTCTCCAGTGGGTGGTTTGCCCTTTGCTTTATCCTGGGGAGTGCAAAGCCACAGTCTCTCAAGTCTCTCCAGTGGGTGGTTTGCCCACTGCTTTATCCTGGGGAGTGCAAAGCCACAGTCTCACAAGTGGATAACAGCCTCCACTGGTTCTGGAGGGGGCTTTGTGCCCAGAGTGCTTCATCCTGCCAAGGACAGAGGCAGTGGATGCCTTTCTCCACTGGTTCTGGAGGGGGCTTTGTGCCCAGAGTGCTTCATCCAGCTCGAGGCGGCCTCAGTAGCGGCGGTGCCTGCGGCGCTCATTGACCTGTGGTGCTGTTGGGTGGCTCAGTGAGCGTGCTGGTGGCGGCGGTGTCTTTGGCAGCGGTGCTGGTGGCGGCGGTGTCCTGGGCAGCGGTGCTGGTGGTGGCGGTGTCCAGGGCAGTGGTGCTGGTGGCGGCAATGTCCTTGGAAGCGGTGCTGGTGGCGGGATGTCCTGGGCAGCGTTGCTGGTGGCGGTCTTGTCCGCTGTGCAGGTTGGCGGCGACTTCCCTTTCTTTCTGTGCCCCTTCCCCACCTTGGATGGTGGCGCACCTGTCGTCCCACTCCCAACTGTAGTCCTGGGAGAGCCCTTGGTGGCAGGTGTTTTGCCCTTCTCCCTACGGGCAGTGGGCAACTTCTTATGCTTCTGAGGTGGGGGACTGTTGATGGTGTGGCTTCTTGGCACACTGACTGCCCTTCTGCTTGGCGCACTCCAGAAGCCGGTTACTGCTGGCACCACTGTTCCCGCTGATGCAGTTCTGAGGTGCTGGGTTGGGACCTGGAAAGGCGTACCCTATGGGACTGAAGGGGTGGGGGAGGTGAGGGGAAGAGGTCAAGGTTGGACAAGAATTTTTTTTTAGACACACTGGGACAGGTAGATGGAGGGGGTTTGGGAGTGGAGGAAGAGGTAGTGGTTGTAGGAGGTGTATGTTTGCTGACTTTGGGTGAAGGTGCATGGGCTGGAGGCTGTCGTGAGGTGGATGGCTGTTGGGTGGGTGTGTGACTGCGTTTGTGTACCTTGGGAGGTGGGCTCACAGACACACTGGGAGAGGACACAGGGGATGTGTGAATGGTAGTGGGGTGGTGAGAGCACGTGAGCGGTGTGTGGTGATGGGTGTGCTGGTGATGGACGTAGTGGATGAAGGTGTAGTGCATGCAGGTGTGAGTGGAGACGTGACAGGGAGGGAGGAGGGAGACGAGGAGGAGGGGGACATAGTGGAGTCAGTGGCTGTTGGTATGTCTGCATGAGTATGATGCTTGTGTGAGTGCCTGTGGGATGTGTGGTGCTTATGTTTGCCAGAGCTTCCCTTGTGGGTTGAGGTGGTGCATGCTGGTCTGATGGTGTGCTTGGGATAGGCTGAGGTGCAGGGGATTGGGTCTGGGTGGAGGAAGTTGGAGGGGGGAGGCTGGACACAGGGACAATGGCTGCCATCAGTGCTGAGACCAGAGTCTGAAAAGCTCTCTGTTGGGCTGCCTGACCAGAATGAATGCCCTCCAGGTATGCATTGGTCTGTTGCAACTGCCTCTCTACACCCTGGATGGCATTCAGAAAGGTAGACTGCCCAACAGTGAGGGATCTCAGGAGGTCAATAGCCTCCTCACTGAGGGCAGCAGGACTGACTGGGACAGGGCCAGAGGTGCCTGGGGCGAAGGAGATGCCCACCCTCCTGGGTGAGCAGCCACAGGGCACACGCTGAGGGGCTGCTGGGAGGGCGGTGCTGGTAGAGGGGGTGACGGCTGTACCTGTAGATGCAGGGGGCACAGAGGGGCCCAACACTGCAAGGGGGCTCCCATCAGAGGAGGAGTCCGTGTCGCTGGTCTCAGCTCCTGTCCCTGCTGGGGAGCTCCCCTCACCCTCCGTCCCACTGGTGGCTTCAGACTCCGTTGTCTCACCCTCCAGGGCCATGTGGGATGCAGCTCCCTCCTGCTCCGGTGCCACTGCTCCTCTGCCTGATGATGCTATTGCACACAAGAACAGGGAGACTAAAAAAAGGGGGGAAGACAGAAGAAAGACATGTTGAGTGCATGCAATACCACTACCGTTGGCAGACACTACAGACACAGAAGACCTCTGCACTACGCCGTGCACTTAGAGTTCACTAATTAATCATAGGGACATGGGGTACAAGGCCTATGCCCGATTGCTGCACACATGGAAGTCACACGAGCCTAAGTGTAGTTGGCTGTGAACACTGGTGGGGTGGGGTGCCACATGGCCTGCCTTACGAAGGGACCTTGCCTACTAAACTCACCCTGGCCTAGGGGAACCCACATCCCACCTCCCCCACCCAGACACCTTGTAATGCTCGCTGATTCAGCTGAATGAGAGTGTACTCACCCCCTTGTGGCTGCTGTGATGCCCTCAAGCACCCATCCATCTCCGAATACGCCACCGCCAGGATGCGGAACATCAAGGGGGTCATGGTGCGACAGGCACCCCTCCCACGTTGGGAGGCCATCCCCAGCTGGGCCTCCGCCGTCTTCTTGCTCCAGCGGCAAATGTCATCCCATCTTTCCCGGCAGTGGATGCTCCGTCTGTGGTGGACCCCCAGGGTATGGACGTCTTTGGCGATGGTGCACCAAATATCCTTCTTCTGGTGGGCGCTGACCTACAGTTATAGTACAGGGGAAAAGGAGAAGATATAACCGTCCGGACGGTCACAATGGCGCGTTTCTACCCTTGCCATGACGCACATGCATTCACCGTCGTTTCATGCACGCCTCATTCTCCCCCACCTATTTTCCATCCACACCACTCCACACAGGCATTGCCCATACAGCATGCTCACAGTGTACTTACCTGTTTGTCTGGAGGACCGTAGAGTAGCGTGTACTGGGGGAGGACCCCATCCACTAGTTTCTCCAACTCCTCTATGGTGAAGGCAGGGGCCCTTTTCCCAGACATATGAGCCATTGTCTCTTCCAGACTGAGGTCACAGCAGCACTTGCAGTGTGGGTCCTCTCCTGTCGAAGCTCAGGTATCAAGTGAGTGAACAGATAGAAAATGGCAGTCACGTCTGCAGCAGTGCGTACCGTCACCGACAGCGTAAATCATCATTGGCTCCTGGGATCCATAGGGTCCAATGTTAACCAATGCAGGATTGCGCCACCTACCGCGACGGTGTACAACGGCAGCGCAGTTACCTCATATCCCCTTGTCCCACATTACAGGTCAGACAGCCGCCATTTCAGGGGGCCACATGGCATTATTTTTAAATGCATCACACATATCTAGGCCTTGCATACACATTAAGACAGGGACATAGCGGATTGAAAAATGTGTGCAATAAAGTTGTGTTTTCGTACCTCAGGGTTGGCTGACCCTATGCTAGCTGTTCTCCTCCATAGAGCACGTCCGCTGGGGCAGGTGAGGAGATGGCGGCATCCTCCGATATACAGACCGCTGGTGGACCTGTCGACAATGGAAGAGCGACATGTAATTGTCACCTACAGACTGGACCGTGCCACAATCCAGGAACTGTGTGCCCAGTTGGAGCTGGACCTGATGTCAGCTATCCGCCATCCCACAGGTATCCCCCCTCTACTGCAGGTGCTGTCAGTACTCCATTTCCTGGCAAGTGGGTCTTTTCAGACAACAGTGACCATAGCATCAGGGATGTCTCAGCCTATGTTCTCTAACGTGTTGTCCAGAGTGTTGTCTGCCCTGCTGAAACACATGCGCAGCTACATCGTTTTCCCTCAGGTGGAGGATTTGCCAACAGTGAAAGGTGACTTCTATTCCCTGGGACATACCCCAACATCATTGGTGCCACTGATGGGACACATGTGGCCTTGGTCCCCCCCTCATGAGTGAACAGGTGTACAGAAACCGGAAGAGTTACCATTCTATGAATGTGCAGATGGTGTGTTTGGCCGACCAGTACATCTCCATGTGAATGCCAAGTTTCCTGGCTCAGTGCATGACGCTTACATTCTGAGGAATAGCAGCATCCCTGATGTGATGGGGCAACTCCAGAAGCACCGTGTGTGGCTATTAGGTGAGGTCATGGACCCTATACTGTGCGACTAGGTGTCTGGGGTTGTCCCTAAGGGTTAGTGTGTGTCTAACAGTTGTCCATCGACATTTGCAGGTGACTCTGGCTACCCCAACCTGTCATTGCTACTGACCCCAGTGAGAAATCCCAGGACAAGTGCAGAGGAACGCTACAATGAGGCCCATGGGCGAACTAGGAGGGTTATAGAGAGGACCTTCGGCCTCCTGAAGGCCAGGTTCAGGTGCCTCCATATGACAGGTGGTTCCCTATTCTACTCACCAAAGAAGGAGTGCCAGATCATCGTGGCCTGCTGTATGCTTCATAACTTGGCTTTGAGACGACAGGTGCCTTTTCTGCAGGAGGATGGTCCAGATGGAGGTCTTGTAGCAGCTGTGGAGCCTGTGGACAGTGAAGACAAGGAAGCAGAAGAAGAGGATATCGACAACATAAACACGGTGATTCATCAATACTTTTAGTGAGACACAAGTAAGAAGACATCACTGCCTGCTACATCTGATACACTTGTTCTACCTCTCATCTGTCTGTCACTTTCACCCAGTGTATGGACCCTGAGTTGTCACTTTCCCTTTCGATTTCACAGATGTGGGTCCCACTGTTTGACATCTGCTTTGTTTCCTCATGGAGTAGAGCTGTGTGACATAGGTATGTTGACAATACAATGGATATTGCATTTTGCCTCAGTTATTGCAAATACACATTTTCGAAAGCACAGGCTGACTCCAGATAGTTTTGTGATTTAAGGGTGTTTATTTAAGTGCTAAATAGTGGAGGGGGTTGTAAAATAGTCAGGGGTGATGGTGGAGGAATGTCCATGGCAGAGCCCAGTCAATTAGTCTCACAGGTGCATTGTCCAAAGGGGCATAGGAAGTGGGGCTGGGGCAGTTGATGGATGGACAGGGTGACAAAGTGGGACAAAAGGATGACAATCTGGGTGGTCTCATTTCTTGGCGGGGTCTTGGCATTGTTTTCTGTCTTTGTACTGGATCTCAGGAACCGCTTGCAGGGTGGTTCTCCATCTGCAGGGGGTGGGGTGGTGGTGTTGTGGTCCTGTGGCGGTGCCTCCTATCCACTAGCGCTGGAGGAGATGGTGGGCAGTTCACCATCCAGGCTAGTCTCAGGGCCCCTTGTTGTGCCACAGTGTCCCTCCTGGTGTTCACGAGTTCCTTCAGCACCCCTACAATGGTGCCCAGGGTAGAATTGATGGCTTTGAGTTCCTCCCTGAACCCCAAATACTGTTCCTCCTTCACTCGCTGGGTCTCCTGGATCTTGGCCAGTACCGTTGCCATTGTCTCCTGGGAATGGTGGTAGGCTCCCATGGTGTTGGAGAGGTCCTCGTGGAGAGTGGGTTCCCTGGGCCTGTCCTCCGCCTGTCGCACAGCAGCCCTCCTATTTCCCCTGTGTTCCTGGGCCTCTGTCCCCTGAACCATGTGCCCACTGCCACTGCCCCCAATTCCCTGCTGTTGTTGGGGTGGTGGGTTAGCCTGGGTTCCCTGTAGTGGTGGACACACTGCTGCTTGACGTGTCCTGGGTACAGAGGTATGGGCCCGCTGGGTGGGTGCTCTGCTGGTGTTTCCAGAGGGGGAGGCTCTGTTGTGGCTTGTGCCAGTGTGAGGGGAACCGACTGTCCCGAGATCCCAGATGGGCCGGGCTGGTCATCTAGGTCCCGTTGGACAGAGCTGCTGTCATCACTGTGGGTCTCTTCTGTGGGGAGAGTGGACATGTCTGGAACCTCCTGTCCGGTGACGTTGGGTAGGGGTCCAGTAGTGGTGTAAATGCATAATTATTGAATCTGTGTGTGCCATGATGTGCAATGGGTGGGTGACCCTGTACCTCAGTGCTTGCATTCTTGTGTAGGACCTTGTGTGCTAATTGTTTAGGGGTGTGTGTGGATATCTGCAGTGGCCATGCATTGGTGATGGGTGTCCATGCTTTGGTGTTGCTTGCAGGGCTTGGTGTTGGGATGGGTGATTTGTGCTAGTGGGACATATGTGAGGAGTTGGAGTGGTGGGGGTGAGGGCGAGGGTGGGGGTATGTGATAGCATGCAGGTAGGGTGGGGGATGAAGTAGTTAAAGATTTGACTTACCAGAGTACATTCCTCCAGCTATTCCTGCGAGGCCCTCAGGATGCAGTATAGCCAAGACCTGCTCCTCCCATGTTGTTAGTTGTGGGGGAGGAGGTGTGGGTCCGCCGCCAGTCCTCTGAACTGCGATGTGGTGTCTTGAGACCATGGAACGTATCTTACCCCGTAGGTCATTCCACCTCTTCCTGATGTCATCCCTAGTTCTTGGGTGCTGTCCCACTGCATTGACCCTGTCCACGATTCTGCGCCATAGCTCCATCTTCCTAGCTATGGTGGTGTGCTGCACCTGTGATCCGAATAGCTGTGGCTCTACCGGGATGATTTCCTCCACCGTGACCCTGAGCTCCTCCTCAAAAAACCTGGGGTGTCCTTGCGGTGCCATGGGGTGGTGTGGGTGATGTGTGAGGTAGTGTGTGGTGTGATGTGTGGGGTGATGTTTAGGGGTGTGTGATGTTTTGTGTGTGAATGTGTATGTGTGATGGTGTTGTGTGCCTCTGTATAGCGGGTTGTCTTTGCTGTGCTGTCTCTCTGACCTTGGTCTAACTTTCTGGTCGTAAGGGTTTGTGGGTGATGTGGGTGTGTGTTTTATATTGAATTGGTTGTGTGGGTGCAGGGTGTGTATGTGTATCAGGTGTGTGTATTTGTAATTGTCCAATGTGGTAGTGTTTTGTAAATGTGTGTGTATTTTGAGCGCAGTGGTGTGTACCGCCAATGGAATACCGCAGTTGAAAGACCGCCGCGTGGATTCGTGGGTCGTGATAGTGTGGGCGTATTCCTGTTGGCGTGACGGTGTTTGCTTTGTTATCGCCAGTTTATCACTGACCTTTGGTGTGGCGGATTTCTATGGGTGTCTGGATTTTGGCGGATTCCGAGCTGTGGGTCGTAATAGCTGTGGTGGAATTCCGCGGCAGTGGCGGTGTGTTGGCGGTCTTCTGCACGTCGGTAAGCGGCATTTACCGCCGATGTTGTAATGACCCCCATAATTTGACTACCTTCCAGCAGTGATCCTAAAAATAGCCAAATACACACACATTTACAGCACGCAATCACACACATATAAACACAAGCACTCATTTGCTCACACATGCATGCATGAAGTAGTCATGTACAGGAGCACATAGACACACACATGTCCCACAAGACTACGTACAGACGCAATGTACCCAGTTATATTCTCCTTTTCATGTGTACCCATGTCGACAGTCAATTGTAATAAAAAATCAAACAGGATATTTTGTTTGTCATCTACGCCGTGCGGAGTGAATAGAGTTAGACTTTGCGGAATTCCACAGAGTTGAAAAAAGCTCTGTGGAATTCTGCAAAGTTGGATTTCCATTCTCTGCGGAGTCCTCCTGAATGTGCCTATCTCGGAAGCGCTAAGCAGGGTCGGACTGGCTTAGCGCTTCCGAGATGGGTGCATTCAGGAGGGCCTTAGGCAGTAAAATCTGCAGTTTCAGGCCTCTTGTGCACCGGCCTGCCAGCTTGAAATCAATCCAGGGCTGTAGGCAGTGAACATTGCCAGGCCTTTTGTGCACTGGCCTGTCATGTGTGCACTGCACACGGGCAGGCCGGTGCACAAGAGGGCTCAAATGGCAGCCTTCACTGCCTCGTGGGCAGTGAAAGCTGCTGTTTCATTCCTTGTTTGTGCACCAGTGTAAACAATCCAACCAAATGAGATGAGGACTGACCTAGATCTTCCCGGGGGGGCATCATCTCCTTGTCGTCTGACGGAGATGAGTCTCAGCGTGGTGGCCTTCCCCCTGATCTGCTCCAGTACGCACTGCAGCCCAGTTATGGGCTGCAGCATGCACCTGGTAAGCTCTGCTCCAGTGGCGGGGAGAGGGGAGTTTTTGAATAACTCCATGCTCCAAGCGGAGCACAGAGTTCCAAAAACTCAGCTCTGCCAGCGGAGTGGAGCTCCCTGCGCTCCCCTACTGTCATCATGATTTATGACCTGCATATGCCTGGTCTTCTGGCTCCGAGAAGGCTGGTGGAATCAAAACAGCCCTGTCGCTGCCCTCATGCCCTTTCACTGTCACCAGCCCATCCTACAGCTGGATCACTGTCCCACTGACCTTCTTCATCGTAGTTGTATCCAAGCACATTCCGATGCAGCACCATGGCTGTGGGGAGGGTGACGTGCTACACTCAGGTGCCCTCCAGCCAGCCCTTGCCTCTGACTTCTCTCCCCAGAGGGTTGGCCAGCGCTTGAGGAGCACATTAGTTCCATGCATGCACCATTCCATACAGCCCCACCCCAAATGCTTCAGTTGCACATTGCTGCATCACTGATCACAGTGGAAGCACAGTGACTATCATTGCGTCCCTACAGAGAGCCATGTCACTCAGTCTGAAAGCCTAAGAGGTTGAAATGTCTGAGGCTAATGCTGATTAATTCCGCTGGTGGAGAGGCTGAATTTTTTGAGTAATTCTGCATTATAAGAGTAACGTGGAATTACAAAATTCCTCCAACTCCTCCAGCGGAATTAAAAATTTATCCTGCCCCTAGTAACACCCACCCAGTATTGGTGGAGGAAAGGGCAATCTCACAAGATGTGTATGAGGGTATCATTGGGCAGTTTTCAGCTGGGACAGCCAGCATTGTCGTAGTTGGACTCTCGCTCCAAGGCAAAACTGCTGGTTTAGGGATGACAGTACTTTTGTTTGTAGGTAACTAGTCGCAACAAGTCGCACCTGTTGTCCAACCCTCCCAGCTCAAAAACACTATCTCATCAAAAACTCAAACAGTAAATGGTGATTTCTGGCAGCCTTGTCTTACTCTAGAATGTGACATTTCAAGGGAGTCTCAGTGGAACCCTTTTCTCACAATAGTAACAAGTCTCATTCAAACACAGGCATTAGAGGAGATGCAGGAGAGATTTTAACAGGTTTATTAAAAAGACTGCAATCTACTGTAAAATGCATGAGCTGCAATGATTAAGATAATGAACGGTGCAAGAAGCAGAATTGTAAAGATGAGAGTCGTGAACACAAAGACCCCCGCCATCTTGCAATAAACATGAAATTTAAAATATCCCTGAAACCCTAGCATGGAGAACCTAATCTCTAACCTAACGAGAGCTAGGTGTGTTGAACCTAATCTGCCAGTGCCATATCCAGGAGAAGGAGCCCCCCCACTCTTGTTACCTTGGAATGAGGTCTAGGTCACACTTTGTGTTGACACAACAGCTGAATCTGCATCAAGGTGACGTGCAGCATAGATGGCGTTGATAGCATCTGGTAGGAATGCCTCTGATAACCTTGTCCGCACAGGATATATTTGTACAGATCTTGTAGGACTCCTGATGCAGGTATGTTCCCAAACAATAGATAAGGGGGCATGCTTGGGACGGCAATTATATAAACTATTCCCTCCAAAAGTACATTATGTTCCTGTCACACGTAAGTGGGAAAGGGACATGCCGTGTCTTGCTTGACTTTGACACTGATAGTAACGCCTTCACAGAGTGGCACTGATAATGTACAATCAAAACATTTCACTAACTATAAACATAGCAGCCATTTTGAAGGAAATAATGAAATAAATAGGTTAAGACAGAGCAAGCTAAGTAGGTTAAAAGTTACTCGGTGACAGGGGCACAGGCGTGCAAGCCAGAAGACTAAGCTAAACTCCTAATTCCCATTAAAATTAAAAAGCATCCACTACAGCATCCATCTGATGATAGTGATAATTTATTTTCAATGGAGTAAGATAGGCTCTGTGGAATAAATAGGCCCTCATTGCAACATTGGCGGTAAATCCCGCTTACCGATGTGCAGAAGACCGTCAACACACCACTGCGGCACCAGAATTCTGCTACAGCTATTACGACCCACAGCTCGGAATCCGCCATAATCCAGACACCCACACAAGTCCGCCACACCAAAGGTCAGTGCTAAACTGGCGATAACAAAACCGACACTGTCACGCCAACAGGAATACGCCCACACTATCATGACTCACGAATCCATGCGGCAGTCTTTCAACCGCGGTATTCCATTGGCGGTACACACCGCCTCCCTCAAAATACACACACATTTACAAAACACAACCACATTGGACAATTCGAAATACACACACCTGATACACATACACACACCACTCCCACACACCCAATCCAATATAAAACACACACCCACATCACCCACAAACCCTTACTACCAAAATTTCGAAAGAAGGCCAGAGAGAGACACCACCAGAACAAACACTAGCATCCACAGAGACACAACATCATCACTCACACAACATCCAGGCACCTCAAACAACACACAACAACACATCCCCTCACACATCACAACACACACCACCTCACACATCACCCACACCAAATCATGGCACCTCAATGACACCCCAGGTTCTCTGAGGTGGAGCTCAGGGTCATGGTAGAGGAAATCGTCAGGGTAGAGCCACAGCTATTCGGATCACAGGTGCAGCACACCTCCATTGCTAGGAAGATGGAGCTATGGCGCAGAATCGTTGACAGGGTCAACACAGTGGGACAGCATCCAAGAACTAGGGATGACATCAGGAAGAGGTGAAACGACCTACGGGGGAAGGTGTGTTTCGTTGTCTCCAGACACCAGATTGCAGCACAGAGGACTCGCGGTGGATCCCCACCTCCTCCCCCACAACTAACAACATGGGAGGAGCAAGTCTTGGTAATACTGCATCCCGAGGGCCTCGCAGGACTAGCAGGAGGAATGGACTCTGGTAAGTCAACTCTTAACTATTATATCCCCCACCCTACCTGCATGCCATCACATACCCCACCCTCACCCCATCACTCCAACACCTCACATATGTCCCACTATCACAACCCACCCATCCCAACATCAAGCTCTGCATGCAACACCAAAGCATGGGCACCCATTACCAAAGCATGTCAGCTACAGATACCCACACAGACCCCAAACCAAATATCACACAAGGACCTAGACAAGAATGCAAGCACAGGGCCACTCACCCATTGCACACAATGGCACACACAGATGCAATAATCATGCCTTTACACCCCTGCAGGACCCCTACCCAACGTCACCGGACAGGAGGTTCCAGACATATCCAGTCCCCCCACAGAAAAGGCCCACAGTGATGACAGCAAGTCTGCACAACTGGATCAAGATGACCAGCCCGGCCCATCTGGGACCTCAGGACAGTCGGTTCCCCTGACACTGGCACAAGCCACCACAGAGCCTCCCCCTTCAGGAAACACCACCACAGCACCCACTCAGTGGGCCCATCCCTCTGCCCCCAGGACACGTCAAGCAGCAGTGTGTCCACCACTACAGGAAACCCAGGCAAGCCCACCAACCAAAGAAAATCAGGGACCTGGGGGCAGTGGCAGTGGGCACATGGTTCAGGGGACAGAGGAACAGGAAAACAGGGGAACCGGGAGGACTGCTGTGCGACAGGGGGAGGACAGGCCCAGGGAACCCACTTTCCACGAGGCCCTCTCAAACATCATGGGAGCGTACCATCATTCCCAGGAGACGATAGCAACAGTACTGGCCAACTTTCAGGAGACCCAGTGGCTGAAGGAGGAACACTATCTGGGGATCAGGGAGGAACTGAAGTCCATTAACCCCTTCGCTGCCAGGCCTTTTCCCCCTCCTGTGCCGAGCCTTTTTTTGCCTATTTGGGGCAGTTCGAGCTTAGGCCCTCATAACCTTTTGTTCACATAATCTAGCGACGCCAAATTTGCGTCCTTTTTTTCCAACATCCTAGGGATTCTAGAGGTACCCAGACTTTGTGGGTTCCCCAGAAGGAGGCCAAGAAATTAGCCAAAATACAGTGAAAATTTCATTGTTTTCAAAACAATGGGAAAAAGGGGCTGCAGAAGAAGGCTTGTGGTTTTTTCCCTGAAAATGGCATCAACAAAGGGTTTGCAGTGCTAAAATTACCAGCTTTTCAGCTTTCAGGAACAGGCAGACTTGAATCAGAAAACCCAATTTTTCAACACAATTTTGGCATTTTACTGGGACATACCCCATTTTTACGATTTTTTGTGCTTTCAGCCTCCTTCCAGTCAGTGACAGAAATGGGTGTGAAACCAATGCTGGAGCCCAGAAACCAAAACATTTCTGAAAAGTAGACAGAATTCTGAATTCAGCAAGGGGTAATTTGTGTAGATCCTACAAGGGTTTCCTACAGAAACTAACAAATGAAAGAAAAAAATGAATATTGAAATTGAGGTGAAATAAACTGCAATTTTTTTCTACGATTTACTCTGTAACTTTTTCCTGCAATTTCAGATTTTTTAAAGCAATATACCGTTACGTCTGCTGGACTCTTCTGGTTGCGGGGATATATAGGGCTTGTAGGTTCATCAAGAACTCTAGGTACCCAGAGCCAATAAATGAGCTGCACCCTGCAGTGGGTTTTCATTCTATACCCGGTATGCAGCAATTCATTTGCTGAAATATAAAGAGTAAAAAATAGCTATCAAGAAAACCTTTGTATTTCCAAAATGGGCACAAGATAAGGTGTTGAGGAGCAGTGGTTATTTGCACATCTCTGAATTCCGGGGTGCCCATACTAGCATGTGAATTACAGGGCATTTCTCAAATAGATGTCTTTTTTACACACTCTCTTATATTTAGAAGGGAAAAATGTAGAGAAAGACAAGGGGCAATAACACTTGTTTTGCTATTCTATGTTCCCCCAAGTCTCCCGATAAAAATGGTACCTCACTTGTGTGGGTAGGCCTAGCGCCCGCGACAGGAAATGCCCCAAAACACAATGTGGACACATCAAATTTTTTGACAGAAAACAGAGGTGTTTTTTGAAAAGTGCCTACCTGTAGATTTAAGTCTCTAGCTCAGCCGGCACTTAGGGAAATGTACCAAACCTGTGCATTTTTTAAAACTAGAGACCTAGGGGAATCCAAGATGGGGTGACTTGTGGGGCTCTGATCAGGTTCTGTTACCCAGAATCCTTTGCAAACCTCAAAATTTGGCTAAAAAAACACATTTTCCTCACATTTTGGTGACAGAAAGTTCTGGAATCTGAGAGGAGCCACAAATTTCCTTCCACCCAGAGTTTCCCCAAGTCTCCCGATAAAAATGATACCTCACTTGTGTGGGTAAGCCTAGCGCCTGCGACAGGAAATGCCCCACAACACAACGTGGACACATCCCATTTTTTGACAGAAAATAGAGGTGTTTTTTGCAAAGTGCCTACCTGTAGATTTTGGCCTCTAGGTCAGCCGGCACCTAAGGAAACCTACCAAACCTGTGCATTTATGAAAACTAGAGACCTAGGGGAATCCAAGATGGGGTGACTTGTGGGGCTCCGACCAGGTTCTGTCACTCAGAATCCTTTGCAAACCTCAAAATTTGGCTAAAAAAACACATTTTCCTCACATTTCGGTGACAGAAAGTTCTGGAATCTGAGAGGAGCCACAAATTTCCTTCCACCCAGCGTTCCCCCAAATCTCCCGATAAAAATGATACCTCACTTGTGTGGGTAGGCCTAGCGCCCACGACAGGAAATGCCCCAAAACACAACGTGGACACATCCCATTTTTTGACAGAAAAGAGAGGTGTTTTTTGCAAAGTGCCTACCTGTAGATTTTGGCCTCTAGCTCAGGCGACACCTAAGGAAACCTACCAAACCTGTGCATTTCTGAAAACTAGAGACCTAGGGGAATCCAAGGAGGGGTGACTTGTGGGGCTCTGACCAGGTTCTGTTACTCAGAATCCTTCGCAAACCTCAAAATTTGGCTAAAAAAACACATTTTCCTCACATTTCGGTGACAGAAAGTTCTGGAATCTGAGAGGAGCCACAAATTTCCTTCCACCCAGCGTTCCCCCCAGGTCTCCCGATAAAAATGATACCTCACTTGTGTGGGTAGGCCTAGCGCCCGCGAAAGGGAATGCCTCAAAATACAACGTGGACACATCCCATTTTTTGACAGAAAACAGAGGTGTTTTTTTAAAAGGCCTACCTGTAGATTTTGGCCTCTAGCTCAGCCGGAACCTAAGGAAACCTACCAAACCTGTGCATTTATGAAAACTAGAGACCTAGGGGAATCCAAGATGGGGTGACTTGTGGGGCTCTGACCAGGTTCTGTTACCCAGAATCCTTTGCAAACCTCAAATTTGGCTAAAAAAACACATTTTCCTCACATTTTGGTGACTGAAAGTTCTGGAATCTGAGAGGAGCCACTAATTTCTTTCCACCCAGCGTTCCCCCCAAGTCTCCCGATAAAAATGATACCTCACTTGTGTGGGTAGGCCTAGCGCCGGCTACAGGAAATGCCCCAAAACACAACGTGGACACATCCCATTTTTTGACAGAAAAGATGTGTTTTTTGCAAAGTGCCTACCTGTAGATTTTGGCTTCTAGCTCAGCCGGCACCTAAGGAAACGTACCAAACCTGTGCATTTATGAAAACTAGAGACCTAGGGGAATCCAAGATGGGGTGACTTGTGGGGTTCTGACCAGGTTCTGTTACCCAGAATCCTTTGCAACCCTCAAAATTTGGCTAAAAAAACACATTTTCCTCACATTTCGGTGACAGAAAGTTCTGGAATCTGAGAGGAGCCACAAATTTCCTTCCAGCCAGCGTCCCCCCAAGTCTCCCAATAAAAATGATACCTCACTTGTGTGGGTAAGCCTAGCGCCTGCGACAGGAAATGCCCCAAAACACAACGTGGACACATCCCATTTTTTGACAGAAAATAGAGGTGTTTTTTGCAAAGTGCCTACCTGTAGATTTTGGCCTCTAGGTCAGCCGGCACCTAAGGAAACCTACCAAACCTGTGCATTTATGAAAACTAGAGACCTAGGGGAATCCAAGATGGGGTGACTTGTGGGGCTCCGACCAGGTTCTGTCACTCAGAATCCTTTGCAAACCTCAAAATTTGGCTAAAAAAACACATTTTCCTCACATTTCGGTGACAGAAAGTTCTGGAATATGAGAGGAGCCACAAATTTCCTTCCACCCAGCGTTCCCCCAAATCTCCCGATAAAAATTATACCTCACTTGTGTGGGTAGGCCTAGCGCCCGCGACAGGAAATGCCCCAAAACACAACGTGGACACATCCCATTTTTTGACAGAAAATAGAGGTGTTTTTTGCAAAGTGCCTACCTGTAGATTTTGGCCTCTAGGTCAGCCGGCACCTAAGGCAACCTACCAAACCTGTGCCTTTATGAAAACTAGAGACCTAGGGGAATCCAAGATGGGGTGACTTGTGGGGCTCCGACCAGGTTCTGTCACTCAGAATCCTTTGCAAACCTCAAAATTTGGCTAAAAAAACACATTTTCCTCACATTTCGGTGACAGAAAGTTCTGGAATCTGAGAGGAGCCACAAATTTCCTTCCACCCAGCGTTCCCCCAAATCTCCCGATAAAAATGATACCTCACTTGTGTGGGTAGGCCTTGCGCCCGCGACAGGAAATGCCCCAAAATACAACGTGGACACATCCCATTTTTTGACAGAAAACAGAGGTGTTTTTTGCAAAGTGCCTACCTGTAGATTTTGGCCTCTAGCTCAGGCGACACCTAAGGAAACCTACCAAACCTGTGCATTTCTGAAAACTAGAGACCTAGGGGAATCCAAGGAGGGGTGACTTGTGGGGCTCTGACCAGGTTCTGTTACTCAGAATCCTTTGCAAACCTCAAAATTTGGCTAAAAAAACAATTTTCCTCACATTTCGGTGACAGAAAGTTCTGGAATCTGAGAGGAGCCACAAATTTCCTTCCACCCAGCGTTCCCCCCAGGTCTCCCGATAAAAATGATACCTCACTTGTGTGGGTAGGCCTAGCGCCCGCGAAAGGGAATGCCTCAAAATACAACGTGGACACATCCCATTTTTTGACAGAAAACAGAGGTGTTTTTTTAAAAGGCCTACCTGTAGATTTTGGCCTCTAGCTCAGCCGGAACCTAAGGAAACCTACCAAACCTGTGCATTTATGAAAACTAGAGACCTAGGGGAATCCAAGATGGGGTGACTTGTGGGGCTCTGACCAGGTTCTGTTACCCAGAATCCTTTGCAAACCTTAAATTTGGCTAAAAAAACACATTTTCCTCACATTTTGGTGACTGAAAGTTCTGGAATCTGAGAGGAGCCACAAATTTCCTTCCACCCAGCGTTCCCCCCAAGTCTCCCGATAAAAATGATACCTCACTTGTGTGGGTAGGCCTAGCGCCGGCTACAGGAAATGCCCCAAAACACAACGTGGACACATCCCATTTTTTGACAGAAAAGAGGTGTTTTTTGCAAAGTGCCTACCTGTAGATTTTGGCTTCTAGCTCAGCCGGCACCTAAGGAAACGTACCACACCTGTGCATTTATGAAAACTAGAGACCTAGGGGAATCCAAGATGGGGTGACTTGTGGGGTTCTGACCAGGTTCTGTTACCCAGAATCCTTTGCAACCCTCAAAATTTGGCTAAAAAAACAAATTTTCCTCACATTTCGGTGACAGAAAGTTCTGGAATCTGAGAGGAGCCACAAATTTCCTTCCACCCAGCGTCCCCCCAAGTCTCCCAATAAAAATGATACCTCACTTGTGTGGGTAAGCCTAGCGCCTGCGACAGGAAATGCCCCAAAACACAACGTGGACACATCCCATTTTTTGACAGAAAATAGAGGTGTTTTTTGCAAAGTGCCTACCTGTAGATTTTGGCCTCTAGGTCAGCCGGCACCTAAGGAAACCTACCAAACCTGTGCATTTATGAAAACTAGAGACCTAGGGGAATCCAAGATGGGGTGACTTGTGGGGCTCCGACCAGGTTCTGTCACTCAGAATCCTTTGCAAACCTCAAAATTTGGCTAAAAAAACACATTTTCCTCACATTTCGGTGACAGAAAGTTCTGGAATCTGAGAGGAGCCACAAATTTCCTTCCACCCAGCGTTCCCCCAAATCTCCCGATAAAAATTATACCTCACTTGTGTGGGTAGGCCTAGCGCCCGCGACAGGAAATGCCCCAAAACACAACGTGGACACATCCCATTTTTTGACAGAAAATAGAGGTGTTTTTTGCAAAGTGCCTACCTGTAGATTTTGGCCTCTAGGTCAGCCGGCACCTAAGGCAACCTACCAAACCTGTGCATTTATGAAAACTAGAGACCTAGGGGAATCCAAGATGGGGTGACTTGTGGGGCTCGACCAGGTTCTGTCACTCAGAATCCTTTGCAAACCTCAAAATTTGGCTAAAAAAACACATTTTCCTCACATTTCGGTGACAGAAAGTTCTGGAATCTGAGAGGAGCCACAAATTTCCTTCCACCCAGCGTTCCCCCAAATCTCCCGATAAAAATGATACCTCACTTGTGTGGGTAGGCCTTGCTCCCGCGACAGGAAATGCCCCAAAATACAACGTGGACACATCCCATTTTTTGACAGAAAACAGAGGTGTTTTTTGCAAAGTGCCTACCTGTAGATTTTGGCCTCTAGCTCAGGCGACACCTAAGGAAACCTACCAAACCTGTGCATTTCTGAAAACTAGAGACCTAGGGGAATCCAAGGAGGGGTGACTTGTGGGGCTCTGACCAGGTTCTGTTACTCAGAATCCTTTGCAAACCTCAAAATTTGGCTAAAAAAACAATTTTCCTCACATTTCGGTGACAGAAAGTTCTGGAATCTGAGAGGAGCCACAAATTTCCTTCCACCCAGCGTTCCCCCCAGGTCTCCCGATAAAAATGATACCTCACTTGTGTGGGTAGGCCTAGCTCCCGCGAAAGGGAATGCCTCAAAATACAACGTGGACACATCCCATTTTTTGACAGAAAACAGAGGTGTTTTTTTAAAAGGCCTACCTGTAGATTTTGGCCTCTAGCTCAGCCGGAACCTAAGGAAACCTACCAAACCTGTGCATTTATGAAAACTAGAGACCTAGGGGAATCCAAGATGGGGTGACTTGTGGGGCTCTGACCAGGTTCTGTTACCCAGAATCCTTTGCAAACCTCAAATTTGGCTAAAAAAACACATTTTCCTCACATTTTGGTGACTGAAAGTTCTGGAATCTGAGAGGAGCCACAAATTTCCTTCCACCCAGCGTTCCCCCCAAGTCTCCCGATAAAAATGATACCTCACTTGTGTGGGTAGGCCTAGCGCCGGCTACAGGAAATGCCCCAAAACACAACGTGGACACATCCCATTTTTTGACAGAAAAGAGGTGTTTTTTGCAAAGTGCCTACCTGTAGATTTTGGCTTCTAGCTCAGCCGGCACCTAAGGAAACGTACCACACCTGTGCATTTATGAAAACTAGAGACCTAGGGGAATCCAAGATGGGGTGACTTGTGGGGTTCTGACCAGGTTCTGTTACCCAGAATCCTTTGCAACCCTCAAAATTTGGCTAAAAAAACACATTTTCCTCACATTTCGGTGACAGAAAGTTCTGGAATCTGAGAGGAGCCACAAATTTCCTTCCACCCAGCGTCCCCCCAAGTCTCCCAATAAAAATGATACCTCACTTGTGTGGGTGGGCCAGGTGCCTGCAACAGAATAAGGCCAAAAACTTGTAGAGATAGAGGGGATAGCACAGCAAGTTGATAAGGACAAATTCTTCTTTTATATATCTTTAGGCTGACTCTGCTTTGGGGACCCACACAAGTGAGGTGTAATTTTACTTGGGAGACTGAGGGGAATGCTGGGGAGTAGGAATTATGTGCTGGAGCTGTGATCGTACAAACGAAAGTCAGGAAAATATGCTTTTTTAAGCAAATTTTGAGGTTTGCAGAGGAGTCTGGTAAGAAAATGTTGGGGGATCCACGCAAGCCACACCTCCCTGGACTCCTTGGGGTGTCTAGTTTAAAAAAACGTCTGGGTTTGGTAGGTTTCCCTAGATGAAGGCCGCACCCAGGACCAAAAACATAGGTGCCCCCTTCCCCCCAAACACAGGTAGTTTTACAATGCCATTTTGATGTGTCCACATATGTTTGTGATGTGCCAAACACTAAAATTGTGAAAAGAAACACACTTAGGTTATGTGAAAAAGACCCCTCACCCACTAACCAAGTTGGTGGCATGCTTTATCATCGGGGTCCCACCCGAGGCACCTAGAGTGTCACAGGTGTGCTGCGACGCCTGATTACAGCGGAGCATGTTTTGTCATTTTTACCAC
Organism: Pleurodeles waltl; assembly: GCF_031143425.1. Classification (NCBI taxonomy): domain Eukaryota; kingdom Metazoa; phylum Chordata; class Amphibia; order Caudata; family Salamandridae; genus Pleurodeles; species Pleurodeles waltl. The sequence goes on along the minus strand of NC_090445.1, from coordinate 1,414,710,167 downwards.
ATATACTGGTTGGATTTGGCACAAGGGTGAGTGATGGTTCAGTGGATCAAATTTTATTAACAAGAGATTTCACAAAAATGAAATGCACTGTTAATAACTGAAAGGCCAAAAACCTGAACCAATGACTCACAGCTCGTGAGCTGTTAAGCCACGCCACGGGCCCAGCACATTACAGCACTCGCATTGACAGACAGCACCACTCAAGGGCCCATCACTTACATACGCCCACATGCCATCCCAAGGGGGGCAGAAATGGCCACAGTTCAATGCCCCCCTTGAGGGGTACCCCTTGCCCAAGGGGACGCCCCCCTCCACTAACACACACACACTATCCCTGGTGTCTATGTGGCTTCTGCCCCCCTTGGGGGCAGATGAGCCTCAAAAAAATAGGCCCATCTGCCCCCAAGGGGGGCAGAAATGGCCAACAGTTCAATGCCCCCCTTGAGGGGTGCCCCTTGCCCAAGGGGACACCCCCGCCACATAAATAAACATATTTAAAAAATCCCTGGCGTCGAGTGGATTCTGCCCCCCCTTGGGGGCAAATCGCCCTAAACATAATAGGCTGATCTGCCCCCAAGGGGGGCAGAAATGGCCACAATAAACATGCCCCCAAAAGGGAGCGACCCTTGCCCAAGGGGCCGCTTCCAAACACGTAAACATTTTGTACAAAAAAAAGAAAGAAAATCCCTGTCGTCTAGTGGAATCTGCCCCCCTTGGTGGCAGATCAGCCTAAAAATAATAGGCCGATCTGCCCCCAAGGGGGGAAGAAATGGACACAAGAAACATGCCCCCAAATGGGAGTGACCCTTGCCCAAGGGGCCGCTCCCCAACGCAAAACATTTCACAGTAAATAAAAAAAAAAAAATACCCTGGCGTCTAGTGGATTCTGCCCCCCTTGGGAGCAGATCGGCCTAAAAATAATAGGCCGATCTGTCCCCAAGGGGGGACAGAAATGGCCACAATAAACATGCCCCCAAAAGGGAGCGACCCTTGCCCAAGGGGCTGCTCCCAAACACATAAACATTTTAAAAATAATAAAAAAAAAAAATCCCTGCGATCGGGCAGCAGGAATGCTCAAAGAGACACCGGGGGAAAGGAAAAGCCTTTCCTTTCCCCGGTGCCTCTTTGTCCCACACCGCCCACCCGCCGGAGGAGAAACTCACCTGTTTCTCCTGATATCGCACTGGAAGCAAATGGCTTCCAGTGTGACCGGCAGAGGGTAATGATGTCAGCGCGCGATCGCGCACTGATGTCATTACGGAGGGGTGAGGGTGGAAGGGGAAAGGCTTCCCCTTCCATCCCCGCTTTGTGGGGGGTGGGGGGAACCCCACGGAGGGAGCGCTAGCGCTCCCTCCGGGCTCCGTGCCGAGGACGTAATGGTTACGTCCTCGGCACAGGAGCACTGTGCCACAGGACGTAACCACTACGTCTGCGGCACAGAAGGGGTTAACACCACCCTGGTCACCATTGTAGGGGTGCTGCAGGACCTTGTCAACACCAGGAGGGACATTGTGGCACAACAAGGGGCCCCTGACAGTAGCCTAGATGATGAACAGCCCTCCACCTCCACCGGCGCTAGTGGACAGGAGGCACCGCCACAGGACCATGTCACCAGCACCCCACCCCCTGCAGATGGAGAGCCACCCCGCAAACGGTCCCTGAGATCCAGGAACAAGACAGAGAACATTGCCAAGTCCCCCGCCAGGAAATGAGACCACCCTGAATGTCACCCTTCTTTCCCACTTTGTCACCCTGTCCATCTTTCAACTGCCCTTGCTCCACTTCCTATGCCCCTTTGGACAATGCACCTGTGAAACAAATAGACTGGACTCTGCCATGGACATTCCTCCACCATCACCCCTGCCTATTTTACAACCCCCTTCACTTATTTGCACAGAAATAAACACACATCAATTACAAAAAAATCTGGAGTCAGTCTGTGCTTTCACAAATGTCTAATTGCAATAACTATGGAATATAGCAATGTCAATTTAATTGTCCACATACCGATGAAACACAGCTGTAGGGCTGGAGGAAATATAGCAGAGGTCACAAAGTGGGACCCACATCTGTTAAATGGAAAGGCAAAGTGACAAGTCAGGGTCCATACACGGAGTGAAAATGACAGACTTGTGATAGCGCAAACAATAGTATGAGATGTGTGAGGCAGTGACATCTTCTTACCTGTGTCTCACTGGAGGTATTGCTGGATAACGTTGTTTCTGTTGTCGATATCCTCTTCTTCTGCCTCCTCTTTTTCACTGTCCACAGGCTCCACAGCTGCCACAAGACCTCCAGCTTGACCATCCTCCTGCAGAAAAGGCACCTGTCATCGCAAAGCCAGGTTGTGTAGCATACAGCAGGCCACGATGATCTGGCACACCTTCTTTGGTGAGTAGTAGAGAGAACCACCTGTCATATGGAGGCACCAGAACCTGGCCTTCCTAGTTTGCCCATGTGCCTCATTGTAGCGTTCCTCTGCCCTTGTCCTGGGATTTCTCACAGGAGTCAGTAGCCATAACAGGTTGGGGTACCCAGAGTCACCTGCAAATTTCGAGGGACAACTGTTAGACACACACTAACCTGTAGGGACAACCCCATACCCAGACAACTATTCACACTGTATTGGGTCCTTGTCCTCACCTATTAGCAACACACGGTGCCTCTGGAGTTGCCCCATCATATAAGGGATGCTGCTATTCCTCAGAATGTAAGTGTCATGCACTGAGCCAGGAAATTTGGCATTCACATGGGAGATGTACTGGTCGGCCAAACACACCATCTGCACATTCATCAAATGGTAGCTCTTCCGGTTTCTGTACACCCCTTCATTCCTGGGGGGGGGGTACCAAGGCCACATGTGTCCCATCAATGGCACCTATGATGTTGGGGATATGTCCCAGGGCATAGAAGTCACCTTTCACTGTAGGCAAATCCTCCACCTGAGGGAAAACAATGTAGCTGCGCATGTGTTTCAGCAGGGCAGAAAAAACTCTTGACAGCATGTTAGAGAACATTGGCTGGGACATCCCTGATGCAATGGCCACTGGTGTTCGAAAAAACCCACTTGCCAGGAAATGGAGTACTGACAGGACCTGCACTAGAGGGGGTATCCCTGTGGGATGGCGGATAGCTGACATCAGGTCCGGCTCCAACTGGGCACACAGCTCATGGATTGCTGCACGATCAAGTCTGTAGGTGACTATCACGTGTCTCTCTTCCATTGTCTGCAGGTCCACCAGTGGTCTGTACACCGGAGGATGCCGCCATCTCATCACCTGCCCCAGCGGACGTGCCCTATGGAGGAGAACAGCGAGCAGAGAGTCAGCCAACACTGAGGTATCACAAAATGTCAGTTGCACACATTTATGAATCTGCAATTTGCCTGTTACTGTGTAAATGCAAGGCCTAGATAGATGTGACGCAGTTATTATTAATGCCATGTGGCCCCCTGAAATGGCGGCTGCCTGACCTGTAAGGTGGGACAAGGGGATTTGAGCTAACTGCGCTGGCGTTCTACACCGTCGCGGTAGGCGGTCGAAGACCGTGGCGCAATCCTGCATTGGTTAACATTGGACCCTATGGGTCCCAGGAGCCAATGACGATGTACGGTGGCGGTGACGGTACGCACCGCCGTGGATGTGACCGCCATTTTCTGTCTGTTCACTCACTTGATACCTGACCTTCAACAGGAGAGGACCTACACTACAAGTGCTGCTGTGACCTCAGTCTGGAAGCGACGATGGCTCATGTGATCTGGCACACCTTCTTTGGTGAGTAGAATAGGGATCCACCTGTCATATGCAGACACCTGAACCTGGCCTTCAGGAGCCCGAAGGTCCGCTCGATCACCCTCCTAGTTCGACCATGGGCCTCATTGTAGCGTTCCTCTGCCCTTGTCCTGGGATTCCTCAATGGGGTCAGTAGCCATGACAGGTTGGGGTAACCAGAGTCACCTAATAGCCACACAGGGTGCCTCTGGAGTTGACCCATCACATAAGGGATGCTGCTATTCTGCAGGATGTTGGCGTCATGCACTGAGCCAGGGAACATGGCATTCACATGGGAGATGTACTGGTTGGCCAAACATACCATCTGTACATTCATGGAATGATAACTCTTCCGGTTCCTGTACACCTGTTCATTCCTGTGGGGGGGGACAAAAGCCACATGGGTCCCATCAATGGCACCTATGATGTTGGGGATATGTCCAAGGGCATAGAAGTCACCTTTCACTGTAGGCAAATCCTCCACCTGAGGGAAAACAATGTAGCTCCGCATGTGTTTCAGCAGGGCAGACAACACTCTGGACAATACGTTGGAAAACATAGGCTGGGACATCCCATATGCCATAGCCACAGTTGTCTGAAAAGACCCACTAGCAAGGAAATGGAGCACTGACAGCACCTGCACTTGAGGGGGGATTCCTGTGGGATGGCGGATTGCTGACATCAGGTCCGGCTCCAACTGGGCACACAGCTCATGGATTGCTGCACGATCAAGTCTGTAGGTGACTATCACGTGTCTCTCTTCCATTGTCTGCAGGTCCACCAGTGGTCTGTACACCGGAGGATGCCGCCATCTCATCACCTGCCCCAGCGGACGTGCCCTATGGAGGAGAACAGCGAGCAGAGAGTCAGCCAACACTGAGGTATCACAAAATGTCAGTTGCACACATTTATGAATCTGCAATTTGCCTGTTACTGTGTAAATGCAAGGCCTAGATAGATGTGACGCAGTTATTATTAATGCCATGTGGCCCCCTGAAATGGCGGCTGCCTGACCTGTAAGGTGGGACAAGGGGATTTGAGCTAACTGCGCTGGCGTTCTACACCGTCGCGGTAGGCGGTCGAAGACCGTGGCGCAATCCTGCATTGGTTAACATTGGACCCTATGGGTCCCAGGAGCCAATGACGATGTACGGTGGCGGTGACGGTACGCACCGCCGTGGATGTGACCGCCATTTTCTGTCTGTTCACTCACTTGATACCTGACCTTCAACAGGAGAGGACCTACACTACAAGTGCTGCTGTGACCTCAGTCTGGAAGCGACGATGGCTCATGTGATCTGGCACACCTTCTTTGGTGAGTAGAATAGGGATCCACCTGTCATATGCAGTCACCTGAACCTGGCCTTCAGGAGCCCGAAGGTCCGCTCGATCACCCTCCTAGTTCGACCATGGGCCTCATTGTAGCGTTCCTCTGCCCTTGTCCTGGGATTCCTCAATGGGGTCAGTAGCCATGACAGGTTGGGGTAACCAGAGTCACCTAATAGCCACACAGGGTGCCTCTGGAGTTGACCCATCACATAAGGGATGCTGCTATTCTGCAGGATGTAGGCGTCATGCACTGAGCCAGGGAACATGGCATTCACATGGGAGATGTACTGGTTGGCCAAACATACCATCTGTACATTCATGGAATGATAACTCTTCCGGTTCCTGTACACCTGTTCATTCCTGTGGGGGGGGACCAAAGCCACATGGGTCCCATCAATGGAACCTATGATGTTGGGGATATGTCCAAGGGCATAGAAGTCACCTTTCACTGTAGGCAAATCCTCCACCTGAGGGAAAACAATGTAGCTCCGCATGTGTTTCAGCAGGGCAGACAACACTCTGGACAATACGTTGGAAAACATAGGCTGGGACATCCCATATGCCATAGCCACAGTTGTCTGAAAAGACCCATTAGCAAGGAAATGGAGCACTGATAGCACCTGCACTTGAGGGGGGATTCCTGTGGGATGGCGGATTGCTGACATCAGGTCAGGCTCCAACTGGGTACACAGTTCCTGGATTGTGGCACGGTCAAACCTGAAGGTGATAATCAAATTTCTTTCCTCCATTGTCGACAGGTCCACCAGCGGTCGGTACACCGGAGGATTCCGCCATCTCCTCACATGTCCCAGCGGACGGTGCCTATGAAGGACAACAGCGAGCACAGAGTAAAAAAAACTCAGAGGTATGTACCCACAGACTACACAGAACACCATTCATACACAAAAGGTGGCCTGTATGTGTGTTGAGACTAGGCCTAGGTATGTGTGACACAGTTGGTAACTAGGCCATGTGGGCCCCTGAAATGGCGGCTGCCTGACCTCTAAAGTGGGACAATGGGATGTGAGGTAACTGCACTGGCATTGTACACCGTCGCGGTAGGCGGTCGGAGACCGCTGCGCAATTCTGCATTGGTTAACATTGGACCCTATGGGTCCCAGGAGCCAATGACGATGTACGCCGGCGGTGATGGTACGCACCGCCGCAGACGTGACCGCCATTTTCTATCTGTTGAATCACTTGATAACTGATCTTCGACAGGAGAGGACCTACACTGCAAGTGCTGCTGTGACCTCGGTCTGGAAGAGACAATGGCTCGTGCGTCTGGGAAAGGGCCCCTGCCTTCACTGCGGAGGAGTTGGAGAAGCTCGTCGATGGGGTCCTCCCCCAGTACACGCTACTCTACGGTCCTCCAGACCAACAGGTAAGTACACTGGGAGCATATTGTATGGGCTATGCCTGTGTGGAGAGGGCTGGTTGTAAGAAGGAAGGGGGCAGAGTGCTGCGTGCATGAAAGACGGTGGGTGCATGCGCCACAAGGCAAGGGTAGGGATGGGGGCCACTCACTTTGACGGCGCAGTTGGTAATGACTTCTCTTCTTACCCTGTACATTTCATGTAGGTCAGCGCCCACCAGAAGAAGGATATTTGGCGTGCCATCGCCAAGGACGTCCGGACCCTGGGGGTCCACCACATACGGAGCACCCACTGCCGTAAAAGAAGGGAGGACATTCGCTGCTGGAGCAAGAAGACAGCGGAGGCTCAGCTGGGGATGGCCTCCCAACGTGGGAGGGGTGCCCGTTCAACCATGACCCCCCTGATGTTCCGGATCCTGGTGGTGGCCTACCCGGAGTTGGATGGCCACTTGAGGGCATCACAGCAGACACAAGGGGGTGAGTACACTCTCATGCAGCTGACTTTGCGCGCAGTGGAGGTGTCTGGGTGGAGGAGGAGGGCTGTGGGTTTCCCTAGGCCAGGACGAGTTCCGTAGCCTAGGCCCCTCCGTAAGGCATGGCCCTGTGGCCACCCACCCCACCTCTGTAGAGTGCCAAGTAAAGATATTCATGCACCTGTGTCATCTATCTGTGCATATGTCGTCCATAGCCTTGTAGGCCATTTCCCAGGAATTGCACTGTAGAGCCCAACAGCGCGACATAGTGCAGGGGGCTTCTGTGTCTGTCTTGTCCGCCAACGGTAGCAGTAATTCATGCACTCAACATGTCTTTCTTCTGTCTTCCCCTCCTCCTTTTTTGTGGTCTCCCTGTTCCTGTGTGCATTAGCATCATCAGGCGGAGGAGCAGTGGCACCGGAGCACGAGGGAGCTGCATCCCACATAGCCATGGAGGGCTACACTACGGACTCAGAATACACCAGTGGGACGGAGGGCGAGGGGAGCACCACGGCGGGGACAGGAGCTGAAACCAGCGACACGGACTCGTCCTCCATTGGGAGCTCCCTTGTGGTGGCGGCAACATCTGTGCCCCCCACTTCTACAGGTACAGCTGCCACCCCCCCTACCAGCACCGCCCTCCCAGCAGCCCCTCAGCCTTCGCCCGTGCCCGCTCACCCAGGAGGGTGGGCATCACCTTCGCCCCAGGCACCTCAGCCCCTGCCCCTGTCACCCCTGCTGCCCTCAGTGAGGAGGCCATTGACCTCCTCAGGTCACTCACTGTTGGGGAGTCTACCATTTTGAATGCCATCCAGGGTGTAGAAAGGCAGTTGCAACAAACCAATGCATTCCTGGAGGGCATTCATTCTGGTCAGGCGGCCCTTCACCGATCCTTTCAAACTCTGGCCTCAGCACTGATGGCAGCCATTGTCCCTGTGTCTAGCCTCCCCCCTCCCCCCTCCAACTTCCTCGACCTAGACCCAATCCCCTGTACCTCTACCTATCCCAAGCACACCATCAGACCAGCCTGCACACACCTCACCACACAAGGGAAGCTCAGGCAAACATAAGCACCACACATCCCACAGGCACTCACGCAAGCATCACACACATACAGACACACCAACAGCTACTGCCTCCACTGTGTCCCCCTCCTCGTCATCTCTCTTTTCTCCCTCCCAGTCTCGTCTACACTCACACCTGCATGCACTACCTCTACAGCCACTACGTCCCGTACCAGACCACCCACCAGCACACCCCGCTCATGTGCAGTCACCACCCCCACTACAATTCACACATCCCCTGTGTCCTCTCCCAGTGTGTCTGTGACACCCCCTCCCAAGAAACACAAACGCAGGAACACACCCACCCAACAGACATCCACCTCACGACAGCCTCCAGTGCATGCACCTGCACCCAAAGCCACAAAACGTACACCTCCTACAACCACCACCTCTTCCTCCACTCTCAATCCCCCTCCAGCTACCCGTCCGAGTGTGTCCAAACAACTTTTCGTGTCCACCCTTAACTTATTTCCCACCCCCCGTCCAACTCATAGGTCCCGAACTAGCACCTCAGCCACAACATCTCCGGGACCAGTGGTACCTGTTGTCACAGGTATGTGGAGTGCACCGGCCGCCAGGACACCCAGTGTGGCACGGAGCCACAGCACAGCCAGTCCCCCTCTGTGAAGCACCAGAAGTTGGCCAGTGCCCGGCGGTAGAGGGTGAAGACTCCAGCCACCCAAGCCGCTCCCAGGGGTCTTGGGGGGAGTGTGGACTCAGCTGTGACTCCTCCCAAGGTGGTGAAGGGCCACAAGAAACCCGGCAACTCTGGGAGGAGCAGCACGGCGGAGAAGACCGCCATCATCCCCGCTGCCCAGGAGGGCCCCACCAGCCCCATCGTCGCTGTTGCCCAGGAGGGCCCCACCAGCCCCATCATCACTGCTGCCCAGGAGGGCCTCGCCAGCCCCATCGTCGCTGCTCCCCTAGCACCCCATCGTCGCTGCTGCCCAGGAGGGCCCCGCCAGCCACAGCCCAGCTGGGCAATGAAGGACCACCAGCCCCAGCCCAGCTGGGCAATGGAGGACCGCCAGCCCCAGCCCAGCTGGGCAACTGAAGGACTGCCAACTCAAGCACCACTGAACAGGACAAGGACCGCCAACTCAAGCACCGGTGAACAGGACAAGGACTGCCAACTCAAGCACTGCTGAACAGGGCAAGGACCGCCAATTCAAGCACCGCTGAACAGGGCAAGAACTGCCAACTCAAGCACCGCTGAACAGGGCAAGCGCCGCCAACTCAAGAACCGCTGAACAGGGCAAGGACCGCTGAACAGGGCAAGCACCGCCAACTCAAGCACCGCTGAACAGGGCAAGGACCGCTGAACAGGGCAAGCACCGCCAACTCAAGCACTGCTGAACAGGGCAAAGACTGCCAATTCAAGCACCGCTGAACAGGGCAAGAACCGCTGAACAGGGCAAGCACCGCCAACTCAAGCAACGCTGAACAGGGCAAGGACCATCAACTCAAGCACCGCTGAACAGGGCAAGAACCGCTGAACAGGGCAAGCACCGCCAACTCAAGCACTGCTGAACAGGGCAAGGACTGCTGAACAGGGCAAGCACCGCCAACTCAAGCACCGCTGAACAGGGCAAGGACCGCTGAACAGGGCAACCACCGCCAACTCAAGCACCGCTGAACAGGGCAAGGACCGCCAACTCAAGCACCGCTGAACAGGGCAAGAACCGCTGAACAGGGCAAGCACCGCCAACTCAAGCACCGCTGAACAGGGCAAGGACCGCCAACTCAAGCACTGCTGAACAGGGCAAGAACCGCTGAACAGGGCAAGCACCGCCAATTCAAGCACAGCTGAACAGGGCAAGAACCACTGAACAGGGCAAGGACCGCCAACTCAAGCACCGCTGAACAGGGCAAGAACCGCCAACTCAAGCACCGCTAGCCCATGAACGGCAGGGGCACTGATGCAACTGGGACCGTCACGGGGTGAGTGATGCACTCTGGGCACCAGTCCCCCTCCAGAACCAGTGGTTTATCACATCCACTACCTCAGTCCTTGGCAGGATGAAGCACTCTGGGCACCAAGCCCCCTCCAGAACCAGTGGAGACATGCATCCACTACCTCAGTCCTTGGCAGGATGAAGCACTCTGGGCACAAAGCCCCCTCCAGAACCAGTGGAGACATGCATCCACTACCTCAGTCCTTGGCAGGATGAAGCACTCTGGGCACCAAGCCCCCTCCAGAACCAGTGGAGACATGCATCCACTACCTCAGTCCTTGGCAGGATGAAGCACTCTGGGCACAAAGCCCCCTCCAGAACCAGTGGAGACATGCATCCACTACCTCAGTCCTTGGCAGGATGAAGCACTCTGGGCACAAAGCCCCCTCCAGAACCAGTGGAGAAAGGCATCCACTACCTCAGTCCTTGGCAGGATGAAGCACTCTGGGCACCAAGCCCCATCCAGAACCAGTGAAGACTGTTATCCACTTGAGAGACTGTGGCTTTGCACTCCCCAGGATGAAGCAGTGGGCAAACCACCCACTGGAGAGACTTGAGAGACGGTGGCTTTGCACTCCCCAGGATAAAGCAGTGGGCAAACCACCCACTGGAGAGACTTGAGAGACTGTGGCTTTGCACTCCCCAGGATAAAGCAGTGGGCAAACCACCCACTGGAATGACTTGTGGGACTGTGGCTTTGCACTCCCCAGGATAAAGCAGTGGGCAAACCACCCACTATAAAGACTTGAGAGACTGTGGCTTTGCACTCCCCAGGATGAAGCAGTGGGCAAACCACCCACTCGAAAGACTTGAGAGACTGTGGCTTTGCGCTCCCCAGCATACATCAATGGGCATGGAGCCCCCTCGTGGAGCAGTGGCGTTGTGCGTTAATCAGGCTGAGGTGCCCTCCTCCCCGTCCCCCTGAGGTGCCTGTTTATTTTCTATGTGATGCCCCTCCAGTGTTCTCTCTGTTTGGAGTCAGGTATCTAGTGTGGGTCTCGCCCATGCATTTTGGACCCAATGGTCCACAGACAATGATTTGTGCACTTTCCTCACTTGCGTAGTTGGTGTACATAATTGTATAAACTGGATTTTGAGTTTTGACTGATGGATTTTATTTTATTACAATCATTCAAATCATTTCCTTTTGTCCTTGCCTTATTCAAGGGGGGGTGTATATGTAATGTTGCAGCATTTGTGTGTATGGTGTTGTGGGTGAGGGTGGAGGCGTTGCGTGTTGCGTGTGTGTCACTCTCTTTTCCCTCCCCCCTCCCCTGTTTTGTAGGTGCAGTACTCACCATGGCCGTCGCCGCCGTCATTGGAGCTCCTGATAGAGGAGCAGGAAGACCATCGCAGGCAGCATCTGCAGTTCTGGCTCCATGGCATCCTGGTTCCTCGTGGGATGTGGAGAGGTGAGTGTTTTCCCTTCTGTGTACTGTTTGCGCCTTGTTTTTATTTGCGTTGGTTCTGCCCCAGAAAAGGCGTCGGATAGCCGTGTTGTGATAGGGTGGATGGTACATTGTCTTCCGCCTGTCTGTTGGCGGTGTCCGCCGCGCTGTTTGTTTGTACCGCTGTGGTGGTCGGAGTGTTAAAGTGGCTGTCTATGTTGGCAGTTTCCGCCACGGTCGTAATCCCATTTTCTTTTTTTTGCCGGCCTGTTTGCGGTATTACCGCCACTTTAACACCAACCGCCAGGGTTGTAATGAGGGCCATAATGTTGGATGATGTGAAAGTGGGCATTTTGTGGGATGAGGGCAGGGTACTTCGTCATAGCAATCCATTCTTTGTCTGTGCACAAACAGGCCAAGTCATTTTCCCTGGAGTGTGTGCATGCGAAGCGAGCTGGCAAACCAGTGTATCAGGTGGCAACCTGAGCCCTTGACATGGGGGTACTGTATTGTGAGATGTATTGGGCATTCCAGCTGCATATTACCCAAGCCGGTGTTGTGGGCCCCAACCAACGAATTATAAAGGAGGAAGTGACCAGTTAGGAGTCCCTCCTCTGTTGTGAGCAAAGTATCAATGGACAATAAGGCGCTGTCAGAGTATAGATCTCCTAGTGTGAGTAGGCCTGCTTCATGCTAGGCAGCAAGCTACCTTTTTGTGGTAAACCTGCCCCCTCTCGAGGTGCCCAACAAGAGTAGTGCATGGGTCTATGGTCCTATGGCTCTAGTTATAGAGAAGCTGCTTCAAATCAAGCATGATGAGCTATCCGCAACAGCAGTCATGGTGGAGTGTGATGTTTGGAGCCTGGATGACATAGGCGCAGTATCTTTGAAAGACCCCAAGGTGGAGATATGGTGACAGATAATTGCAGTCGACATTCACCTATCCACAACCTGCAGCTGGGAGGCTAGGTAATAGTGTTCAAAGTCAGGGAGCACCACTCCACAACCTGTGGTTGGTAGTTGAAGTTTGCATAATACCACTCTGCACCATGTGTTAGCGAGTTGCCAAATGAGATGGCACCTCCAAGGCAGAAAGCACGGTCTAGAACAGTACAGAAAAGGAATATAGATAGGATTTTTCCCAGTTGACTTTAAGTCCAGAGAGTTCTGTAAATGCCTGAAATATATGTGCCAAATCTGAGGAGACTGTGTAAACATCACTCAGATAAAATAATAAATCATCAGCATAGAGTGACATCAAGTGTGTTCCATCACCTAGGGAAATACCCAGCTGTGCCCATGCATGTGAAGAGTTACAGCTAATGGTTCGATCACCAGTGAAAAAAGTAAAGGGGAGAGTTGCCAACCTTGAAGGGTACCTTTCTAAATCATGGTGGGGGTCAGATATCAGAGCACCCGTTTTTACTCAAACTACTCTATATCGAGGTAATCCTTTAAAGAGAAAGTCCCATAACAAGAAGTCAAATATTTTCTCCAAGTCAAGGATCAGACAACCAGATCTGGGCCAGGACTGCGGAGTGCAGGTGTGAACCCATGTTGATCTAGTTGGATGAGCGTGGGCACCAAAGGAGACAATTGGTCTGCTAATATCATAGCAAGTATTTTATAGTTAGTAATAAGAAGTGCAAGAGGACAGTATGAGCCGAGAGACATGCGTTCACAATCTTGTTTAGGTAAACATGTAAGTAGAGTCTCATGGAGGGAAGGTGGTAAACAGGCTGCTTGAATGGCCTTGTCATAAAGTGTCTTGAGCCAGGGAGCTAGGAGTGTGGCATAGGCTTTGTAGAACTCCATTAGGGGATCATCAGGTCCCAGAGTTTCCCTGTGGCTAGGACACATATAGCTTTATGTACCTCAAATAAGGAAATGGCAGTGTCCAATTCAGTTCTCTGATTGAGAGTGATGGTAGGTAGAGGCATGTGAGAGAGAAAAGAGTCAATGAAGTGGAAGTCTGTGTCTATGGCGTATGTATAGATTTTGGCATAGTGCTGCATCACCTCAGCATGTATCATCGACTGTGTACAGAAGGGTGCCCTCAGATGAGCAAAGTGTCAGTACGGGGTCTCTGGGATATTCCCATTGGATAAACCATGCTAATATAGTGCCTGTTTAGTCTGCTGAAGTGTTTGTTTTAGCTGTGTGTTCAGAATATTTGATGCAGTAGAGGCGTTCCAGAAGCACGGCATGCTCACACTGTGTAGAGTGGAGATTACAGTGGCTCACAGAGTCTGTTAGAGATGTCCAGTCCAAGCCCGCCTCATGTTCCATGTACATCCCATACAATGGCTCCTAATCACTGACTTGAAGGCGTCCCATTCAATTGAGCAGGAGGAGGTGGTGTTGGCATTAAGTTCACAGTGATTGCCTTTGGCAGAATGAAGGTGAGGGCCAAAAGGGAGGCTCATCTAAGGCTGCAGGTTGTAATCGCCATGTAGGTATTGGGGGGACTGTGGTGTTCAAGTTCAGACAAAGGTGTTGGGGATTATGACCTGAATGAGTGCAACCTAATTAACCGGTGTGTATTATGTGAGGGAGAATATCCGGGGAGCCCACAAAGCAAATTATACGGACATTTAATTTATGTGGCCTGGAATAAAAGGAATAGACTCCGGACTGTGGATTGCAGACTCTCCAGATATCTGACACCCGCTGTAGGAAGTTGGCTCTGTATGTGCTATTTCAAAGTAAGGAATAGCATGCACAGAGTCCAAGGGTTCCCCTTAGAGGTAAAATAGTGGTAAAAAGAGATAATACTAATGCTCTATTTTGTGGTCGAGCAGTAGGCTTATCCAAGGAGTAGTGTTAAGCATTTGTTGTACATACACATAGACAATAAATGAGGTACACACACTCAGAGACAAATCCAGCCAATAGGTTTTTGTATAGAAAAATATCTTTTCTTAGTTTATTTTAAGAACCACAGGTTCAAATTCTACATGTAATATCTCATTCGAAAGGTATTGCAGGTAAGTACTTTAGGAACTTTAAATCATAAAAATTACATGTATACTTTACAAGTTATTGACAAATAGCTGTTTTAAAAGTGGACACAGTGCAATTTTCACAGTTCCTGGGGGAGGTAAGTTTTTGTTAGTTTTACCAGGTACGTAAGACACTTACAGGGTTCAGTTCTTGGTCCAAGGTAGCCCACCGTTGGGGGTTCAGAGCAACCCCAAAGTCACCACACCAGCAGCTCAGGGCCGGTCAGGTGCAGAGTTCAAAGTGGTGCCCAAAACACATAGGCTAGAATGGAGAGAAGGGGGTGCCCCGGTTCCGGTCTGCTTGCAGGTAAGTACCCGCGTCTTCGGAGGGCAGACCAGGGGGTTTTGTAGGGCACCGGGGGGGACACAAGCCCACACAGAAATTTCACCCTCAGCAGCGCGGGGGCGGCCGGGTGCAGTGTAGAAACAAGCGTCGGGTTCGCAATGTTAGTCTATGAGAGATCTCGGGATCTCTTCAGCGCTGCAGGCAGGCAAGGGGGGGGTTCCTCGGGGAAACCTCCACTTGGGCAAGGGAGAGGGACTCCTGGGGGTCACTTCTCCAGTGAAAGTCCGGTCCTTCAGGTCCTGGGGGCTGCGGGTGCAGGGTCTCTCCCAGGTGTCGGGACTTAGGATTCAAAGAGTCGCGGTCAGGGGAAGCCTCGGGATTCCCTCTGCAGGCGGCGCTGTGGGGGCTCAGGGGGGACAGGTTTTGGTACTCACAGTATCAGAGTAGTCCTGGGGTCCCTCCTGAGGTGTTGGATCTCCACCAGCCGAGTCGGGGTCGCCGGGTGCAGTGTTGCAAGTCTCACGCTTCTTGCGGGGAGTTTGCAGGGTTCTTTCAAGGCTGCTGGAAACAAAGTTGCAGCCTTTCTTGGAGCAGGTCCGCTGTCCTCGGGAGTTTCTTGTCTTTTCGAAGCAGGGGCAGTCCTCAGAGGATGTCGAGGTCGCTGGTCCCTTTGGAAGGCGTCGCTGGAGCAGGATCTTTGGAAGGCAGGAGACAGGCCGGTGAGTTTCTGGAGCCAAGGCAGTTGTCGTCTTCTGGTCTTCCTCTGCAGGGGTTTTCAGCTAGGCAGTCCTTCTTCTTGTAGTTGCAGGAATCTAATTTTCTAGGGTTCAGGGTAGCCCTTAAATACTAAATTTAAGGGCGTGTTTAGGTCTGGGGGGTTAGTAGCCAATGGCTACTAGCCCTGAGGGTGGGTACACCCTCTTTGTGCCTCCTCCCAAGGGGAGGGGGTCACAATCCTAACCCTATTGGGGGAATCCTCCATCTGCAAGATGGAGGATTTCTAAAAGTTAGAGTCACTTCAGCTCAGGACACCTTAGGGGCTGTCCTGACTGGCCAGTGACTCCTTCTTGTTGCTTTCTTTGTTCCCTCCAGCCTTGCCGCCAAAAGTGGGGGCCGTGGCCGGAGGGGGCGGGCAACTCCACTAAGCTGGAGTGCCCTGCTGGGCTGTGACAAAGGGGTGAGCCTTTGAGGCTCACCGCCAGGTGTCACAGCTCCTGCCTGGGGGAGGTGTTAGCATCTCCACCCAGTGCAGGCTTTGTTACTGGCCTCAGAGTGACAAAGGCACTCTCCCCATGGGGCCAGCAACATGTCTCTAGTGTGGCAGGCTGCTGGAACTAGTCAGCCTACACAGACAGTCGGTTAAGTTTCAGGGGGCACCTCTAAGGTGCCCTCTGGGGTGTATTTTGCAATAAAATGTACACTGGCATCAGTGTGCATTTATTGTGCTGAGAAGTTTGATACCAAACTTCCCAGTTTTCAGTGTAGCCATTATGGTGCTGTGGAGTTCGTGTTTGACAGACTCCCAGACCATATACTCTTATGGCTACCCTGCACTTACAATGTCTAAGGTTTTGTTTAGACACTGTAGGGGTACCATGCTCATGCACTGGTACCCTCACCTATGGTATAGTGCACCCTGCCTTAGGGCTGTAAGGCCTGCTAGAGGGGTGTCTTACCTATACTGCATAGGCAGTGAGAGGCTGGCATGGCACCCTGAGGGGAGTGCCATGTCGACTTACTCGTTTTGTCCTCACTAGCACACACAAGCTGGCAAGCAGTGTGTCTGTGCTGAGTGAGAGGTCTCCAGGGTGGCATAAGACATGCTGCAGCCCTTAGAGACCTTCCTTGGCATCAGGGCCCTTGGTACTAGAAGTACCAGTTACAAGGGACTTATCGGGATGCCAGGGTCTGCCAATTGGGGATACAAAAGTACAGGTTAGGGAAAGAACACTGGTGCTGGGGCCTGGTTAGCAGGCCTCAGCACACTTTCAATTGTAAACATAGCATCAGCAAAGGCAAAAAGTCAGGGGGCAACCATGCCAAGGAGGCATTTCCTTACACAACCCCCCCCCCAAACGAAAGAGGATGAGACTAACCTTTCCCAAGAGAGTCTTCATTTTCTAAGTGGAAGAACCTGGAAAGGCCATCTGCATTGGCATGGGCAGTCCCAGGTCTGTGTTCCACTATAAAGTCCATTCCCTGTAGGGAGATGGACCACCTCAACAGTTTAGGATTTTCACCTTTCATTTGCATCAGCCATTTGAGAGGTCTGTGGTCAGTTTGAACTAGGAAGTGAGTCCCAAAGAGGTATGGTCTCAGCTTCTTCAGGGACCAAACCACAGCAAAGGCCTCCCTCTCAATGGCACTCCAACGCTGCTCCCTGGGGAGTAACCTCCTGCTAATGAAAGCAACAGGCTGGTCAAGGCCATCATCATTTGTTTGGGACAAAACTGCCCCTATCCCATGTTCAGAGGCATCTGTCTGCACAATGAACTGCTTAGAATAATCTGGAGCTTTTAGAACTGGTGCTGAGCACATTGCCTGTTTCAGGGTGTCAAAGGCCTGTTGGCATTCCACAGTCCAGTTCACTTTCTTGGGCATTTTCTTGGAGGTGAGTTTAGTGAGGGCTGTCACAATGGATCCATATCCCTTCACAAACCTCCTGTAATACCCAGTCAAGCCAAGGAATGCCCTGACTTGAGTCTGGGTTTTTGGAGCTACCCAGTCCAGAATAGTCTGGATCTTGGGTTGGAGTGGCTGAACTTGGCCTCCACCTACAAGGTGTCCCAAGTAAACCACAGTTCCCTGCCCTATCTGGCATTTGGATGCCTTGATAGAGAGGCCTGCAGATTGCAGAGCCTTCAAAACCTTCTTCAGGTGGACCAGGTGATCCTGCCAGGTGGAGCTAAAGACAGCAATATCATCAAGATAAGCTGTGCTAAAGGACTCCAAGCCAGCAAGGACTTGATTCACCAACCTTTGGAAGGTGGCAGGGGCATTCTTTAAACCAAAGGGCATAACAGTAAACTGATAATGCCCATCAGGTGTGGAGAATGCTGTTTTCTCTTTTGCTCCAGGTGCCATTTTTATTTGCCAGTACCCTGCTGTCAAGTCAAAGGTACTTAAGAATTTGGCAGCACCTAATTTGTCTATGAGCTCATCAGCTCGTGGAATTGGATGAGCATCTGTCTTGGTGACAGAATTGAGCCCTCTGTAGTCCACACAAAACCTCATCTCTTTCTTTCCATCTTTGGTGTGAGGTTTGGGGACTAAGACCACTGGGCTAGCCCAGGGGCTGTCAGAGCGCTCAATTACTCCCAATTCCAGCATCTTGTGGACTTCCACCTTGATGCTTTCCTTAACATGGTCAGACTGTCTAAAGATTTTGTTTTTGACAGGCATGCTGTCTCCTGTGTCCACATCATGGGTACACAGGTGTGTCTGACCAGGGGTTAAGGAGAAGAGTTCAGGAAACTGTTGTAGGACTCTCCTACAATCAGCTTGCTGTTGGCCAGAGAGGGTGTCTGAGTAGATCACTCCATCTACTGTGCCATCTTTTGGGTCTGATGACAGAAGATCAGGGAGAGGTTCACTCTCTGCCTCCTGATCCTCATCTGTTACCATCAACAGATTCACATCAGCCCTGTCATGGAAGAGCTTAAGGCGGTTCACATGGATCACCCTCTTGGGGCTCCTGCTTGTGCCCAGGTCCACCAGGTAGGTGACCTGACTCTTCCTTTCTAGCACTGGGTAAGGGCCACTCCATTTGTCCTGGAGTGCCCTGGGAGCCACAGGCTCCAGAACCCAGACCTTCTGCCCTGGTTGGAACTCAACCAGTGCAGCCTTTTGGTCATACCAAAACTTCTGGAGCTGTTGGCTGGCCTCAAGGTTTTTGGTTGCCTTTTCCATGTACTCTGCCATTCTAGAGCGAAGGCCAAGTACATAGTCCACTATGTCTTGTTTAGGCTCATGAAGAGGTCTCTCCCAGCCTTCTTTAACAAGAGCAAGTGGTCCCCTTACAGGATGACCAAACAGAAGTTCAAAGGGTGAGAATCCTACTCCCTTCTGTGGCACCTCTCTGTAAGCGAAAAGCAGACATGGCAAGAGGACATCCCATCTCCTTTTGAGTTTTTCTGGGAGCCCCATGATCATGCCTTTTAATGTGTTGTTGAATCTCTCAACCAAGCCATTAGTTTGTGGATGGTATGGTGTAGTGAATTTGTAAGTCACTCCACACTCATTCCACATGTGTTTTAGGTATGCTGACATGAAGTTGGTACCTCTGTCAGACACCACCTCCTTAGGGAAACCCACTCTGGTAAAGATACCAATGAGGGCCTTGGCTACTGCAGGGGCAGTAGTCGACCTAAGGGGAATAGCTTCAGGATACCTGGTAGCATGATCCACTACTACCAGGATATACATATTTCCTGAGGCTGTGGGAGGTTCCAGTGGACCAACTATGTCCACACCCACTCTTTCAAAGGGGACCCCCACCACTGGAAGTGGAATGAGGGGGGCCTTTGGGTGCCCACCTGTCTTACCACTGGCTTGACAGGTGGGGCAGGAGAGGCAAAACTCCTTAACCATGTTGGACATATTGGGCCAGTAGAAGTGGTTGACTAGCCTCTCCCACGTCTTGGTTTGTCCCAAATGTCCAGCAAGGGGAATGTCATGGGCCAATGTTAGGATGAACTCTCTGAACAGCTGAGGCACTACCACTCTCCTAGTGGCACCAGGTTTGGGGTCTCTGGCCTCAGTGTACAGGAGTCCATCTTCCCAATAGACCCTATGTGTTCCATTTTTCTTGCCCTTGGACTCTTCAGCAGCTTGCTGCCTAAGGCCTTCAAGAGAGGGACAGGTTTCTTGTCCCTTACACAGCTCCTCCCTTGAGGGTCCCCCTGGGCCTAAGAGCTCAACCTGATAAGGTTCAAGCTCCAAAGGCTCAGTTCCCTCAGAGGGCAGAACTTCTTCCTGAGAAGAGAGGTTCCCTTTCTTTTGCTGTGTTGCAGTTGGCTTCCCAACTGACTTTCCTGTTCTCTTGGTAGGCTGGGCCATTCTTCCAGACTCCAGCTCTACTTGTTCACCCTGTGCCTTGCATTGTGCTCTTGTTTTCACACACACCAGTTCAGGGATACCCAGCATTGCTGCATGGGTTTTTAGTTCTACCTCAGCCCATGCTGAGGACTCCAGGTCATTTCCAAGCAGACAGTCCACTGGGATATTTGAGGAGACCACCACCTGTTTCAGGCCATTGACCCCTCCCCATTCTAAAGTAACCATTGCCATGGGATGTACTTTTCTCTGATTGTCAGCGTTGGTGACTGTGTAAGTTTTTCCAGTCAGGTATTGGCCAGGGGAAACCAGTTTCTCTGTCACCATGGTGACACTGGCACCTGTATCCCTCAGGCCCTCTATTCTAGTCCCATTAATTAAGAGTTGCTGTCTGTATTTTTGCATGTTAGGCGGCCAGACAGCTAGTGTGGCTAAATCCACCCCACCCTCAGAAACTAGAGTAGCTTCAGTGTGGACCCTAATTTGCTCTGGGCACACTGTTGATCCCACTTGGAGACTAGCCATACCAGTGTTACCTGGATGGGAGTTTGGAGTGGAACCTTTCTTGGGACAGGCCTTGTCTCCAGTTTGGTGTCCATGCTGTTTACAGCTATGACACCAGGCCTTTTTGGGATCAAAGTTTTTACCCTTGTACCCATTGTTTTGTGAAGAGGCTCTGGGCCCACCCTCCTGTGCAGGTTTTTGGGGGCCTGTAGAAGACTCTTTACTATTTTTAGTTTTGGTTGTCTCATCACCCTTCCCCTGGGGAGTCTTTGTGACCCCTTTCTTTTGGTCACCCCCTGTTGAAGTCTTGGACACCCTTGTCTTGACCCAATGGTCCGCCTTCTTTCCAAATTCCTGGGGAGAAATTGGTCCTAGGTCTACCAGATGCTGATGCAGTTTATCATTGAAACAATTACTCAATAGGTGCTCTTTCACAAATAAATTGTACAGCCCATCATAATTACTTACACCACTGCCTTGAATCCAACCATCTAGTGTTTTCACTGAGTAGTCTACAAAGTCAACCCAGGTCTGGCTCGAGGATTTTTGAGCCCCCCTGAATCTAATCCTATACTCCTCAGTGGAGAATCCAAAGCCCTCAATCAGGGTACCCTTCATGAGGTCATAAGATTCTGCATCTTGTCCAGAGAGTGTGAGGAGTCTATCCCTACACTTTCCTGTGAACATTTCCCAAAGGAGAGCACCCCAGTGAGATCTGTTCACTTTTCTGGTTACACAAGCCCTCTCAAAAGCTGTGAACCATTTGGTGATGTCATCACCATCTTCATATTTAGTTACAATCCCTTTAGGGATTTTCAACATGTCAGGAGAATCTCTGACCCTATTTATGTTGCTGCCACCATTGATGGGTCCTAGGCCCATCTCTTGTCTTTCCCTCTCTATGGCTAGGATCTGCCTTTCCAAAGCCAATCTTTTGGCCATCCTGGCTAACTGGATGTCCTCTTCACTGGAGTTATCCTCAGTGATTTCAGAGGTGTTGGTCTCTCCTGTGAGGGAACCAGCATCTCTGACTATTATTTTTGGAGTCAGGGTTTGAGAGACCCTGTTCTCCCTAGATAGGACTGGTAGGGGGGAATTTTCCTCCAAGTCACTATCTTCTTCCTCTGAGTTGCCACCCTCAGAGGGGTTGGCCTTTTCAAACTCTGCCAAAAGCTCCTGGAGCTGTATTTTGGTAGGTTTGGGGCCCATTGTTATTTTCTTTATTTTACAGAGTGACCTTAGCTCCCTCATCTTAAGATGGAGGTAAGGTGTGGTGTCGAGTTCCACCACAGTCACATCTGTGCTAGACATTTTGCTTCTAAAAGTTGGAATACTTTTTAAGAATCTACAACTGGTTCTAGAATCTAATTCAAACTTTTACAAACTTTTAAACTCTAAAAGAAATGCTAAACAGGATCTAACACAAGGCCCTAGCAGGTCTTTTAAGAATTTAGAAAACTTTTCAAATTGCAAAAATCAATTTCTAATGACAATTTTGGAATTTGTCGTGTGATCAGGTATTGGCTGAGTAGTCCAGCAAATGCAAAGTCTTGTACCCCACCGCTGATCCACCTTTGTAGGAAGTTGGCTCTGTATGTGCTATTTCAAAGTAAGGAATAGCATGCACAGAGTCCAAGGGTTCCCCTTAGAGGTAAAATAGTGGTAAAAAGAGATAATACTAATGCTCTATTTTGTGGTAGTGTGGTCGAGCAGTAGGCTTATCCAAGGAGTAGTGTTAAGCATTTGTTGTACATACACATAGACAATAAATGAGGTACACACACTCAGAGACAAATCCAGCCAATAGGTTTTTGTATAGAAAAATATCTTTTCTTAGTTTATTTTAAGAACCACAGGTTCAAATTCTACATGTAATATCTCATTCGAAAGGTATTGCAGGTAAGTACTTTAGGAACTTTAAATCATAAAAATTGCATGTATACTTTACAAGTTATTGACAAATAGCTGTTTTAAAAGTGGACACAGTGCAATTTTCACAGTTCCTGGGGGAGGTAAGTTTTTGTTAGTTTTACCAGGTACGTAAGACACTTACAGGGTTCAGTTCTTGGTCCAAGGTAGCCCACCGTTGGGGGTTCAGAGCAACCCCAAAGTCACCACACCAGCAGCTCAGGGCCGGTCAGGTGCAGAGTTCAAAGTGGTGCCCAAAACACATAGGCTAGAATGGAGAGAAGGGGGTGCCCCGGTTCCGGTCTGCTTGCAGGTAAGTACCCGCGTCTTCGGAGGGCAGACCAGGGGGTTTTGTAGGGCACCGGGGGGGACACAAGCCCACACAGAAATTTCACCCTCAGCAGCGCGGGGGCGGCCGGGTGCAGTGTAGAAACAAGCGTCGGGTTCGCAATGTTAGTCTATGAGAGATCTCGGGATCTCTTCGGCGCTGCAGGCAGGCAAGGGGGGGGTTCCTAGGGGAAACCTCCACTTGGGCAAGGGAGAGGGACTCCTGGGGGTCACTTCTCCAGTGAAAGTCCGGTCCTTCAGGTCCTGGGGGCTGCGGGTGCAGGGTCTCTCCCAGGTGTCGGGACTTAGGATTCAAAGAGTCGCGGTCAGGGGAAGCCTCGGGATTCCCTCTGCAGGCGGCGCTGTGGGGGCTCAGGGGGGACAGGTTTTGGTACTCACAGTATCAGAGTAGTCCTGGGGTCCCTCCTGAGGTGTTGGATCTCCACCAGCCGAGTCGGGGTCGCCGGGTGCAGTGTTGCAAGTCTCACGCTTCTTGCGGGGAGTTTGCAGGGTTCTTTCAAGGCTGCTGGAAACAAAGTTGCAGTCTTTCTTGGAGCAGGTCTGCTGTCCTCGGGAGTTTCTTGTCTTTTCGAAGCAGGGGCAGTCCTCAGAGGATGTCGAGGTCGCTGGTCCCTTTGGAAGGCGTCGCTGGAGCAGGATCTTTGGAAGGCAGGAGACAGGCCGGTGAGTTTCTGGAGCCAAGGCAGTTGTCGTCTTCTGGTCTTCCTCTGCAGGGGTTTTCAGCTAGGCAGTCCTTCTTCTTGTAGTTGCAGGAATCTAATTTTCTAGGGTTCAGGGTAGCCCTTAAATACTAAATTTAAGGGCGTGTTTAGGTCTGGGGGGTTAGTAGCCAATGGCTACTAGCCCTGAGGGTTGGTACACCCTCTTTGTGCCTCCTCCCAAGGGGAGGGGGTCACAATCCTAACCCTATTGGGGAAATCCTCCATCTGCAAGATGGAGGATTTCTAAAAGTTAGAGTCACTTCAGCTCAGGACACCTTAGGGGCTGTCCTGACTGGCCAGTGACTCCTCCTTGTTGCTTTCTTTGTTCCCTCCAGCCTTGCCGCCAAAAGTGGGGGCCGTGGCCGGAGGGGGCGGGCAACTCCACTAAGCTGGAGTGCCCTGCTGGGCTGTGACAAAGGGGTGAGCCTTTGAGGCTCACCGCCAGGTGTCACAGCTCCTGCCTGGGGGAGGTGTTAGCATCTCCACCCAGTGCAGGCTTTGTTACTGGCCTCAGAGTGACAAAGGCACTCTCCCCATGGGGCCAGCAACATGTCTCTAGTGTGGCAGGCTGCTGGAACTAGTCAGCCTACACAGACAGTCGGTTAAGTTTCAGGGGGCACCTCTAAGGTGCCCTCTGGGGTGTATTTTGCAATAAAATGTACACTGGCATCAGTGTGCATTTATTGTGCTGAGAAGTTTGATACCAAACTTCCCAGTTTTCAGTGTAGCCATTATGGTGCTGTGGAGTTCGTGTTTGACAGACTCCCAGACCATATACTCTTATGGCTACCCTGCACTTACAATGTCTAAGGTTTTGTTTAGACACTGTAGGGGTACCATGCTCATGCACTGGTACCCTCACCTATGGTATAGTGCACCCTGCCTTAGGGCTGTAAGGCCTGCTAGAGGGGTGTCTTACCTATACTGCATAGGCAGTGAGAGGCTGGCATGGCACCCTGAGGGGAGTGCCATGTCGACTTACTCGTTTTGTCCTCACTAGCACACACAAGCTGGCAAGCAGTGTGTCTGTGCTGAGTGAGAGGTCTCCAGGGTGGCATAAGACATGCTGCAGCCCTTAGAGACCTTCCTTGGCATCAGGGCCCTTGGTACTAGAAGTACCAGTTACAAGGGACTTATCGGGATGCCAGGGTCTGCCAATTGGGGATACAAAAGTACAGGTTAGGGAAAGAACACTGGTGCTGGGGCCTGGTTAGCAGGCCTCAGCACACTTTCAATTGTAAACATAGCATCAGCAAAGGCAAAAAGTCAGGGGGCAACCATGCCAAGGAGGCATTTCCTTACACCCGCCAGTGTGTAAGCCAAGTAGTCAACATCTGGGCATTAGTATTTGCAGACGGGCGAGAAAGAAAGGGAAAGGAATGGTCTAGGTGCATGTCAAACACACTGTTAAAGTCACCATCAAGGAGCCATGGAATCCCATTCCAGTGAGAGAGTTCCCCTCAAAAGATGGATAAAGGAAGCCCTGCTAATCAGAGTTGAGTTCAGAAATGGAGCTTAGGAGAATGTGGTTGCCATCAAGATGTCCCTCAAATAGCATGTAATGGCCCTATGAATCTGCAACAGATTTTATCGGGGTGGAGGGGGTGCTGGCCATAATCCAAATCAAGGCCCCTGTAGAATATGTAGAGAAATTACTGAAAATATATGGCTGCATCAAGGCTGTTGCAAGGGCACTGCCTCTGTAAGCATAAGGTGTGATTCCTGTGATAGGCCTATGTGTGCAGAGTGGTGGCACAGGTAGGAGTAAATAGCACAGCGGTGAGATGGAGTGTGTATACCTTGGAGGTTCCATGTTATTATGTTTGTATTAGTCATGATTTCAGTAGCTGTGTGGGGAGAGAAGAAAGGATAAAGGCGAGCGAGGAGTGGAAAACATTTACCTCAGTGTAAAATGTTCAGAAGGGCGGACTGCAATAAGGAGTAGAACAAAAACACTGCAAACAATAAAACAACCAAAACTGAATGGTTCTATGAGTGTAGAAGCAGCATGCACCCACCCAAACATATCTTAGACAGGCTATTGGCACACAGCCAACCAGTGGGAAGCATGTAATGCACGTAGCATTTAGCGGAACACTTATACGTGGAACAGATCTCAATTCCTGTGTGTCATCTCTATGGGGAGATAGGGGTATCAATGGATATGTAGACTAAACAGTATGTTATGGCCTCATGCCATAGGAGCCCCATTGGGTATCTAAAATAACAAAGGTACCACATTGTACAACCAAAGTTTTAGCCAAGGTCGTCAGCCGTCTGAGGAGTCACTTGTGGAAGCATTGTGGAGTTTGATTGTGAGAGCCAGGTTGATGTGGAACTATTGTCCCTGGATGATTTCGATGGCTCATCCAAATCTGACAAAGGTAATGATTCACAGATTGTGCCAGCAGCCTGCAGAGCCTTCCTGCGTTTATTTAACATCTGTTCCAGGTTTGGTGTGCCATGCAGGAATGTAGGATAGTCTCGATGTTTACATCCACAGCAGTGGTTTCGATGATTCGTGCCAGGGGCTGGTGTACCGACCTGACGGCAGAGCCGGAGGCAACCAGGCCTGATGTTTCATTCCAGTCCCAGTAATATTTAGGATCTGTGAAGAATCTCGACTTATCATCATGTATCACTTGGAGCTTTGCAGGGAAAAGGAGTGAATAATTGACTCCTACTTTGTGAGGCGACACTTTGCAGCAAGAGAGGAAATGTATTTGTCTCCTCACCAGTAAAGTAAATTCTGGGAACAACATAAAGTGAGCATTGTCTATTGTCATGTCTGCCATTGTATGAGTTCCCCACAGTATGGCGATGTGGTTGTGCTAGTGCAACAGACAAATCACAATGGGGCAGGGTTTTGAGCCAGGGGAGGGCGACCTGGAGGCACCCCGCAGGCCTTCTCAATTGCGAAAAAAGAGGAAAGCGTGGACACAGGTAATGTGGATTGCAACCAGTTTTCCACTTAGGAGACAGGGTCTGATCCGTCTGAATTTCCAGGTAGGCCAAAATGCAAATGTTATTTCGATGAGAGCAGCCCTCAACATCTTCAGTCGTCTCCTAAAGTAAACAAATCTTTTCTTTCAGAGCAGGCGGACTCTTATTTGTATCCCACGCTTGGGGCTGCAACATTAGAATGTTTTGTTCAGTGGTCAGAACCTTGTTGGCCAGGTTGCGATGGTCTGCACACAACAGCGTGAGGTCAGCAGTTACTGTGTCTATACGATGTTTTAGAGAAGTCCAAGAACTTTCAATTCCCACCAAAATGGCATCTAATTTGCTTTCTATGAATGTTGTGTGGGTGTCCTGATCCAGTTGGAGAGGGTCAAATGTAGGTGAATAAGTGGGTTCCGAGGGCAGAGCAGGTGAGTTTTGGGATCTGGACTTCAGGCGTCATATGAAGAAGAGTGAGTGCAGGTAGATTTAGTTGAGAATGTCCAAAGCAGTATGGACCTGGCTGTGTGTCAAGGGAAAGCACTCTGCATGTAGGAGCAGCCCAGACTGTAGTTCAGAGGTGGCAGGGCCTGCATGCACTGTCATCTTCCAGCAAGTGTGCAGCATGAGCAGCCCCTCCAGGTTAGGGCAAAGTCCCCAAAGTAAACAGGTCGCCCAGGAGAAGTCACAGAGGCAAATGTAAAGTTTATAGGAGGAGTACCTGAGACATGTTAGAGGTAGTGTATGCTGGATACATTCTGGAAACACCTGCAGCGGCCAGCAGCGTAATACCGAGAAGACCCCAGTTCAGGTGCCCAACAGCTGGTGCTTAGGCTATGGAGTGCTGTCAGAGTCATTTACCTGGAACTGGATCAATACAAGTGGGTTGTGAAGTGTCACGTCGTATCAGTTTTCGCGGGTTGATGGTGCATGCCCTACTCTGTGTAGCCCCCAAACTGCAGTGCAAGATCAAAGGCAGCAAGACAAACTGAAGGAAGGGGGACACAGGTGAGGGCATATGAGAGTCATTTGAGTGGGGGGTCTTGTGGCGATTACCGTAGTCGGGGTCTCAGCATATGGCAGCGACAATGGAAGTGAGGTTCAGGTAGTGACTTAATATGAGCAAACAGTGCTGAAATGGTTGCACAGGTGTGCTAGCATTAGGCAGGATTGGCACAGCAAAGCAGTATATCTCTACTGTGTATTGTCATCTAATTTAGTGCCCCCAAGAGGAATGGAAACAGCGCATGATGAGGAAGCGGCAGTTCAAGTGCGTCTGCATAGATAAAAAAATTGCCTCACACCCGCAGCATATCATAAAGCCCAGGGTAGTAGTGCTTCCAAGCTGGTGGGTTGTGGCAACACTGGAAGCACACTCCATGTCAATGTAAAAATAAAGATGTAGCTCACTAGGGGGCTGCAGTCTCAACTACAGCATGCACCCCTGTAGATCCTCTGGGTAAGGGGATGGGCTGTCCTGCGAGCGTGTCACCAGGTAAACCAGGGAAGAAGGCGATAAGGGGCTTCCAAGAGCCTTGCATGCATAGGCTTCAAGCCTCAAGTGATCAGCTGGCTGCCACAAACGGCTATCGGCAGGACCACGTGGACCCTGGTCTTGACCGTAAGTCTGGAGGAGTGCATCTTCTAGTGTCCAGCACACCCCAGCGATGTCGGAAAGGCACTGATGTCCAGGCCTTAGGCATACAAGAGAGGCAGATGATAAGGGGCTTACAAGCGCCCGGCATGCATAGGCCTCGATCCTTCACTAATTGGGAGGCCACCGCTGGTGGCTATGTGCAGGAAGGTGTAGGGCCCAGGCTTGAGTGTAGGTCATAGGGCAGGGGAAGCACACCTTTCTCTGTCTATCAGAAAGGTGTCAATGTCCATCACTTAACCGTAGATCGGCTGACTGCCGCTGCAGCACCCAGCAATCCACAGACTGCAATTCCACCAAGAGGGAGAGGCCGTTCCAACGAGGTGAGGTGGGCCGCAGCCACACCAGGCTGTCTGCAATTAATATAAGTAACCCTACAGGGTCATCACCAAAAAGCGGCTAGGGGGTAACAAGTGCGATGTGAATGGCGCAGGGGAAAGCAGGATTACTGGCAGGATGTGGGGCAGTAGGCTTGAAGCTGAGCTAAGGTGTGGTCGCCATCTTTGCCATGCAGACCATGTCCCCAGTATTTGAGAAATGCCAGGATGATTGAGTTCAATCATCTGCTAACACCAGTCATTCTTTCAATGTTCTGTGCTACCTGTGAGCATGGTAGCCAGCATATTGGGTGGAATTTAGCTAGACCTTCTGGCAATGTGGTTTAGAACAAGATTGATGCTTCTCCACACTTACCGTTAGATGAGCAGGACATTTCTCACTTTACAACACTATATTATTTTAAAGGATGGTGATCTACATCCAGGTCAGTATTCAATACATCTAGGAGCTTCCGCACTAGTAACAAGGAGAAGGTCCTGGGTAGATTTACTCTCTAGTCGGGTTGTGTCCATGAAAGGTCCTTTTTTAATGCACTGTTTACAGCCATTTTTAGCCTTCAGACTCATTCTCTTTTTGATGATTCTTTCCCAGCAATCTTTCTCTGAATGCCAAACTCAAACTTTATTTCACAAAGATTTTCTATCAGGTTTTCCCCATCCAACATTCTGTGGATGGCATCACCAGTAATTGACTTAGGCTGTTCCTGGAATTGTTTTCACTGAGCACTTGCACACAGACACACACACCAAAACACACATGCACAGAAATACACACACATCAGATGCAAAGTAAAAAACCTACTACAATGCTTACCCAAAAGTACACTGTTAGCAGTGAATGCTGAGAAAAATACTCAAACTAAGGAAAATCATGATATAATGTCCAGCTGAAACAAGGAAGAGCTAGTGCATCTTGATACTACATTTGGTTGATACATATTAGGTTGCTGTTACTGGAGGCAATGCACTTGTTTCCACTTTGTAGCTCAGTGTAAATCATCCTAGGCTTAGCATTCTTTCTAGGGATAGATGATTATCTGATATGATTTATTGATTTTATAGATCTTGGGGCCAGATGTAGAAAGGTATTTTCGCGTCGCAAACAGAGAAAATCGCTGTTTGCGAGGCACAAAAACCACATTGCGATGCCCTTTCCCAATTTGGGGGTTGGTAATCTGGTTACTGACTCACAAAATGGGACTGCGAGTCACAAATAGGAAGGGGTGTTCCTCTTCCTATTTGCGAGTCGCAGCGCGATGCAAGATTGCTTTGTGACTGCGAACACGGTCGCAAAGCAATTTGCAGTTAACCCATTCGCAATGCAATCATTGAGCCACTTTGCAAAATGGCGCATCGAAAATGCCTGCCTAACGCCATATTAGCGTAAAAAAAGAAATGATGCTAATGTGGCACAAGGAAGTGCAAGAGGGTTGCAAATGCCCATAAACCTTCCAGGGCACCAGAAGCTAATGATGTCCCCACTAATATTGTGAAAGGAGATCGTCTGTATTAGGAAAATCATTTATTACTCTAATTAATTTTATGTCTTGGCTCAAATATTGTACCTAATGTACTTTACACTATGGGGGTCATTCCGACCCCGGCGGGCGGCGGGCACCGCCCGCCGGGCGGAAACCGCCCAAACACCGCCCCGCGGTCAAATGACCGCGGGGAGCATTCTGACTTTCCCGCTGGGCCGGCGGGCGATCTTCAAAAGATCGCCCGCCGGCCCAGCGGGAAAGCCCCAGCAAAGATGAAGCCGGCTTCGAATGGAGCCGGCGAATTTGCTGGGGTGCGACGGGTGCAGTTGCACCCGTCGCGATTTTCAGTGTCTGCCAAGCAGACACTGAAAATCTTAATGGGGCCCTGTTAAGGGGCCCCTGCAGTGCCCATGCCAATGGCATGGGCACTGCAGGGGCCCCCATGGGCCCCACGACACCCGTTCCCGCCAGCCTCTTCCTGGCGGTGTAAACCGCCAGGAACAGGCTGGCGGGAAGGGGGTCGGAATCCCCATGGCGGCGCTGCATGCAGCGCCGCCATGGAGGATTCCCTGGGGCAGGGGAAAACCGGCGGGAAACCGGCGGGAAACCGCCGGTTCCCCTTTTCTGACCGCGGATTTACCGCCGCGGTCAGAATTGCCCCGGAAGCACCGCCAGCCTGTTGGCGGTGCTTCCTCTGCCCTCTGCCCTCAGAATGAGGGCCTATATCTATTATATACAAATTAAAAACAAACTCATCTGACATAATATAGAAGTAGCACACCTCTAGACTGTTGAGTCAAAATTGTATGTGGGCTGACACATCTGTGTTTTACCCCACTTCAAGATACATTTTTGCAGGGTCTATGAACCCATAGATAATGTATTAACTCTACACATTCTGAGCCATAAAGCAGTAACATCACAGAAAACAGTTCTTTACACCTGTTTCTCAAGTAGACCCCTGCATTTGATAAAATTAATTTTCCAACATTATGTCAAAAACTGTTTGCCAGGCGATCCCACCCCATTACATTCAGTTGCTCTATTCTCAAAGATATATAGGTGTGTATTAAGGCTACTGATGATTCTACGCTTACTAGTAAAAATTATTTTAATAGGGTTGAATGCTCGCCCCAGTCTCTTTCATTTACACTTGCCTGATACTGAGGCTTTCTGAAGTTGGTGTCAGCTTTCCCTCCAAAAAACAATAAACAGACAATGGTGTAATAGTAGGCAAGGCAGTTATTCGATTACAACTGGTTTTGCATGCCTACGACGACAGTGATGAGAATAACTTTGTATTCCCTACACCCAAAACTAAGATCCTAATAGTTGAAAAGAAAAATGTATTGTTAGCTATTTGGCGACTCTTATATTGATAATGCAAATTCCTGCAATAATATAAATATGTGGTTACATTAAATGATTGGGTTAGTCCTTTCTGAGCATTTCTAATTGGTTGATGGTTGTACTGAAGGAATGGATCTGTATTTTATGTTGTATAAGCAGAGGACGTTTCTAGGCCAGGCCTGCCCTTTTTTCTGTCCCCCATGCCTGCCCAGGAAGGCTGCCTGGTGCAGAAACTTCACACTTTATTGTGCCCATTTTGTGTGTGATCCATCTTAAAGACAGCCCCGCTGCTAGCTGCTGTGAGAAGCATCACTTTACTCAAAGGTTGGGTCGGAAGAGCAGTCTAAGAATGACACTTGAAAGAGAACCACCCAGAATCCAGAACTTGTTCTGAATTTTGAGAAATTAGATCCATATCACCTGTCTAGAAAATGTTTATAACAGTGGTATCCAAACCAACCCATTTTTTCAATTCCAAATTGTTCATGACAACATGAGGGAATGCACTAGAGAGTATTCAGAAGATTGCTGAGCAACCTGGGCTGGTATCCACTGAACCACCAGTTTTCTAGAGGTAACAGAACAACACCTGAAAAGTATACTTTCTTCTGAAAAAGAAGCGGGCCGACATGGTGTTAAGAAGCCTGCGCGTTAAGATAGGTAAGGAGTCCACATGGCCCTGCCCCCAGAGAAATCAGGCTGCCTGAGAGAGAGAAGCAAGAAGCGACCCAAGCTGCAAAGGGTCTCCAGTTCTCTCTATGTGGATCCTGGCAAGAACCCCAAAAGACAGTGCACATCTGCCCATTGGCCCGAGTTGGGATGCAACTTCCTTTGCCCTGACCATCAGTTTGATTTGTGCTGCAACTGCTTTTCTGTGTGCAATGAAC
Source organism: Pleurodeles waltl (assembly GCF_031143425.1). Lineage (NCBI taxonomy): Eukaryota > Metazoa > Chordata > Amphibia > Caudata > Salamandridae > Pleurodeles > Pleurodeles waltl. Next base: position 1,414,678,359 of record NC_090445.1, on the reverse strand, counting down.
TGAGGTGTGTGTAACTGGTTGTCCGTGAGCATTGGGCAGGTTGGGTTGCAATTGCCTTGCCATGTGCATCGACAAACGCTCGGCTGGAACTACCTTGCAGTGAGCATCTGCCAAAGTTGGCCTGAAACTGCCTCGCCATGTGGATTTGCCTGTGTTGGGCTTCACCTGATTTGCTATGAATCTGCACCACACCAGAAGCAGACAGAGGCTACCAAAGATGCCAGCCCACAGCACCAGAGCCAGCTGAGCAGCATCTCTCAGGGAAACCTTGCATGCCGAGGACACCATCTGTGCCCATCCTAGTCCTGGAATCATCCTAAGGACAACCCACGATTACCACAGACCTGTGCCTGTTGTCAGGACTAAGGGGCATATTTATACTCTGTTTGCGCCGGAATTGCGTTGTTTGTTTTGACGCAAATCCGACGCAAAACTAACTCCATATTTATACTTTGGTGTTAGACCCGTCTAGCGCCAAAGATCTTGGAGTTTGCGTCATTTTTTAGCGTGGACACCTTCCTTGCGTTAATGATATGCAAGGTAGGCGTTCCCGTCTAAAAAATGACTCCGAGGCATGTGCGCCGTATTTACACTCCCGGGCAAAAATGACGCCCGGGAGTGGGCGGGTAAAAAAAAAATGACGTCTAGCCGCTTTAGCGTCATTTTTTAACGCCTGGTCAGGGCAGGCGTTAAGGGACCTGTGGGCTCGGAAGGAGCCCAGAGGTGCCCTCCCATGCCCCCAGGGACACCCCCTGCCACCCTTGCCCACCCCAGGAGGACACCCAAGGATGGAGGGACCCATCCCCGGGAACTTAAGGTAAGTTCAGGTAAGTATTATTATTATTATTTTTTGGGTGGCATAGGGGGGCCTGATTTGTGCCCCCCTACATGCCACTATGCCCAATGACCATGCCCAGGGGACGTAAGTCCCCTGGGCATGGCCATTGGGCAAGGGGGCATGACTCCTGTCTTTGCTAAGACAGGAGTAATTTCAATGGGGGTTGGGAGTCTAAAAAAATGGCGCTAATCGGGTTGAGGCGAAAATTTCGCCTCAGCCTGACTTGCCCCATTTTTTGGCGCACAAGCTCCATTTTCCCCTACGCCGGCGCTGCCTGGTGTAAGTCATTTTTTTTTAAGCACACCAGGCAGCTCCGCCGGCTAACGTCATTCCATAAATAAGGCGCCCGCATGGCGCTTTGGAATGGCGTTAGCCGGCGTTAACATTTTTGACGCACAACTGCGTTAGCGCAGTTGTGCGTCAAAAAGTATAAATATGGCCCTAAGCCTCTGCGACATGCTACAATGAACACAAATACCTAAGACTGTTTTATGCTCAAAATAACAGGGGTAAGAACAAAAGTGAACTTGTTGCACATTTGAATTTGCAGGGAATGTAATTGTTCAGTTTACTGGAGGACTATCCTAAATAGGGTAGAATACGTGTGAGGGAGCACAGAGGCGAGGCATGCCTTTACATCCACGGGATAATTTTGATCAATGGATATCATCCTGTATTTGCAATTGAATTGCACAGAGTTTTGTATTGCTGTGTAAAAAGGTAATCACTGGGCTGGATATAAAGTTATTGTGGTTGTTGAATGAATGTTGAGTTTGGAGCTAGTGCCCTCAACACTACCTCACTGAAAAGCCTGTGAGTGCTCATTTTCACCACCCTGAGAGTCATCTTGGCCCAGTTTGCCGTAGAAAGACTGGCCCCAGGACACCAGGTTCAGAGAACCTCAACCTCCACAGGTGGGGCCCAGTAGACCCTTTCTACCATATGGCCTTCCTGCAAACAGAGTCTGACAGTAATCAAGTCAAGGCAAAGAAATCATAATTTCGGTTACTTTTTTGTTACGTGAATGACATTGTAAACATTAATACGACTGAATCTCTTCTGTGTGAAAATCATGGAAATGCAGCCAGTATACAGGCACCATACTGAAAGCAAGAAAAATGGGTCTTCAGCACCATGGCTGGGCAACGAAAGACAGTCATTATTCGGGTGCATTGGGCCCCCTCACACTCCAGGGCCTGGTGTCGCTGTTCCTTCCTTACTATGGATAGCCACACCCCAAAATGCTTCTTCACATTCTGGATGTTTGCGTGGAGGGGGCGCACTTCACTTTATGGAGACTCTTTCATGCCAAATGAATATTCACAAGATAATTTATGTGCACCGTCTAAAATACGACGAAAAGTAAGACGCCAGGAGAATGCTCACCAATAAAGTTTATTCACTTTCCTTAGAAAAGGATTATGAAAGGACAGTGCATCGTTCGACTGATGAAAGGGTGCCCGTTCCATTATCCATACAGAGATCTTCACGTTAGCACCGCTTTTCGTTAAATGGTGTCTTCCCAGGGAGGTCTACAACCAGTTCAAGAATGATGACAAGAAACAAGACACTAATACCAAAATCCCACACGCAAAAGGTTGCATGTTACCGATTTGGTGAAATAAAGCTCCTGGGGCCTGTTGCTCCTCAGTATAAACATAACTGGGCTTGAAATGACCTGCCGGGAAGATTATAGCTCCGTTTCCACAGCGTTAGAGGAAATGCGCTCGAAGACTTGCCCTGAAGGATGTTTGGGGCGACAGAGATAGCCATCTCCCAGAGAGTAAAAGGAAGGACAGGTGGAGATTAAGGTTTCCAGTGAGAAAATTACTTCGACCTCTGACCTTTGCAGTAAAAGGTTGTTCTCGAACTAGATACGTGTCAGATGAGAATTAACAGATGCCTGCTTTCTTGAAGGAGGTATTTGTCACAAGTGTCCAGCACCTCTTTTGTGTGGCCTTGGTCAGGATTCTTTCTTCGTTATCCCCTATGTTTCTTCATCTGTGTGTCCAATCATATTTCAGTGCTGCAGCACACGTCCTTACACTACTTCCTCTAACTTTCTTTCGATTTTGCTTTTCTGCATTTACATAATCATAGTGTGCCGAATTATTGACGAAGTTACGTCAGTCTGTAGAATAAACAACATAAAAACTGAATGTGACCTTGTGTAATGTAACTGGTGTTCATGTAAAGTGCCCCGATACCTATGGGTCGAGTTCAGGCTATTTAAACTACAAAAAAATGTCTAAACACAATGAGGAGAACAATGAAAGGAGACAATTCAACTCTATTCTGGGACAACCTACTCCTGACCTACAGGACTATTGTCCTTACCTCTACGTACTACAATCCAAGAGCACTGCTGTTGATTCAGCAAAATGCCAGTGGTAGCAGAAGTGACATCACACAAACTTTAAATTTAATGAAATTGCAGGAAGCGACATAATATGACCTATGACCCTGACGTTTCACTGAATCTCAGACAGTGATATTATATGACCTTAACCCTGATGACATCATGATAGTTGACACTGCTGAAGCTCCACACAACACAGACGAGTTTGTTTTAAATACCACACAAATTAGGATGCTACCATAATCTATGAAAATGATGGAGAGTAATACATGCCCCGATTGGTAGCGAATGAGTGAAGTGAGTCAGACCTCTTCTAGGAGGACTCATGGGAGTTTTTCCAGAGAACATTTAGAAAAAAAACTGGGTTTTATGGTGAATTTAAAGCACCATTTTTGCATAAATGTGCTAAAGTGCCACAGGCTCTGGATGGGCTTTTATTAAATATTCAAGTCCTTTCATGGTGTACCAAGCCAATCAAACCAAACACCCATCAGTAGTTGACCCATACTTAGCAGGGCTTCCTATACCTCAATTTTCAGGTGTAAGCGTTAAACAATCCCCACCACTGTTAGGATGGACCTCTGTATGTTGACAAGGGAAAGTCTAAAGGAGCATTCATTTACCTCAATCCAACAATGCATTAAATTCTTAATTATTTTAGAGCGGACAATAACGAGACTTTTGAATGAGGTAAAAAAAAAGTATTTTTCCATGTCTCAGGTTTTAACCAGTTTCATTCAATAAGAATTAGTAATTTAAGCATCAGCATTAGACATGAACGTAATCCATTAATTAATATTTCAATATGAGGTAAAATAGAAAATTAGTCAAAACAAAAGTAAATATTTTTATAATTCAGCAAGGGTGTTCCATAAAGGAAGTTCCCTAATCTAAATAGTAGAAGAAGGTGAAAATATGATGTCAGTTTAGATACTGAATAATGAGTTCTGGTGAGAGAATCAATGCATAAGCATAAAGCCTTTGCATGTCAAGCTGGAAAGTATTCTTAGCTCTAAAAGAACAGACAATCAATGAAAATAGACTAAGGCCCTTATCAAGAGGCTGGTGGTCCAAGAACCGCCAGCCTTGCAATGACTGTCAGACCGCCGCAACTGTGGTGGTCTGACCACCACATTATGACCCTTGCGGTTGGACCTCTTTCCCCATTGGGAACATGGATCCGGATAGTTCCGGATAGTCCAACGGCGGTCTGAGTAGTACTGTACTTGGGGGCTTTGGCTCCATGCGGGGAAGGAATCCAGCTGCTACTTTAGGAACACACTCTAATAAAAACACACAATATTCAAAATTGCAACAAGTGTCTTTTCTTCTCCCGAATTGTCTAATAGGAGTGTAGTAAATGCCTAAGAATAGGTAAACTCCTTTTCTTCTTACAGTCATATAGTCGTTGAAAAGTTACATCTTTCACATTCTGCGGTCCAGACTGTTCTTCTCATAAATCATCCTTCCTGTTGCCTCCTCTCCTCCCAATGAGTACTTATTATTTGCCTAATACAAAATAAGTGGCTATTCACTAACTAACAGAAGGCTTCTGGAAAGTTACAACATCTGACACAAAAGAAAAACATCTTATGGAAAAATAATGATGCAATGTGAAAATAAGCCTTTGAATGTAAATGCATTATTTTCAGTTAACATGGCATCACCAGTTAGGCTAACCTACTCAGCACTTATTTGTTTCACTAGTAGGTCTCTAACATTTAAGCATTATTACTTCTACACATTTTAACATTTAGTAAATGTGCTATTTAAGCATAGACTTTGCATTATTACTATTAATAAAAAAGCATTTTTGTTTGGAAATAAAATTTGAACAAGCAACCTCATTATTTTAAAAATGTGCTCTAGCTATCTTTCTATGTAAAAAAAAACTATCTCCATTTGTCAGGGCCAACATTGTGTTGTGCGTTCTTCAAATGCCATGGATGCCTTATGCTAAACATTACATGGATTATGAAAGTGGCAGAAGTTTACCACAGGTGAATTATTTAACGGGAATTACCTCTAGTATGCCTGTATCAGCATTTTGTGACAGGTGCCTCTCATGCTAAGAATTGACTGCAGCATATTTGTGCCAGTATTTTGCAGTGGAAACCACTCACATTCACTTTTAGTCTCACTCGCTGATATGTTGCCATTTACTCACAATTACTTGCACTCACTGTTGCTGTCACCTATTCTTACTCACAAGTTCACTTAGTGATGCCCACTTTCATTCTTTCCAACTCACTCTCTACCAAGGTATTTGGACAAAATATCAGATTTTAAATATCGAGCTACAGAAATATTCAGTTTAATATCTTCTGCATAAATATCATGATGCAGAAATATAATTGATTTTTTTTTTTTTTTTTGGTAAGTAATATCGTTTTCAATAAAACGTTGTAAAAAATATCATTTTCTAATTATCTTCATGCGTTTTAGTTCATATTTAAATTGTATATGGTATATATTATTTGCATACTTGTTGATAATATTTTTAAATATAGTTTGTAATTGTAAGTTATTTCTAATTTTTAATTTAACTGTTAATAGCAATTTATTGTGTTGTAACTGGTTATGAGGTTTGTAGGGGTATAGGATGAGAAGTTAATTAGGTATAGTTAATTAATAATTACTTTTTAATTTATTATTCATTATTAATTGATAATTAGTTATGTAAATTGTGTAATATTAATTATTACATTTGTTAAGTTATATTTTAAGTGTGGATTCTTGGGGTTGCAGGGGTAAACAGTCAGAAGCTAATTGAGTAATAATTAATAACACATTATTTAATAATTTTGATTCAAATATTGAATGAATTTATAATTATGTAAATTGTTTAATAATGATCTTTTTATGTTATATATTAGGTGCAGTTTGTGTTTGTATGGGACTAGAGTGGGAAGTTATTTAAGTGATAATTAACAATTAACAATTAATTATTCATTTATTAATAATGATAGTATTGATTATTTACTATGTTAATTGTGTTATACTATTTTATATTAATTACATTTTAATTGTGGGCTGCTAGATTTGTGGGAGTATGAATTGGGCATTTAATTAAATAACCAAGCAATACTTTTTTTATATATTATTAATTATTTAAAAAAAATATTATGTGATATGTTTAATTGTTTTTAAAAATAAATATATATATATATATATATATATATATATATATATATATATATATATATATATACATCGAACGTTGTCAAAACCTCACGGGTTACACCCAAGGTACCTTGGGATGAGCAATTTTTACTACTAACATTAGATGTTGAAAATCTCTACAAATGTATCCCTCATGAGTTAGGCGTCTTTGCATGTAAACATTTTTTCAGAGCAAGACCACTTTCTTATCTACAGCATACTGAAATGTTATTACATATGATGCAAATATGTCTAACTAATAATTTCTTTATTTTTAATCATCAAGTGTATCGACAATTGCAAGGGACTGCAATGGGTACTTGCTTTTCTCCAAGTTATGCGGGTCTTTTTCTTGGCTGGTGGGAGGAGCAAGTTGTATACAATATGCAGTTGTTTGATGAGCATGTAATATTATGGGTACAGTATATTGATGACATTTTTTGCATCTGGAACGGTAGTGAAGGGCAGGTTGCAGAATTTGTGAATCAATCAAATAAAAACCAGATGAATCTAAAATTGACTTCACACATACATCAATCAGAAATTAAATTTGTGGATCTGAAATTGCAAGTTAAAAGATCTAGATTAACCAGTATTTTGTTTTGTAAGAAAACAGCAGGGAACTGTCTTCTTCATGTGAATAGTTGCCATCCTAAAAACTTGATTTACAGCATCCCTTATGGTGAACTGTTAAGAGCTAGGAGAAATTGCAGTGAGGATAGTGATTTTATGGTTGAAATGCGAGCAATGAAAAGTAGATTCCTTGAAAGAGGATACTCTAGTGAATTAATTTATAATACATGTAAGAAAGTACTCTCATTAGATCAAGAGAAATTATTGATATCCCATTAATGCCCTAATGAGGATGATTCTCAAATAATTAGTTTTATTACTACGTTCAACATTCAAGTATGGGAAATTAAACGCATCCTATTGAAATTTTGGAATATTCTTAAAAGTGATGAACACTTAGTAGATGTAATTGGACAACAACCTCATGTGACTTTCAGTAGATGTGTATCCCTTAAAGATCGTTTATGTAAAAGCCTAATCCAATCACCTCAGGGAAGGAGAGAACCCATTGTTCCAGGTTTTTTCATATGTGGCAAATGTAAAGCCTGTAGGGGTGGTAACCACTGTAGTAAGGTTCAGCTATCAAGAGATGCAAGCCCTTTTATCATTAAAAAGCATTTTAACTGTAATACTGAATTTTGTGTCTATGCTCTCAGCTGCCCATGTAACAAGTATTATATTGGCAGTACTATCCACAAAGCGAGAAAAATAATTTTGGAACATAGGAGAGCTATAACTAATGAAGATAAAACATACCCAATGGCAAGACATTTTGCTATGGTTCATCAAAAAAACAGGGATTTGCTGAGATTTTGTGTGTTGGATAATGTCCAAGTTAATATAAGAGGTGGTAAAAGAGAACTTGAATTGAGACAATTAGAATCTAAATTTATTATAAAGTATTTCACTTGTGTCCCAGATGGATTTAATCAGGATGAGGAACTTTTTGATCATCTTAGTACTATTTAGACTGATAGGGCAGGACGTCTTATTTTTAACCACATAAAGATGGAAATTGAATAATGTTATATGGCTGGTGTACTATTATTGTTTTTTTGTTTTTTGTTTAAGTATTTCTTTATGATTTGTTATAGGTATACAGAAAAAGTGGAAATGCAAAAGAGCTATTATTTTCAAATAAGGATGCCCAACATTTAAGATAGAACACATTAATGCACGTTGGAATTGCAAGCAGCTATTATATCATCTGAGCACACTCTACAGATGAGATAAGTATTAGAATATCAATCTTACATTTTCTTTTGGGATTTTGTGTGTGAAGAATTATCGAACTAGAAACATAATTTTGTGTATTTTTTGGCTCCTTTCAAGTTATATACGTACAAGTTTATATAAGTTCATATGAGTTTTTCGAGCATGGTACACCTTTTAAATATGGCCGACACGTTAGTAGTAAAGTACCTTTTGTTAGCTATCTAAACATAAATTAAAATAGATATATGTGTATGAACTATAAGCATGTAATAGATAATAAGGTTTCTGTTTATTAGTGTGAGTAATGAAGTTAATATTTGACTAAATATATAAGAAAAACAATTTAGTGACCAGGCAGTGCACTATATGGACTCCACTGCAAAATGGCTAACACATTTGTAACTAGTGCCTTGAGTCCTTTGTTGATGTTGATTGTTTTTTCCTTGATTTAAATGCATGTATAATGAAGCAGTGTATGTGACCTGTGATCAAGGAGATAGTGCTCCGAAACGCGTTAGGATTATTTTCATTTAATAAAACACATTTTTTACTTGGAATCACAGCCCCTTGCTCTTCGTCGTGGGACATCTGTCCCTGTGAGGTCTTGACAATGTTCGATGTATGTACAAGGGGACGCCGCCCTGCTGTGATTCACCGTAAAGTAAGTAGCTGGAGCAAAGGCGAAGTTGAAGTTTATATATATATATATATATATATATATTTTGTTACATAAGAGTTTTAGATTTTTGCTCAATTAATAGAGTTATTAAAGAGTCCAGCACTTTCCCTACTGATGCACAGACAGAAGTGGGAATGTAACTTTAACCCTTCCAAACTCCAACCCTTTCACTACTGTTGCACAGAGTGGGATTGGAATACTAAATCTTATCCCTCTGAAGTCCAACGCTTTCCCTACTGTAGAGTATACTGTAGTGGAAACAGTAAATTTAACCCCTCCTAACCTAAGTCTAACACTCTTTCCCTACTGTTGCACAGACTGGAATGGTAATAATGTATTTTTCATATTTTTAATTAAACACGTATTTCTAATATATATATATATATATATATATATATATATATATATATATATATATATATATATATACATGTATGTGTGTTTTAATGATATGTTTCATTTACATATATATAAATATCTACATTTTATGTATGTATGCATTTTATAGTAGTAAAGTGCAAACATTCAAAAGTTTATATAAATTAAAATATTTTTTTTTATTAATAGTAATAAATTATGTACACATACATATATATATAAGCATATACATGTGTGTGTGTGTGCACATTTATATATTTTGAAATATCTAAAATTATTCGATTTACATGTTATTAATGTTATATGTTATAATATTTAAAAATTACTATTTTATTATTAAATATATATATATATAATGAAAATCAATATTTTTGTATTATTTTTGATGATCCAACATTTTTTTACTTACCATTATACGTGTAGGTAGACAATAGTTTTGACATCGATATTTATGTAGCACAAAATTGTAGTACTCAATAGTATGTCACTGAATTACTACTCACAATCAGTCCCTCATTTCGAGTTTGGTGGGTGGAAAAGGCCACCTGCCAAACTCCCGCAGTCAGATCACCGCCACTGCGGCGACCTTCCAGTGGCCCCTATTATGAGTTTCTCTCTGGGTCTGCGGGCAGAAACAGAGTTTCCAACTGCTGGCACAGCGGGAAACAGCTCACAACATTAACACCAATCTTAATCGAGCCAGTGTCAATGTTGCAGTGCTTAGGGTGCAACAGCACCAATTACGCTTTTCACAGGGAAAAGTGCGATGGGGCTGCCCATGGGGGCCCCTGCTCTGCCCATGCTGAGTGCATGGAGAGTGCAGGGGCCCCCGTGGGGCCCCCGGCAACCCATCTCTGCCAGCTTTTACATGGTGGTGCAACCGGCATGCAAAAGCCAGTGGAGTAGAGACTTGTAGTCCCCAGGTCAGCGCTGCTTGCAGTGCTGCCCTGGCAGATTAAGACCACCGGCACCACCAAGCCACTGGTCGGCAAAAAAGTGGCAGTGCAGGTGTTCCAACGTGGCATGTTCGCTACGGTCATAATGTGGAGGCCAGACCGCCACATTGGTGCCGGGCTGACCGCCACCACAAGTCTGGCGGTCCTAGGACTGCCAGACTTGTAATGAGGGCCTCAGTCTTACTCATCATTCTCATTCATCCACTCTGATGGTTTCCCACTCACTTTCACTCACACACACACATGCTCACACATGCATAAATGCACACTCACATATACACACTCTCCCCCTCACACAAACTTCCACCCACAAACACATACACAGCATACATTTTGAAGCACTGATCATCTTACCTTAGCTTCCATCAAAAGTCTTGTTCCAGCTTTTGGTGTTTCATTTTTCAGTACACTAACAGTGAGTATAAGTGTAACTAAAAAATGAGCAGTAAGCACGACAAACAGAGCATCAATGACCAAAAGAGTAACCTGTCCCTGTGTTCTTGGAACTGATTTTGCCACCTCTGAACCCAGGGGTAGCAAAATCAATGCCTTAGGACACAAAGGGTAAGCCAGGAGTTGCAGCTGCGACCCCTGTAGACCCCTAAATGATGAATATATCCAGGCAATCCACTTTTATATGTCTGTGTTTTTTTTTATTCATCCCAGACTTACTCCACCAATCTGACCTACATTTGTAATTGTTCATGCTAATATTTAATGTATTTTGCTTTATTGTGGCACATTCATCCTCTTACATCGTACACGCCTCATTTTTATATCACACTTCTGGCTGAACTTTATATACTCCCTTTGGTCCCCTTAATAGCTGTGCTTCATTCTGCAAAGAGGGTCATCACCAGTGTCCTGCCATAAATTGCTGTATTTGAATTAAGGCATTCCTAAACAAGCCTGTTATGCTGTTGGTTGTGGGAATGTGTCACAGTGTTACTGCTATATATGAGTGAGCTGCGACTTCTAACACCCAGCTCTGGGAGCAATCTGAGGTATGTTGAGGTATTAGTCTGTGTCAAGAGTTCTGTCGAATCGGATGCTTCTGCTTAACTTGCAAATCTTCAAAAAATGTTGAGGCTGTTAACCTATTTAATGTTTCTCAGGTCATTTGTTATTCATTTTTTTTAATTTGCCATTAGCCAAGACCTTTTGTTTATCACTAAAATCCTTATAAAAGTATGTACATATGGGGACTCTTAGAAATACATATTCATCCACTGGTCTGTTGTAGTGGCATTCACATTCTGCTTCTGCCCACTACTGCATATCGCATCGGGTAGTGGGTCCATACACCTTAGGTATTGGTTCTGTTCTGTGTGAGTAAAGGCATTCTCACCAAGCACAACATTGTTCTCCACACAGAAAAGTCCTTTTCAATGCCTGCGACTGGGGTACCAATTTGCCCTTTTTCGGTCTTGGCTACAGACAGATTAAGGGCCTCATTACGAGTTTGGCAGACAGACGGCCATACCGCCATAGTGGCGGCCACCAAAAGACGGCTATATTGGCGGTCACACAGACCGCTGTATTACGAGTAACACAGCCAGTACCACCAAAATAAAGTGAAAAAAAACAAACCCATCAGGACTCTGGAGGGTGGTAAATAGGCGCTCCGACCACCAGCACCACCAGCCCATCAACCAACCACTGACTGTGGTTGTCATGAGTGATGTGTCATCACTGTAGCCATCATTCCTTGTGCCTACATGTCTGCATGTGCTCCATTCCCGTTAGGATATGTATCTATACACTTGTTTTAGGCATGTGCTAGCCATGTGGATGGGATTATGTCTGGAGTCTCTCACATATAGGAGCATGGAGTTCTGTTGTTGTGATGATATATCTACAATGGTTGTCCATTTCTTGTGTTGCCACAGACAGGAGTGTGTCACCATCATATGTTGTCTGACAGATACATTCATGCCTCATAGTATGTCAATAATCATGTAGAACTGCAGTAGCTATGAGGGACATGACAGGTAGAGCCAGCGTGTGGATCCACTTCATGTTCATATGTACCCTTGATTTGGAATCATGTTTGGAGGTGCGCTGCACCTGTGTAAAGATATAGCACTGTGCCCTAACTGTTGGGGTGCATCATGGATTGACTTGCAATGATGTTTGCATCTTATGTGTTTGAGGTCAGGTATTCATCCGCAGAGAGATACCATGATTGCCTTGTCTGAGATGTGGGTAGTGATGTTGCCTCTCATTGGAAAACAAGCAATGGATAACATGGATAATTTTATGTCAGCTACTCTCAGTATAGCACATTTGTACCAGTGGTTTCTGCATTTCCTTATCCACATCTGTTATTGTTGGTGCATTACATTAATGCAAATTAGATGTGTGCATAGGCTTGTGTCTGTGTAATGTGTTGGCTACCTTACAATGGGATCCAATTGCTGGCTACTGGTTCACTGGGGTTGGTTGCATATGGCCCAGGCTTGAGGGTGGAGTGGTCGCCTAGTTATGGTATGGTTAGTATGGTTGCTAGATTTCATCTATGCTATTGTAGTTGTCTGAGAACCTGAATTTCTCATGTGTTTTTTTTGTAATTCCATAAGGCATGCATTGTTTTGTATTGGTGCTTGATTGTGCCACTTATCTGGCACTTTTTGTGGCATGCTACTTGACATGTTGGTATGGTTTGTCTTTCACAGTTGTGATTGAAATGATTTCATTAACATGATGTGACCCTATTCCTCTTTCTTTTGGCAACATCAGCACAGGCAGGCGAAGAAGACGGGGCCGAGCAGAGTGGGGAGGCATCTGGCCATGGGACCTCGGATCAAGACACCACTGAAACAGAGGAACCCAGGGGCCCGGAGGGTGAGAGGAGTGCCACAAGGGAGACCGGATCTGCACAGACATCCTTAGATTCCTTCTCCACACCATCCTTGTCCTCTACCCATGTTCTATCACTGCCCTCTCTGTTGCTCCCCACCCAGTTGGTAATGCCCGTTCACCCAGAAGGGTGGGTGTTTCCTTTCCTGCAGGCACCTCTGCCACAGCCCCTCTTACCCCTGCTACCCTCAGGAAGGAGACTATTGGCCTCCTGAGATCAATCTCTGTGGACCAGTCCACTATTGTGAATGCCATCCAGGGACTGTCAACCCAAGTCCAGCAAACCAACATGCTCCTGGAGGGCATTCACGGTGCAATGGCTGGCCTACAGAGGTCTTTTCATGCTCTGGCCTCCACAATGACAGCAGCCAGTCATTCCTTGTCTTCTGTCACCCCTCGACCTTCCTCTTCCCTGTCCAAATCCCCCCTTCCCCAACCTAGCCAAAGCACACAGACAAACTCTCATGCATCCACCTCATCCGACAAAGGTAGCACACAGAAACACAAGCACAACAAGACACACCAGAACACACACAAACAACATCCACCTGCAGACACAGCAACAGTCACAACTTGCCCTGACACCTCCACCCCCCCCATAACACACATGACATCTGGCACACCTACAGTCACCACATCAAGAGTCACTGATACAGCCACCATACCAATCCTACCTGACATCCTCCTCAGTCACCACACCAACAAACACAATTACAAACACATCTAAGGTCACCACATCCACTATACCTGCAATCACCACCCTAACCGACACCCACCCACCATGGCATCCTCCAACACCTCCACCCCCCTCATCCCAAGATGCATAAATGCCCTCACTCACCCACCCAATAGACACCCACTACACACAAGTATACCTCCCACAAGCACACACCCAAGACATCCACTACTACAAGTCAGACAACCACTCCCCCAACCTACAGATTCAAACCCCCTTCTGATTCCCATCCCTGTGTGTCAAATAAACGTTTTCTGTGTGACCTTGGCCTTAACCTTGTTCGCCCGCGTTCCACACCCAAAAGGAATACAACCCTCTCCAATGCCATCCCTTCTAGCTCAAAAGGCCCCCCTTCCCCCTTTGCAAGCACCCATCCCCCTCTGCCTACCAGGAAGAAGCCCACCCCTCCCAAGAAGGATTCCTCTCTCCAAAGACCAAACCCACCCCCCCTGAAACCCACCCACCCCGATAATCCCTGAGGTGCCTGCCTGCCCCCTTGATGCCCTTTCCTATGGAGGCTACATGGTAGTCAGGAGTCAAGTGGGGGCTATGTGGGCCCTTGGAATGGTGTGGATATGGCCTTGGACTTATGAACTAGCCATTTAATAAATGCAACCAGTTGTTGGTTTGTTGGGTACATCTTTATCCTGCTATTCCTTTCCTAGCTTTCTGTTGTTCCTGATTGACTTTGGTTGTGTGCCTGAAGTTGTGTGTGTCTGTCCCTGCTTGCTGCTCATGTGGTGTTGTTTGCATTATTTGAGTTTGTGTGCAGTGTTGTTGTCCCCCAGGAGAAGGACTCCTGTTCTGTGATGGATATGTGTGTAGAAGCAAGATTTGGTAGCTTTTGTCATGGTATTTAGTTTAGTTTTGCGCCATGTGGACATGCATGGTATTGGGCTTGTCCCCCTAAAATTGCTATTGTATAAATGTGATGTGTATCATCTTGAGTTTTGTTTGTGCAGACACAGCGTGTTTTCAGTTCTACTGGGTTGCTTTGCATTAAAGTGTGCATGTGTCCATTTCGTGGTTTGTTCCTTGCTGCTGGTCCATGTAGGGGTATGTCCCATGGAGTGGGAGTTGTGTGTGCTTTATTAACTTGCCCTTCCCCTTTGGGCATGACAACTGCTTTTGGTATTTCTTGTCCCTGAGATCCATGTATAGATATTTCCTGTGCACATGTGGTCTGAGGGCCCTATATGTGTCCCAGTGCACCCTACTTCCATGCATGGTCCTGGTGCTCCCATCCCAGCTGTGCAGGTTTTGTTGTTGTGGTGCTCTTTGTCTATTTTGTACATTTGTCTCTCTGTGTATTGTGAACGCTATTGTGCTTCCAATGTGGTGAGATGTGTGTGTCCATTGCAAGGTTGTTTCATGGTGTTGTTGTATGTGTTCCATGGCAGGTGGATGGATATGTGTGTTGTATGTGTGGACGGTCCCTGGCCAGTGTTGGGTGTGAGTGAGTGTATGTTATTTTTATATGTGCAGTAGTTGTGTTGTTGTTGCTGTGTGTGAGAATATTGTGTGGCCCTCAGTGTCCCTCGGCCTGAGCTGTGTGGCTGTGTGTTATTGTGTATTTTTCTCACGCAATGTACATGTGCTGGCCGACGTGTGTGTATTGTGTGTGTATGTGTCTGTACTGATATATGACAGTAAGTGTGTGTTGTATGAAACGTGTAGCTGCGGCACGTGGCATGCCTCCCCAATGATGTGTTTGCTGGTGCAGAGTGCTGTTTTTAAACGGTTAATGTCACAGTACGTGTGTGTACTTACAGTTGCTGTCTTCTACGGCAGCGTTGATTTTGTTGTCTTTCAGCAAGCAGGATGAGCGTTATGACATTTTTGAAGGGCTCCATGGCATCTCCAGATGTGAGTAGCTGTCTGTAGGTGAGTGTCTCCCTTTACTGTGTTCGTTCCCGCCAGCTTGGCAGTTGTCTGGCTGAAACATGGGCTCCGCTGGCCTGTTTGTGTTTGTGCTTCCGGGTGACTGTGGCTGTCTGTGCTGCCTAGTGGTTGTGGTGGACCACTGGTGTCTTCTGTTTCTGCCACCACCAAACTCCTAATGAGCCCCTAAGATACCTGTTGACCAGGTCTAATAATTCCAATATGCATATAGTGGACTTTGGGTCTGCACCTTGCTCATGGATGACATTATTATCTAACTCCCTTCCTTGCTCCTAATTCGATGGTTTTGCAGGCAGTCTCCATGTTTAAATGGACTTTAAAAAAAATCAAAGATAGACACCTGTACTTGGGCTCCTTCTATCTTTGGATATTTTTTACAAAAGTATAATAAAACCATTCAATGACAAACACACATGCTTGCACATGAGTACATAAAGAACGTCTCATTGTGTGAACATACATGCACCTGCATGCGCAAGCATGGGTAACCATCTACCAATGTTTTTTGTAAAAATATAACAAAATAAATTAGAAGATGGCCCTATGCTTATTTGCACACATGTATATATATATATATATATATATATATATATATATATATATGTATGTACAGTATTTGAATGATTTGTAATACTTTACTATTCACCATTTTAAGGAAACAAGCACTGGCTAAGTCAACAGCCTTCACCAGAATTATTAGATTTGCCAATGCTGTTATGTGTGCTGGTTTCGTCGTCCTGTCTGATGAACACTGTTACAGCTGTAATCACAATGTGCTTGTCTGCTTTATATGCTGAGGTTGTCTTGTACTGGGATTTGGTAGATTTGGCTGAAATGTAGAGAGTAGAGCAAAAGTGGAGCACACTCTACATGCAGGTCTGTGGTGAGGACAAGGCAGGATGCCAGATGCCACCATGTGTTAAATCTACAGCCAACAGAAACATGAAGAAGTGGAGCCAGAGGCTAGCACGTTTGTCCATTGAAGGTTTGGCAAATAGGTCAGACATTTAGCATTGGGGTGTTTGCCCCGTCATTGGTAGACCCAAGTGAGATACACAGAAAGGAAGTTAAAGACATCTACCTTTATTTATCTCCTTTGGAATTAATTTCTTTATCAGTTAGTTTTCTGCCCTACAGTTTTTCATGTTTTAAAAATGCCTTCACTTACTTGTCCATCCTTACTTTCTATCAATACATGTGTCTTATCAGTCTCTAGCAATCAACACCCAGCATCTTCTAGAGGCCGATGTTCAAAGCCCCTTTGCGGTCACCAGCCCTATTATTTGCCCATCCACAGAGCGTGTGACCTCAAAATGACTTTTTACAATATAGTAAAGTCTTACGAATCAGAAAAGCATTTCCAACTCAGAAAAGGGGTTTCTGAACCTTTCTAAATGCCAAATAGAAGCGACCGTGATTTTTTTAACCAAATGTATGGTAACAAACTATGTTTAGTTTCTGACCCACGACTTGGGAATGTAACTGATTGTCAAATGGTGCCCGTGGAACAGCTTCTCTTTTGAGAAATTGTATTTGCAGTCTCACGGGGAGAAGGGAGTGGCTCTGAACACCGTTCAGTAGTTCAGAACACCACTCCTTAATGACCCGTTTGGTTTCCAAACGAGAAACATGTTTTTAAAGTAGCATGTTTCCCTTTCAGATCCTTTAGTCTGCTTGAAAAAAAATCCTTTCTGGAAAGCAAATGTTGGATAGTCTGCTGTCTCTTACGACCCTCCATCCCTGCTTTTGCAACAGTCACAGAAGGTTGCAAATTGTGAACGCCGAAGTAATAAACATCAAGGAGATCGTTTTGATGCCCAATGTGCGTGTACAATTTGCAATAAAACCTATGTGTACATTGATTAGATTGCAGATACATTAGTATTCTCAATCTAATCAGTGTACAAATTGTGCATCGTTGGTTTTCTAACGAGATTCGTACATCAGGCCCTTAATCCTCTTTTTGGTTAGCTGCTTCCTTTTGGTACCTATAGTGTGTTGGAACTTCCTTGTATGAGTGGTCCGTACATAAGAATAATATTGGGGCTTGAACTTGGTGAGGGCTCGTTATAGCGCTCTAGTGCTCTTGGGTCCAGTGCACACTATACTGAGTCCAGTACGCACTATATACACAAAAAATTAAATAAAATAAACATATGTGTTGCAGTTGGTTGTAGCTGTGGGTGAGGTGCCATGAAATATACTCAGGTACCTTGCTGCATATCCTTGCTCCACCGGACAAGGGCAGAAATGTGCTGCATCTACAAGATATGGCACATTGTTTTCCTTTTCCCCTTGCGCTGTTGCACAAATTGCTGCCTAGCGCCAATGCAAGCACACTTGCACCATAGTGCAGGGGTACCTGCATTGTGTGGATGATTGTTTTTTATGCAGGAAGGGACACTTTCCTGCACAAAAAAAAAACAAGAGGTGTTTTGCTCTTTCTATGTGTGCTGCAGAATGCAGCATACATAGAAAGAGTTACAAATGGGGAGAAAAAAAGAGATTATATGACGGAACACCGAATTAAAAACAACTACTAACCTTAACAACGAGGTCGGTGTACCTCGTCCTTACTACTAATGATTTTACCACGAATGCCTTAACAACGATATTTCGTTGTAAAGGCATTCCTGATAAAATCATTAGCAATAGGCACCATTCACCCTACATCCCTCACCCCACCCCCTCAACCCCACCCCAAAACCTAAAACCCCCTGACCCCCACCCACTCCCCAAAACCAAAAACGCCTCACCCCCTAACCCAACCCTAAAACCTAAAACCCCCTGACCCCCCACCCACTCCCCAAAACCAAAAACGCCCCACCCCCCCAACCCCACCCCAAAACCTAAACCCCCCTGATCCCCCACCCACTCCCCAAAACCAAAAACGCCCCACCCCCCAACCCCACCCCAAAACCTAAAACCCCCCACCCACTCCCCAAAACCAAAAACGCCCCACCCCCCCAACCCCATCCCAAAACCTAAACCCACCACTTACCTTCGCCAACTCCCTTCTTTGTACCTTAACCACGCATGTTTGTTGTTCAGAACATACGTAGTTAAGGCACAAAAATACGAAGTCGTCGTTAAAAAAAGCGTTGTTACGCTTTCGTTAACCACGACTTTCGTAATAAAAAAGTCGTAAAAAAGGATGTTTCCCAAAAAAAGATACGTCTCTGCATTGCATCACTATTATACCACCCCTGAGGTGGCTTAGGAATCTGACGCATTCCCAGACTTGTAAATCTGGGAATGCATCAGATTCCTTTGGGTTTCATGGGTGTTCAGAGGGAACAACCCAAGCAACACCCATGGAATGACACTTTCATGCTGTGTTATGCGTGAAAGAGGTCCGTATATACAAGGTCATGAAAAGCCAAGCAGGGTGTCTTAAGACAGCTGTGATAGAGATGGTTCAAGGGCGCATGCTTGTTTTCTACAAGTGAAAGCACCCATCATACTACTACAACTCCTATGTGGTGCTTAGAGAAGCCAGTTTCACATACAGAGTTAAGATAAAAGGTGGAACGATAAGTCTTTTTTGGCACACTGCAAGTAACATTGGATGATTGCGATGAAAAAGACCTCATGATGAAGATTTAATTTAGTAGCTAAAAAGGAAACCAACCATTTCAATACTCTGTTGATAAAACGGGCATGCTCCACAGAACTATATAAGGTGATTTGTCTAACATGTTGAATTTAGCAGATACATGTAATACTGGAGCTCTGCCAACATTTGTTATTAAATCGAACTAACTGACTGCATGGAAACTATCTGACCGACTTGAAGGGGTCCAATTATGTTTTTTGCTGAAAAGTATTTACATTGTTGAGTGGTAGTGCCCCTGAGTAAGGGAAAGTGGTTTAGATTGTTAAAAAAATAAGAGAGTTCAGAAGGATATTTTTAACTGTCACCACTTCTTGAGTACGCAGTGACTGAAAATAGGCCATAATGATATCGACATGCTAATATTTTTACTGAATACACAAAAAGTGTATTTCATTAGCTGCCAAGTGGCACGGGCGCACTGGGGAACGTGCCCTAAATAAAAGGATCTGAAAAAAAGAAGGTACAGAAACTAAAGCAAATTTTTTTTCAGTAGTGGCCATTTTTCAGATGCTTTTGTCACTGCTTACTCCCCTTTGCTAGCTATCAAATGGCTTGTTGACTGATTTCAAAAGTAAAATATTCTCCCAGGCATTACAATAAATGTGGAATGGCACACCACACCCTAACAGCCATTGAAAAATGGTGAGACTAAAATGGTCCAGTCAGGGTGGAGATTTACCCTGAGTGCAGACCTAAAGATACTGTTCGTAATTGCTCTTGGTCAATTCCCAAATTTGTAAACTTAGACGTTTGGTCTAAATTTAAACCAAACAGTATACCTGTACCTTTGAGAATAGAGCCCTTGCTGTCAAATATTTCTGGCACTTTTCCTGGGCACTGAATGCATCACAGTTTAAAGCAAGAGAAACTGACTCACGTTGACTGTCTGCTCGCCCTTTATTCTTTTTCTATTTCAGTAAGAGGATAAGAAATTACTTTGTAGACAGAATTCATGAAATAGTAAGGGAAGAGCAACACCTGTTCGGAGCACAGGTCCAACACACATCTATTGCCAGGAAAATGGAGTTGTGGCAAAGAATTGTCAACAGGGTCAATTCTGTAGGCAGTCATCCAAACACAATGGAGGACATCAGGAAGAGATGGAATGACCTATGGGGGAAGGTGCGTTCCATGGCATCCAGGCACCAGCTGGCCGTACAGAAGACCTGCGGTGGGCCCCCACCACCTCCCCCTACTTTCACATCATGGGATGAGAAGGTCTTGAACATCCTGCATCCTGTGGGCCTGACAGTTATACCTGGGGGAATGGAGTCTGGTAAGTACCCACAACATTAATGTCACACAATTGTCTTGTCCCTCATGGTCTCTCACCAGCTAAACCCACCCTAATGAAATGGCACGTTAATTACTGACTAGTCTTATCACTACGACTCCCAGAATGCACTAACCCATCATGGTGAAAATCTGAAATTTTCACAAAATATCACATGTAATGCATGTACAACTAACTTACTAGCTACACCATCCAGATTGTTCTAGTGTGGAACAGTACATGGCGATGACAGTAATGCAATGGCTCACTCACAATATCAACAAAAGCAAAACACAGCTATAGCTGAGTGCCTATTCATAATGGCCATAGATCAAAGATCCCAATCCAGAAATAGACTGACCTGGGTTGGAAAGTCAGATGGGTGAGTCAATGCACATGCACTACATCGAGATACAAATCAATGTCCCTTGCATACTCACATACTGTTTTCCTACAAGGACACCATTGTGCATTGTGCAGCTCCAATGTGTGCAATTTAGCAAGCCTGTTTTTTCACTAGGTAAAATAATCAGTAAATGTCAGATCCCTTCTGCAGTGCATTCAGTATCAACCTAGTCTAACAACTCTTAACATGCAGCATGGAAACAAGTACACTATTCTGCAGCTGTCAATGTCAGTGCAGGGAATCATGTTAACCCCTTGGATGCGGGCATCGGCCACTGGCCGATGCCCGCACTACCTCCCTGGTGCGGGTCACGATCAGTGGCCGACACCAGGAAGGGGGTTAATAAATCCTCGGGTGGGTCGCACCCGAGGATTTATTAATTTTATTTTGTTCCCGGGAGACACGGAAGCTCTTCCGTGTCTCCCCCCGCCCCCCACCCGCCCCTTTGTGACATCAGCGTGCAAAGTCACTTTATGGATTTCCCCATCGGAGCAGGAAGCGGCCGCCTTCCGTACGTTCGGGAAGGCCTCGTAAGAAAGGGGAGACTCTCCCCTTTCTTACGAGGCCTTCCTGAAAGTGTTTCCTGGCCTCCAATCGCAGCTGTGCTGCGATCGGGGGTCAGGAAACACTTCCAGGAAGGCCTCGTAAGAAATTCTCCCCTTTCTTACGAGGCCTTCCTGAAAGTGTTTCCTGGCCCCCGATCGCAGCACAGCTGCGATCGGGGGCCAGGAAACACCACTAGACACCAGGGATTTCACTTGGGGGGGTCGGCCCCCACGGAAAACGGGCCACCCCGGGGGCATATTTAAAAAAAAAAAAAAGGTAGGTGCACCTAGGGGCAAAATTTTATTTAAAAAAAAAAAAGAAAAAGAAATGAACAGGGGGTCGCCCGTGGGCAGGGCGACCCCCCTGTGGGGGCAATATTTTTTTTTGTTGTCGTAGGGTTTCCCTGGGGGCCAACTAAAAAAAATATAGATCTATATATATATATATATATATATATATATATATATATATATATATATATATATATATGTCTATATATATAGATATATCTATTTTGTCAATACGTGTGCGGTTTCCCTGGGGGCTGCAATCGGCCCCCAGGAAAACCAGACCCACATATAAAAGTGATATATATATATATATATATATATATATATATATATATATATATAGAGAGAGAGAGAGAGAGAGAGATTTGCCACCAGTTGTCTTGCAGTTGCAGCTTGCGTCTTCAAAGCAATGCACAACTGACGCTTTTCATCTGTAGTTTTTAGGCAGCAATAAAAAAGTCAAGTAAGTATTGTGATTATGGCCCGTATTTATACTTTTTTTAGCGCCGCATTTGCGTCGTTTTTTGACGCAAAAACGGCGCAAACTTGCAAAATACCATTGTATTTTGTAGGTTTGCGCCGTTAGCCGTCAAAAAGCGGCGCAAATGCGGCGCTAAAAAAAGTATAAATACGGGCCTATGTTTCTGCTACAAAAGGGTCAGACTTGTCTAGTGGCAGTTTTAGTGCCATAAAGAAGCGCAGAAGGTTTATATGCCTACTGCAAAGAGCAAATCTGTATTTTATGTAAATAGCTGAGTACATTAGTAAAGTCAGCCATTACCTGCGCTATAATACAAATGAAATGTATGTGCGGGGTGGAGGGCGGCTATGGAGAGATGAAGGCACTTTTGCTGGGTGGTAATGAGGGAATCCGAGGAGGAGGGAGTGGGAGCACCAATAATGGTTGTTTGACTGGGCGCAGGAGGTGCTAAAGACTGTGACGAATGGTATGTGACAAGGTGTTTTTTGAGTGTCTTGAAAGAACGTGCTGATTGAGGGAAGAAGCGCAGGTAAGGTGGCCTCTACTGTTGCACGTATCTCACACACACCATCAATTTTGTGACTGTCTGCGTAGGCTAGTGTTTTAGAGCAACAGTTTAGCCAATAGCAGAGATGGCATCTTGATGGATGACTGCTGCCGTCACTCTGGTTATAGAGGACAACTCTGACATAGGATCAGAGACTGAGACATCAGATACTGAGACAGCATCTGAGGGATAGGACAATGGCGCAGACTCTGGGAGTGATTTTTCAGTCGGAGGAGTCCCATTCGATAACTCCTCTTCCAGTAAATTATGAGGGAGGTGATGAGGACAGTCCTGCTGTCCCTTCGCAAGCAGTATGTGCAACTGGGTAATAGTGGGTTAGCCCAACCCAGAGAGCAGATGAATGCGGCGGCAAGCAGAGAGAGAGAGCGTTCTCTTGGGAGCTCCCCAATTTAGTTCAGCCCCAAATTCCACCGCCCAAATCGTATTGTGGAGACATCAAAATTATCTATTGCAAAACAAACTGGTTTTGTAAGGCAGGCACCTGTGTTTTTGGTCCTGGGTTCGGCGGCCATATAGAGAAACACACTAAACCCAAGCATTTCTGGAAACTAGACATTCGGGGGAGTCCACAGAGGTGTGACTAGTGTGGATTCCCCAAAGTTTTCTTACCAAGAATACCCTGCAAAGCTGAAATGTTAAATAAAAACTCTATTTTTCTCGCATTTCTGTCACACAAACTACAGGAATATGCTGGTATCCACAAAATTCCTACCACCCAGTGATTCCTCACCTGTCCTGATAAAAACACTACCCCACTTGAGTGCCTACACCTAGTGCCTGCTTCAGGAATGGATCACCCCAGGGTCAACAGCTGCCTCATGTAAGGACCAACATTGACCGTTGTGTGATCTATTCATGTCGCGGGCACCAGGCCTACCCACACAAGTGAGTTACCATTTTTATCAGGAGACTTGGGGGAACGCTGGGTGGAAGGAAATTTGTGGCTCTTCTCAGATTCCAGAACTTTCTGTCACCGAAATGTGAGGATTTTTTTTTTTTTTAGCCAAATTTTGAGGTTTGCAAAGGATTCTGATTAACAGAACCTGGTCAGAGCCCCACAAATCACCCCATCTTGGATTCCCCTAGGTCTCTAGTTTTAAAAAATGTGCTGGTTTGCTAGGGTTCCCCAGGTGCCGGCTGAGCTAGAGGCCAAAATCCACAGGTAGGCACTTTGTAAAAAACACCTCTGTTTTCTGTGAAAAAATGTGATGTGTCCACGTTGTGTTTTGGGGCATTTCTATTCGTGGGCGCTAGGCCTACCCACGCAAGTGAGGTACCATTTTTATCGGGAGACTTGGGGGAACGTTGGGTGGAAGCAAATTTGTGACTCCAGTCAGATTCCAGAACTTTCTGTCACCAAAATGTGAGGAAAAGTGTTTGTTTGGCCAAATTTTGAGGTTTGCAAAGGATTCTGGGTAACAGAACCTGGTCAGAGCCCCACGAGTCACCCCATCTTGGATTTCCCTAGGTCTCTAGTTTTCAAAAATGTGCAGGTTTGGTAGGTTTCCCTATGAGCCGGCTGAGCTAGAGGCAAAAATCTGCAGGTAGGCACTTTGCAAAAAACACCTCTGTTTTCTGTCAAAAAATGGGATGTGTCCACGTTGTGTTTTGGGGCTTTTCCTGTCGCGGGCGCTAGGCCTACCCACACAAGTAGGATATACATTTTATCGGGAGACTTGGGGGAACGCTGGGTGGAAGGAAATTTGTGGCTCATCTCAGATTCCAGAACTTTCTGTCACCGAAATGTGAGGAATATGTGTTTTTTTAGCCAAATATTGAGGTTTGCAAATGATTCTGGGTAACAGAACCTGGTCAGAGCACCACAAGTCACCTCATCTTGGATTCCCCTAGGTGTCTAGTTTTCAAAAATGCCAAGGTTTGCTAGGTTTCCCTAGGTGCCGGCTGAGCTAGAGGCCAAAATCTACAGCTAGGCACTTTGCAAAAAACACACCAGATTTCAATGTAAAAATGTGATGTGTCCATGTTGCGTTTCCTGTCGCGAGCATTAGGCCTAACCACGCAAGTGAGGTACCATTTTTATCGGGAGACTTGGGGGAACACAGAATAGCAAAACAAGTGTTATTGCCCCTTGTCTTTCTCTCCATTTTTTCCTTCCAAATGTAAGTCAGTGTGTAAAAAAGACATCTATTTGAGAAATGGCCTGTAATTCACATGCTAGTATGGGCACCCCGGAATTCAGAGATGTGCAAATAACCACTGCTTCTCAACACCTTATCTTATGCCCATTTTGGAAATACAAAGATTTGCTTGATACATATTTTTCACTCTTTATATTTCAGCAAATGAATTGCTGTATACCCGGTATAGAATGAAAACCCATTGCAAGGTCCAGCTCATTTATTGGCTCTAGGTACCTAGGAATCTTGATGAACCTACAAGCCCTATATATCCTCGCAACCGGAAGAGTCCAGCACACGTAACGGTATATTGCTTTAAAAAATCTGACATTGCAGGAAAAAGTTACAGAGTAAAACGTGGAGAAAAATGGCTGTTTTGTTCAGCTCACTTTCAATATTTGTTAATTTCAGCTGGTATTTTCTGTAGGAAAACCTTGTAGGATCTACACAAATGACCCCTTGCTGAATTCAGAATTTTGTCTACTTTTCAGAAATGTTTAGCTTTCCGGGATCCAGCATTGGTTTCACACCCATTCCTGTCACTAACTGGAAGGAGAATGAAAGCGCCAAAAATAGTAAAAATGGGGTATGTCCCAGTAAAATGCCAAAATTGTGTTGAAAAATGTGGTTTTCTGATTCAAGTCTGCCGGTTCCTGAAAGGTGGGAAGATGGTGATTTTAGCACCAGAAACCCTTTGTTGATGCCATTTTCAGGGAAAAAACCACAAGCCTTCTTCGGCAGCTCTTTTTTCCCATTTTTTTAAAAAAAACAAAATTTTCACTGTATTTTGGCAAATTTCTTGGTCTCCTCCAGGGGAAACCACAAACTCTGGGTACCATTAGAATCCCTAGGATGTTGGAAAAAAAGGATGCAAATTTGGCGTGGATAGCTTATGTGGACAAAAAGTAATGAAGGCCTAAGCACAAACTACCCCAAGTAGCCAAAAAAGGGCTCAGCACGGGGGGGTGGGGGGGGAGGCCCAGCAGCTAAGAGGTTAAGGCACTGTCTGCATCTCATACAAATGCAACAAAACACCCATTTTAACCTGAACTGTCTGTCTTCCTCCCTCCACAGGTAACCTTGCCATTGCCACCATGGAGAGGATACCTGAGACTGTGACTGCCCTTCTGGATGAAGGCCCCAGTGAGGACAACCCCTTTGGATGTCTGGACACTGACAAACAACCTGGCCCATCTGGGACATCTGGCCAGCCATTGACTCTCAGCCTCACCCTGTCCACATCAACTCCTACCTACTCTGTTCCATAAACATCCTAGGCAACCATTTGCCTCTAAACCTGTGTTCCAGGGACTCTATTATCTATTGTGTGCCCCAAAGTACAGGTACCTGTGTCCAACCTTGCCACCCCTGACAATGATGGACCTATAACCATTGGGAGTGGGCACACTGCCCCAGGGGCACAGGCATGTGGGAGTAGGGTGCGTGGGAAGGCTGTGGGCCAGAGGAAGGGCCCTCAAAGGAGCACAACTGACCAGGAAACCATCTCCCAAGTCTTGGGAGCCTACCAAAGTTCCCAAGACAAGATGAGCCAAGACATCTGTGAGTGAAAGGGAAAAAGGCTAGGACATAGCTCAAAACAGTCCTCACATCAGAGAAGTCATTTCCAGAAGTGTAGGTTTGCATCAGCTGTAACAAAACATGAGACTGTAGAACACTCTGTCCGGTACACAATACAAACATCACAACAATAGGTCTACTTCACATACCTGTCTGTCAGTCGAAGTACTAATTGAAGAGTTCTACCCTAGAGTCTCAAGCTTCATCTATCTCTGGCTCTTCTTTACTTGGCATATCAGCATTTCCACCCACAGGTTCAGCTGCCTCCCCCTCATCTGGTATCAAAAGTATCTGAAGTCTCAGGGTTAGATTGTGGAGCATGCAGCAGGCAACTTTTATTTGACATGCCTTGTGGGGCGAGTAGAGGTGGGCTCCTCCAGACAAGTCCAAGCACCTAATGATTGCCTTCAGGAGCCCAAAGGTCCACTCAGCTACACGCTTGGTCCTCCCATGGGCCTCAATGTGGCGGATTTCCCTTGGCATGGAAGGGGACCTCACCGGTGTCAACAGCCAAGGACGGTTTGGATAGCCAGAGTCACCTGCAAACACAATGCGAGAAACACACAAACATTTATGACATGCTATATTGCGATGGCAGGAGACATAAATCGTAAACACACATTTCAGTCATAACTTTCCAACCAGCCAGGCCCTCTCTGTGTAGGGTCGTTTCATTAGCAGTGGTACATTGCTATTTCGCATGATGAAGGAATCATGCACTGAACCTGGATACTTGGCTGTGACTTGTGAGATGTACTAGTCTGCCAGACACACAACTTGAACAGTGATTGAGTGGTAGTTTTTCCTGTTCCTATGCACCTGTTCATTGGCACTGGGAGGGAACAAGGGTACATGGGTGCCATCAATGGCCCCTACCACATGTGGAATGTGTCCCGTCTCATAAAAGTCTGCCTTCACATAGACCAAATCCACTTGGTGGGGAAACCCGATGTAGCTGTCCAGGTGTTTCAACAATGCACACAATATATCCTTCAAAACCAGACTGAACATGGGCTGAGACATCTCTGCCGTTAGAGCCACTGTAATCTGAAAGGGCCCTTTGGCCTGGAAGGGTAGCACTGACAAGACTTGAACAATAGGAAGTATTCAACAGGGACTGTGAATGGCAGGCATCCAATCTAGCTCTGACTGATTGCAAAGATCCATGATGGTGTGATGATTCAGACGATATGAATGTGGACAATGTCTTTCCTCCACGGTGTGCAGGTCTACTGGTGGACGATACACTGGTGGCTGTCGTGCTCTCCTCATGCCAGGGTAACTAAGTGAAAACATATAAACATAGTATGAGAAATACAGAATGCACACGTCATGTTCAGCTAATTACATTCCACACACTTAACAGCTGTAGAGGACAGTTACTACATCTGACATAAACAGTACATAGCTATACATCCGATTACACCTTCCTTGGTGCACATTGCCTACTAAAACAATGGGATAAACTGTCACTGTCAATGTGTGTGAGACTAATCTATTATGCATGATTGACATACATTGTTGGACTTCATCAAAACTTTTCTGACGAATAGGATCCTCTGAGTAGCTGTACATAGCTATAACCACACATCCTCCAACAAAACAGCATTTACAGCACTGATGCACATAAAGCCACCTAAACATGAGGGAAATACTTACAGATCTACAACACTATATGGGGTTAAGTTTATGATGCAGATTATGAAACACTTCCATACATGAAATGTACTCAAAAAAGCAGATGTCTGACCAACTGTACTGGACAGGTGGAAGTGACCAAAGACAGCCGGTGGGAGTCTTCATGGTGGTAAGTGGTCACAACTATGGTGTAACTTGCCAGTGGAAGACATTGCTGCCTTTGGTGGACTTTGGCCAGTGACGGTGTCCGCCGGCAGTGACAGTCATGTACGTGGCGGCCTTGACCACCATCTTCTACAGCATTGCTCACTTGACTCCCGACAGTGCTGCCAGCTAGACCTATACGACCTGAGCTGGTATGTACTCCCTTTGGGAGCTATCATGCCATGTCCTGAAGGTGATACGGACCGTGTCTTCATCCCTGAAGAGATGGAGAATCTAGTGGAGGAGGTCCTACACCTGTATGGACAGCTGTCTGGTGTACCAGAGGAGCAGGTGAGTCTAATGTCATACCAATGTGTGACAGGTGTGGTGTTTAACGGCGAACCATTAATGTAAACTAGTGAAGGTGCTGATGCATGCAGATGGTATATTGTGAAGGTGTGTGAGCTGAGAGGATGGGAATGTGTGCCAACTAGATGTGACTGATGTGTACTGTCTACTCCTATTGGTATGGTGCATGTGGACATGACTTTCTCCTTTTGTCTGTGTCATCCATGCAGGTCAACGCCCATCAGAAGAAGGGGATTTGGCATGCCATGGTCAAACAAGTGCAGACCACTGACCCTCGGGTAGGTCGCTCTCCTGCTCACGCAGCGCCTCCAGTCCCTGACTGCCTTCCTCTCCTGTGAGTGTGCTCCCCCCTTCTTGCCCGTGTACCCCGAGTGCTTGAGCTTGTGCTGACTGAAATCCCTTTTCTCTCCTTGTATCCCATGCGTGTGCCCCCGAGTGACTGAAATTCCCCTTTTCTCTCTTTGTATCCTGTGCGTGTGCCCCCGAGTGCCGTGCGCCGTCCTCCCCTCTCAGCCCGTCCTTTAGTAGATTTAGTAGGCTCTTGTTCCCTTTTCGCCGTCTTGCCACTTTTCCCGCCGCTCCTACCGCGCTTTTCCCGCCGTTTTTTGCCGCTCTTTTTTGCCGCTCTTTTTTGCCGCTTCCAGCTCCCCTGCCCGCCCACCTCCCGCCTCCCAGCTGACCCCGCCTCCCCACCTACCCCTTAAATGGCGGCCGCTGCGAGGCAGAGGTAGCGACCACTGACCCTCGGGTAGGTCGCTCCCCTGCTCACGCAGCGCCTCCAGTCCCTGACTGCCTTCCTCTCCTGTGAGTGTGCTCCCCCCTTCTTGCCCGTGTACCCCGAGTGCTTGAGCTTGTGCTGGTGCTGACTGAAATCCCTTTTCTCTCCTTGTATCCCATGCGTGTGCCCCCGAGTGACTGAAATTCCCCTTTTCTCTCCTTGTATCCCGTGCGTGTGCCCCCGAGTGCCGTGCGCCGTCCTCCCCTCTCAGCCCCTCCTTTTTAGTAGATTTAGTAGGCTCTTGTTCCCTTTTCGCCGTCTTGCCGCTTTTCGCGCCGCTCCTACCGCGCTTTTCCTGCCGTTTTTTGCCGCTCTTTTTTGCCGCTCTTTTTTGCCGCTTCCAGCTCCCCGGCCCGCCCACCTCCCGCCTCCCAGCTGACCCCGCCTCCCCACCTACCCCTTAAATGGCGGCCGCGCGCAGCGGGCGCGCCGCTGGCACGCCGAAGGCGCGCCTAAGGCAAGCCCGTCTGCGCCCGTCCGCGCAAGGACCGCGCCTAGTGCCCGAACTCCTGGCCCCCGCGCCCCCCGCTTGACCTATGACTCCGCCACCCTCGCCAACCTCAACCCGGCCGCGCGCCGGGCTGCTACCGCGCCACCCCCAAACGTACCCACGGACCCTTCACCTGCAGCAACTGCCGCTTCACCTGCCTACGGACCCACACCGCCACCACCAAGAACGACGCCCCCGGAAGCAACCTCGAATGCATCCTGGTCAACACCCGCTCCGTCCACAGGCACGCCATCGAACTGTGGAACCTCATCAACTCAACGAACCCAGACATCGCCTTCCTCACCGAGACCTGGATGAACCCCTCCTCGGCACCCGACATCGCCATAGCCATCCCCGACGGCTACAAAATCATCCGGAGAGACCGCTTCAACCGCACCGGAGGAGGCATCGCCATCGCACACAAAAGCTCCATCAGCATCTCGACCCACACCGACAACTCACTTCCCGACGCCGAACACCTCCACTTCGCGATCCACATCGACCCCAAGACAACCCTAAGAGGCACCCTCATGTACAGACCACCAGGACCCCGCACCAAGTTCAGCGAAGACATCGCAGACTTCGTCAACCCCCACGCACTCTCATCCACCGACTACATCCTCCTAGGAGACCTCAACTTTCACCTGGAGAACCACACCGACAACAACACCACCGCCGTTCTAGACAACCTCGCCAACCTGGGACTGAAACAACTGGTCAACACCCCCACCCACTACGCCGGACACACGCTCGACCCCATCTTCTCCTCAAGCAAACACATCACCTTCAGCCACACCACCGAACTCACATGGTCGGACCACAGCTGCGTCCACTTCAGCTTCAAAAAAACCACCGTGCATCACCACACCCGGCAACCACCAAAAAGATACTGGAACCGAATCACCACAGAACAACTCGCAGCAACGCTCTCCCTGAACCAACCCACCAGCACCAGCAACCCCAACGAGGCTGCCAACAACCTCACCAACTGGATCTCCGACTGCGCCAACCTCCTGGCCCCTCTGAAGACCCAAACCAACACCAACAACCACAAGAAAAACTCCTGGTTCACCACTGAACTCAAAAACTCCAAGAAAGAATGCCGCCTCCGCGAGAAGACATGGTGCCTCAACCCGACAGAGGAAAACCTGACAGCTCTCAAGGACACCACCCGCCAACACCACCAACGCCTCCGCACCGCACGAAAAACAGCCTACCAGAACAGACTTGACAACAACGCCCACAACAGCAAGGAACTATTTGGCATCGTCAAAGAGCTCTCCAACCCGGACGCAGAAACCAACCCCATCCCTCCCTCACAGGACCTCTGCGACTCCCTCGCGACCTTCTTCCACCGTAAGATTGCCGACATCTACAACAGCTTCACGACCACCAACATGAACCCGCCCCCGGATGCCGCGAACGACATCTCCACCATCCTCGCCTGGAACCCTACCACCACCGAGGAAACCACCCGCGTCATGAACTCGATCCACTCGGGATCACCCTCCGACCCCTGTCCTCACCACATTTACAACAAGGCCGACAACATCATCGCACCCCACCTCCGAGACGTCATCAACGCCTCCCTCACCACTGCTACCTTCCCTGAAAGCTGGAAACACGCAGAACTCAACGCCCTCTTAAAGAAACCTACAGCAGACCCCACCGAACTCAAAAACTTCCGGCCTATCTCCCTCCTACCGTTCCCCACCAAAGTGATTGAGAAAATCGTCAACGCTCAACTCACCGCCGCCCTGGAAACCTCTGACTCCCTCGACTCCACTCAGTTCGGATTCAGGGCCAACCACAGCACCGAAACCGCCCTCATCGCAGCCACGGACGACATCCGAGCCCTGACCGACAAGGGTGAAACCGTGGCCCTCATTCTCCTGGATCTCTCTGCAGCCTTCGACACGGTCTGCCACCGCACCCTGATAGACCGCCTCTGCAGTGCCGGCATCAGAGGCAAGGCCCTGGAATGGGTCATCTCCTTCCTCTCCGGAAGGACCCAGAGAGTCCGCCTCCCCCCCTTCAGATCCGCAGCCACGGAGATCATCTGCGGCGTACCCCAAGGATCCTCCCTCAGCCCCACCCTATTCAACGTCTACATGACCCCCCTGGCAAACATCGCACGCAAACACGGACTCGACATCATATCCTACGCCGACGACACCCAGCTCATCTTATCCCTCACCAACAACCCCACATCAGCAAGGACCAGACTGCACGACGGCATGAAGGAAGTAGCGACCTGGATGACAGACAGCCGACTGAAACTGAACACAGATAAAACGGAGGTCCTCATCCTCGGCCCTACCCCCTCCGCATGGGACGACTCCTGGTGGCCCCCCGCCCTAGGCAGCACTCCCCAACCGACCAACCACGCACGCAACCTCGGCTTCATCCTGGACTCCTCCCTCTCGATGACCAGACAGGTCAACTCGGTGACCTCAGCGTGCTTCAACACCCTCCGCATGCTCCGCAAGATCTTCCGCTGGATCCCCATCGACACCAGGAAGACCGTCACCCACGCCCTCGTCACCAGCCGCCTGGACTACGGGAACACTCTGTACGCCGGCATCACCACCAAGCTGCAGAGGAAACTTCAACGGATCCAGAACGCCGCAGCACGACTCATCCTGGACATACCTCGCCACCACCACATCTCCGGACACCTGAGAAAACTCCACTGGCTCCCGGTCAACAAGAGGATCACCTTCAGACTCCTCACCCACGCACACAAAGCCTCAACAACCTCGGACCCAAACTCATCAACTCCCGCGTC
Organism: Pleurodeles waltl; assembly: GCF_031143425.1. NCBI lineage: Eukaryota > Metazoa > Chordata > Amphibia > Caudata > Salamandridae > Pleurodeles > Pleurodeles waltl. The sequence goes on along the minus strand of NC_090445.1, from coordinate 1,414,645,599 downwards.
TCCTTCTACACCCCTCCGCGCACTCTGCGCTCCACCGGTCAGGCCTTGGCAGCCGTTCCCCGCATCCGCAAAACCACCGCCGGAGGAAAATCCTTCTCTTTTCTGGCAGCGAAGACCTGGAACTCCCTGCCCAGTCACCTTCGCGCCATACCCGAACACCTCCCCTTCAGAAGGCAGCTCAAGACCTGGCTCTTCGAGCACTGACCCCCTCCCCCCCAGCGCCTTGAGACCCTTATGGGTGAGTAGCGCGCTTTATAAATGTGATTGATTGATTGATTGATTGATTGACCCAGGGGGTCCACAGCCAGCGGAGCACCCACTGTAGGAGGCAGTGGGAGGACCTGAGAAGCTCTGCACAGAGGACTGCTGAGTCCCAGCTGGGGATGTCCTCTCAACGAGGGAGGGTTGCATGTCAGACCCCTACCCCCAGTAATGGCCCGCATTTTGGTGATGGCCTACCCTGAGGTGGATGGGCATTTGGGGGCAGCACCTCCGCCAGAAGGGGGAAAGTACTGACAGGATCCAGGTACTTTCCTCAGATAGTTTGGTGTATGCTGTCTCAGTATTGTAGCTGTGATGATGTTGTAGGTGCTACAGGTATGTTGACTACTGAGAATACATGATACTCCAGTTACCAATAAACAGGCAGAGATGTAGCCTTTGTATTGTGCATGGACACATGTTGATCTCTTGTGTCCAGCAAAATGTATGTCTGCATGTAGAGATGCACATGCGACTGAGCCATATGTGTGTCTCTACTCACCCATATATGTTTGTAAGCTTCTGTGTCATCCTTCCCACCTAGTGTCCCCAGGTCCAATCATCCAAATGGTGTGTTATGTAGCTCTAAGGTGTCAGACCACTCCTATTTCAATGGAACAGCTCTATGTGTAACATTGGGTCTGACATATTAGTTACATGGGCATAGTTATCTTGTGTCCTGAAAGAGTTGGAGACTTCATGTGAGGCTGACATCCAAATCAGGCTTCTGGTATGGCCAACTTAGTACTGTCCCTATAAGGTTTGATGAGGTGTCCCCAGTGCCTTGTCATATTCATACAATGTGGCATGTGAAGTTTGAAAAGGATGGACATCCCACATTGGGGTACACATGTTGTCTATTAGCCCTTAACATTTCTTGGTATTACATTGAAATGTGTACAAATAACTTGTTTCCCAATGGGTTTGTTCTACAGAAGGCAAGTGGCTAGGCTGTTTTACCCTGTGACCGTGCGAATTGTCCATGCTAGATATGCCAGTGCCATACCTATAAGAGTGCTACATATGGTATTTTCTGCCTACATCATGCCTCAATTGATACTTTGTGCCTGATCATATATTGTAGGCAAATTTTTTCCTAAACTTACCTTAGCTTATCTGAGGCTGTTTGGACAGGTTTGGTTTTGGCTCTGCTCATTTTAGTCTGATATAATGGCGTGGCTGATGTTCCACCTCACATACACCTGTTGGCGTTATGGGATATGTTGTCAGTGAAATAGCTTTCATGTAGGTGCATGTGTCATTCATGGGTAGATTGGTTTTCAGTTGTGTAAGTGTTTAGTCAGGACGTAGCTTTTGAGAGTCATATGTCCGGACAGCACAGCAGCACACCCTCAGGACTCCACCCCAGTCACCACATCTGCAGACACCACAGACATGCCTACATGAAGCACATCTACCATACCTACAGTCACCACCCCAACAGACAGTCACCCTTCTACCACGTCATCTCCCAGCACCTCCACCCCACCTCCTCCCAAGACATATAAACACCCACATTCACCCACCCAACAGACACCCACCACCCACAAGCATACTTCGAAGAAACATGCACCCAAGACATCCAAAACAACACCTCAGACAACCACTCCCTCTCCCTCCACACCCAAACCCTTTTGCCATGACCATCCCTGTGTGTCATAAAAAGCTTTCCTCTCAGAGTTTGCCCTTTTCCCTACTCCTATCCTGTGATACCCCTAAACATTTTGTGTCCCTCCCCAAGTCCGGCCCTTCCACCTCCAATACCTCCCCTGTCCCCCACAAGTACCCATCCCCCTCCCCCGCCTAGTAGTCACCCCCTCCCAAGAGTACCCAACCCTCCCTTAAGCCTGGACCTAAGCCCCCCTCCCAAGCCAAAACTAAAAGGTCTCCCTTCCAATCCAAAGCCCAAAGCCCCCTCCAGCCCTTTCCCCTAAACCCTGAAGTGCCTGCCTCCCCCTTGATGCCCCTACCTGTGGAGGTTACATGGCTGTCAGGACTCAAGTTGGGGGCACACACATGTGCTTTGTGTGAACATTGCTAAATATTTTCTTGGACTGGCCTCTGGACTTGGACATTTTAACATTATTTATTTACATATTGTATATTTGGACCAACCTGTTGTTGGCTTCATCGTTATATGCTTTCCCCTTCATTTCTTTTCTTAGGGCAGATTTGTTCTTGGCTGACATTGTTTGTGTGTCAGTGGTGGTTGTGCTACCTGTTTTGTCTTGGCAGCATGTGTGAATGTGAGCAGAGCATTTGACCCCCAGTGATGGGTGTGTGTTGTGCGATGGGCATGTGTATGTTGGGGACATGTTGTTGAGATGGTACTGAGTGGTGTTTGTGTTGACATGTGTTAGTTGCAGTGTTTTGTGCCTTTGTGAGCTTGGAGTGTGTGCGTGTGGAGAATGGTATGTCAGATACATTGTTATGTGTGTTTGCCGGGTATCTCGTATGCTGTGTTGTATGGTTGTGTGATGGTGTATGTTTGTTCCCTGGTGGTGGTATGTAGTGTTGTATGTATGAACTTTCAAGAGGTAGTGTCTATTGTGGGTGTTCATGACTTGCAGGTGTTGTGATTGTGGTGTAGTAGTGCCATTTGGTGGTGTTGTGTGTTGTTGTGTTTGACTGTGCCAGTGCGATGTATTTGGGGGTTGTTTTGTGTTCTTGACTTGTGTGTGTGATTGCCGTAGGGTGTGTATGTGCAGGTATGTATGTCGCTGTTTGTGAGTGTACATGTCAGTGTGAGGTTACCTGTGTTTGTCGCCCTCGCCACCCGTTCATGATTAGTATGTTGTGTATACGTAGGCAGTTTCACAATTTACAACAGTAACAGGTAAGTCTGTGTACTCACGGTTGTTGGGTTGTCACTGTTCCGGTGTCACGGTCGAGCAGGAGTAGCGGGAAGGCATGTAGTTCTGGTTCCATGGCGGCTTCGGACGAGTATGGCTTTCTGAAGGTGTGTCTCCTTTGATACAGTTGGTTTCTGCCTGGGTTTCGGTGGTGGTGCGATCGATCGCAGCAGAAACCTTGGTGGTGTGCAGCCTCGTAATATGTCCGACAGGAACATGGTCTCAGCTGGCCTGCAGGTGGCTTCCTTTGGCTGTGGCGGCCTGACCCCACTACCGGTGCTGGCCACGCAGCCACACTGAAAGGGTGCCTGCACCAGCAGCATCTAGGAAGGGCAAGGATGCACCACCAGCTGCATCTAGGAAGGGCAAGGAGGCACCCCAAGCTGCTACAGGGAAGGGCAAGGAGGCAACCCCAGCTGCTACAGGGAAGGGCAAGGGGCAATCCCCGGCTGCTGACAGGAAGGGCAAGGGGCCTTCACCAGCAGGCAAAAAGGACAAGAGGTGTGGTGCTGGGATTCAGTCAGAGCCCCCACCAACAACCATGGTGGGTCATCCATCCGAGGCTGCAGGGGAAGAGCTGGAGCGTCCCCCCCTCCATTGCCAGCACCGCTTCCAGCACCGCCTCCAGCACCACCGCCAGTACCACTGCCAGCACCACTGCCAGCAGCAGCAGCCCCAGTCGGCAGCCATCCGAGGCTGCAGGGAAAGGGCTGGAGCCTCATCCACCACTGCCAGCACTGCTGCCAGCACCGCCACCAGCACCACTGCCAGCAGCAGCCGCCCCAGTGGGCAGCCGTCCAAGGCTGCAGGGGAAGGGCTGGAGCCTCTCCCCCACCACTGCCAGCACTGACGCCAGCACCGCCGCCAGCACCACCACCAGCACCACTGCCAGCAGCAGCAGCCCCAGTGGGCAGCTGGCCGAGGCTGCAGGGGATGGGCTGGAGCCTCCCCCCACCACTGCCAGCACCGCCACCAGCACCACTGCCAGCAGCAGCAGCCCCAGTGGGCAGCCGTCCGAGGCTGCAGGGGAAGGGCTGGAGCCTCCCCCCACCGCTACCAGCTCCACAAGCAGCACCGCCACTGCCACCACTGAGCAGCCGTCACCCCTGGCGGGCAGTGTGTAGTCCTGCATCCATGGGCTGTTGTGCAGCCTGGCCCCTGCAAATCCTGTGGGTCTGACACCCAGGTGAGAGACTGTGACCTTGCACTCCCCAAGATCTGCATCACTGGGCACAATGCCCCCTCCAGAACCAGTGGAGATGCCATCCACTCACCCCATCCTTCCCAGGATGAAGCACACTGGGCACAATGCCCCCTCCAGAACCAGTGGAAGAAGCCATTCACTCACCCCATCCTTCCCAGGATGAAGCACACTGGGCACAATGCCCCCTCAAGAACGAGTGGAAGAAGCCATCCACTAGAGAGACTGTGGCCTTGCACTCCCCATGACCAAGCACAGGGCATGTTACCCCCTCCAGAGCATGTGGGCAAACTCCCACTTGAGAGACTGTGGCCTTGCACTCCCCAGGACCAAGAATTGGGCAAACCACCCGCTTGAGAGACTGTGGCCTTGCACTCCCCAAGACCAAGCAGTGGGCAAGTCACCCACTTGAGAGACTGTGGACTTGCACTTCCCAGGACCAAGCAGTGGGCAAGTCACCCACTTGAGAGACTGTGGCCTTGCACTCCCCAGGACCACGCAGTAGGCATGTAGCCCCATCCAGAACCAGTGGCGTTGTACCATCTTCCAGCGGAGGTGCCCTCCACTCCCCATCCCCCTGAGGTGCCTGTGTATTTTCGACCTGATGCCCCTGCAGTGTTCTCTCCATGTTGTTGCAGGAGTGAAGTGGGGCCTTGGCTTATGTGATGTGGCCCATGGACATTGAGGACTGGGCAGTGTCCCTACATTTGTAAATATGTATATACGTTTGGATTTTGAGGCACTTATTCCTAGTATTTTTTCGTATTACACTCACTTTCTTCAAATCATTTTGTCCTTGCATTATTCCTGAGGAGTATGGGGTGAATATGTAATGTTAGTGCATCTGTTTGTGTATATGGTGTTGGGGTGGGGGTGTTGCGTGTTGCATGTGTGTCACTGTCTTTTTCCTCCCCCCTCCCTTGTGTGCTAGGCGGCAGTACTGACCGTGGTCGTCTTCGCCGGCGTTGATGTTCATAATGCAGCAGAAGGTAGATGAACATGGGGAATATGTGCAGCTTGGGCTCCATGGCGTCGTGGTTGTTTCCTGGATCTCCACAGGGGAGTCCTTTGACTTCTGAGATCTGTTTCCACCAGGCCCAGAAAAGGTGGCGGATAGGCCTGTCATAATAGAGTGGGCAGTACAGTGTCTTCCGCCTAGCTGTTGGCGGTTACCGCCGTGGTGCTTGTTGATTCCTCCGTGGCGGTCGGTGTGTTACTGTGGCTGTTTGTCTGAGCGGTTTCCGCCGTGGTCATATTTCCATTTTTGTTACCGCCGGCCTTTTGGCGGTATTACCGCCGCTTTATCACCGACCGCCAAGGTTGTAATGGGGCCTATATGTGTTTGCAGGAGTAAGGACCATAGGTCTGTCCATTTAAATGAAACACCAAACTGTGCCATACGTATTTTTAAATCAATTGTTATGGAGTAAGCAAAGATTTCGCTATTGGTAGCTTTCTTTCTTAAAAGTAAGATATTAATGGCCAGATTTATACTTATTGACACAAAACTCCACTAATACAGTTTTCCGTCAAAAAGTTCAGCACTGTCTAGCGCCATTTCCTAACACCACCAGCGCGTCATATTTATACTTTGATGCTGGGTGGCGCTAAGAAGAGGTTAGGGTAATTTTTCCTCACGCTAACCATTGCACCTTATCATAAGGAAAAATGACGGTAACATAGAAAAAATTACTCTAATCCGGTTCACGACATGTAAACACATCGCAAAACGGATATGCGCCATTTTTCCCAGCAATAGCGTCAAAAAGCAACGCAAACAGAGCAAACAGTGCAAAGGAGCCCCAAAATGGATCCCAGAAGCCAGGAGAGACCCCAGGGAGACCCCAGACACCCAGGAATTAGCCAGGAGGACCCAGACAAGACCCAGAGGATTGATAAGAAGAGGAGGACGTGTTGCTTCAGTGCAGAAGAGCATGAAATGCTGGTGAGAGAGGTGACGGAGCACCAGCATCAACTCTTCATTACCTCTAAATTGCCTATTGGAAGAAGACAGGCAATTTGGCAACAGATTGTGTACAAGATTAACAGTGTGGCAGAGGTCAGGAAAACTGTCACTGACTGTCACAAATGGCAAGGAACAGGAAAGCAGCACTGCATACTGGAGGTGGGAGTCCAGCACCGCAAGAGGGCTTAGACAAGATGGAGGAGATGGTTGCAGCCGTCATCCCGGAGAAAATCGTCACTGGTATCACAGGACAGGACAACGCAGACTACCAGGAAACCACACATATGGAGGGTAAGTTGTATGGGGGACCAAAATGTCAAAATGTCAAGTGCAATAATGGGGCAGCACATACCTACTTCACAATGCATATCAGCCCTGCAAATCAGGCAGTGGAAAGGGCAAAGAGGCACAACATTTGACTCCCTGCACTGCCCATGCCAGGTGCCTAGGCTGTGCAGGGGCATCCAGGGGTGCAGCACAACACAATACCTATAACCTTTGCATGGGGATACACCGCCATTCCAAGGCTGCTGGAAATGCTGAAGCAGACCAGGAGGGTAGGGTACAACATAAAACTAGTCTGATGTCACAGGACAGCTAGTATTGTCAGAATGTAAACTAGAGGACAATGCCCAATCTCAGGCCATTGGCTCAAGCGTCATTTCCCATTGACAACATGTGCCACAACTACCTGTGCTGTGTGAGCTGGTCAATTAGGAAATGCCTCTTAGATGCCCATGGAACAAACACACTCTAAATGAGGATTCAGTATGACTACTTGATCAATCCCCATCAATCCCTATCCAAGTGCAACTCCTGTCAACTAATCATGCCCATAGACTCAATAACCATGCATAATGATGTACATAGCAGTAATCTCATACCTATGCTGCCCATCCCTGGGTTTACATATGTGCCTGTGTCACAATAGCTGCAACGACACAATGTAACATCTCAGGTATCATAGTGCTAAGACAACTGATTGAGGTGGAGGCATATATGTATGCAGGAAGGCAAACACACCCGCACAGTCACAAGAGGAAATGGAACTCTGCCAGGTCCATCAGTGAAATGGAATGTAGCACACAGACACAAACATCAACATGAGAAACTACCAATGGTAACACATGCATTGTCTCATGGAAATGCCATGCATGGAGTGGTGCTAGGTCTCTGTACTGCATAGGTGTATGTGAAAAATTAGAGACTGGGACAGGGCCATATTGTTATGTGTCGTGTTGTGGCATCAGCACACCAACAATCAATGCAAGGCCTCACCATGCAAATGGAAGCAGAGGGAGGGATGATGAGGACAAGAAGGTGGCAAGCCACAATTTGGACAGATTCCACACCTTGAAAATGTGACGCAGACAATTGCCCAAACTGCCCACACTACATGTGACATGCAGGTGGGGCGTAGGGCTGAGAGACTGCAAACATTAATGACAGGATCAATGCATGGGAACCAAGATGACACTAATAGGAAGTCAGTGACGTTACATTATAACTGGCACAACACAGGCACACTAATTGTACAATATCTCATTGCAGAGGATGATGGCTCTCCTGTGGATCTTCCTGTCCTGGACTACCCTGATGACCTGGATGACCAGCTGACAAACATCAGCCAGGAAACCCTCCAAGATGTCCTGGGAAACCTCCAGACACCACCTCCAGTTGCAAGGAGGAGCATTCATGTAGCAGCCATCCCAGAGGACCCACCCACCATCCCAATAGTAGGACCTGCCAGCTCAAACACAGCTGAGGACTCTGATGACACAGTGACCACCTTTGAGAGTGCAGTGGGATCTGGCCAAGGAGGTGCGGGTGGGGATGCAAACTATGGCAGCCCGCTTTGAGGGGATGTGCATGTGCATGATGACATCTGCAGAACAGACAGCAGCCAAACAAGTCACACAATCCCTATTGCATGGAGTCCAACAGTGCGTGAGGGACCTAACCACTGCTGTGAGGGAGTTGGCACAACACCTGCCCTCCCAAACGTGCTGCTGCATGCATGACAACAAACAGGACTCAATGCACTGGGAACGGGCCTCCCTCAGGGCAGACATGGCTGCCTACCACAGGGATGTTTCTGCCATACTCAATATTCAGCAGCTCCTCCTTGCTGCAGTGATGCCATATGTAGTTCCAAAGATGACAGCTACCGGGAATTTGGTATCCACTTCTCCAACCACTGAAGTGTGTGTGGTCCCCTCAAACCCACCACCATCAAGAGCAGAGGAGACGACACACACATCAGAGGATGAAGATATGGAACAGATCATCTTCACCCATAGGAGTACCCGTTAGCACCAGCCCATGCCACTTGGGCAGTGATTTCCCTTTGTCCTGTGCTTGACAACATGCCAGTGTTGCTACAGTTGGTGACAAGCACCCTTCACCAGCACACTGTCAACCTTTCCACTATGGGCTGCAAGTGTCTCTCACTACTCAATTGGCAATTCATGTTCCCCTGCACTGAACAACACTTTACCTCAGCATGTCCAATGACATGTCCCTCAACCTTGCACTTGTGTTGCGTCACAATAGAATACTTTATAATAATGGGGTCACAGACCTGGAATATGTAAATATTGCACTACAGCACTTTAACCCCTTCGCTGCCAGGCCTTTTCCCCCTCCTGTGCCAGGCCTTTTTTTGCCTATTTGCGGCAGTTCGCGCTTAGGCCCTCATAACTTTTTGTCCACATAAGCTAACCAAGCCAAATTTGCGTCCTTTTTTTCCAACATCCTAGGGATTCTAGAGGTACACAGAGTTTGTGGGTTCCCCTGAAGGAGGCCAAGAAATTGGCCAAAATACAGGGATTTTTTTTTTTTTTTTTAAATTGGAAAAAGTGGCTGCAGAAGAAGTCTTGTGGTTTTTCCCCTGAAAATGGTATCAACAAAGGGTTTGCGGTGCTAAACTGAGCAGCTTCCCAGCTTTCAGGAACAGGCAGACTTGAATCAGAAAACCCAATTTTTCAACACAATTTTGGCATTTTACTGGGACATACCCCATTTTTGAAATTGTTTGTGCTTTCAGCCTCCTTCCAGTCAGTGACAGAAATGGGCATGAAACCAATGCTGGATCCTAGAAACCTAACCATTTCTGAAAAGTAGACAAAATTCTGAATTCAGCAAGGGGTCATTTGTGTAGATCCTACAAGGGTTTCCTACAGAAAATAACAACTGAAAAAGAAAAATATTGAAATTGAGGTGAAAAAAACATAAATGTTTCTCTATGTTTTACTCTGTAACTTTTCCCTGCAATGTCAGATTATCGAAAGCAATATACTGTTACGTCTGCTGGACTCCTCTGGTTGCGGGGATATATAGGGCTTGTAGGTTCATCAAGAACCCAAGGAACCCAGAGCCAATAAATGAGCTGCACCCTGCAGTGCGTTTTCATTCTATACCGGGTATACAGCAATTAATTTGCTGAAATGTAAAGAGTAAAAAATTGCTATCAAGAAAACCTTTGTATTTCCAAAAAGGGCACAAGTTAAGGTGTTGAGGAGCAGTGGTTATTTGCACATCTCTGAATTCCGGGGTGACCATACTAGCATGTGAATTACAGGGCATTTCTCAAATAGATGTCTTTTTTACACACTCTCCTATCTTTAGAAGGAAAAAATGTAGAGAAAGACAAGGGGCAATAACACTTGTTTTGCTAATCTATGTTCCCCCAAGTCTCCCGATAAAAATGATACCTCACTTGTGTGGGTAGGCCTAGCGCCCGCGACAGGAAACGCCCCAAAGCGCAACGTGGACACATCCAAATTTTTGAAAGAAAACAGGAGGTGTTTTTTGCGAAGTGCCTACCTGTAGATTTTGGCCTCTAGCTCAGCCGGCACCTAGGGAAACCTACCAAACCTGTGCATTTCTGAAAACTAGAGACCTAGGGAAATCCAAGATTGGGTGACTTGCGGGGCTCGGACCAGGTTCTGTTACCCAGAATCCTTTGCAAACCTCAAAATTTGGCTAAAAAAACACATGTTCCTCACATTTCTGTGGCAGAAAATTCTGGAATCTGAGAGGAGCCACACATTTCCTTCCACCCAGCGTTCCCCCAAGTCTCCCGATAAAAATGATACCGCACTTGTGTGGGTAGGCCTAGCGCCCGCAACAGGAAACGCCCCAAAGCGCAACGTGAACACATCCAAATTTTTTGAAGAAAACAGGAGGTGTTTTTTGCGAAGTGCCTACCTGTAGGTTTTGGCATCTAGCTCAGCCAGCACCTAGGGAAACCTACAAACCAGTGCATTTCTGAAAACTAGAGACCTAGGGGAATCCAAGGAGGGGTGACTTGCGGGGCTCGGACCAGGTTCTGTTACCCAGAATCCTTTGCAAACCTCAAAATTTGGCTAAAAAAACACATGTTCCTCACACTTCTGTGGCAGAAGTTCTGAAATCTGAGAGGAGCCACAAATTTCCTTCCACCCAGCGTTCCCCCAAGTCTCCTGATAAAAATGATAACTCACTTGTGTGGGTAGGCCTAGCGCCCGCGACAGGAAACGCCCCAAAGCGCAACGTGGACACATCCAAATTTTTGAAAGAAAACAGGAGGTGTTTTTTGCGAAGTGCCTACCTGTAGATTTTGGCCTCTAGCTCAGCCAGCACCTAGGGAAACCTACCAAACCTGTGCATTTCTGAAAACTAGAGACCTAGGGGAATCCAAGGAGGGGTGACTTGCAGGGCTCGGACCAGGTTCTGTTACCCAGAATCCTTTGCAAACCTCAAAATTTGGCTAAAAAAACACATGATCCTCCCATTTCTGTGGCAGAAAGTTCTGGAATCTGAGAGGAGCCACAAATTTCCTTCCACCGAGCGTTCCCCCAAGTCTCCCGATAAAAATTATACCTCACTTGTGTGGGTAGGCATAGCGCCCGCGACAGGAAACGCCCCAAAGCGCAACGTGGACTCATCCAAATTTTTGGAAGAAAACAGAGGTGTTTTTTGCGAAGTGCCTACCTGTAGATTTTGGCCTCTAGCTCAGCCGGCACCTAGGGAAACCTACCAAACCTGTGCATTTCTGAAAACTAGAGACCTAGGGGAATCCAAGGAGGGATGACTTGCGGGGCTCGGACCAGGTTCTGTTACCCAGAATCCTTTGCAAACCTCAAAATATGGCTAAAAAAACACATGTTCCTCACATTTCTGTGGCAGAAAGTTCTGGAATCTGAGAGGAGCCACAAATTTCCTTCCACCGAGCGTTCCCCCAAGTCTCCCGATAAAAATTATAACTCACTTGTGTGGGTAGGCCTAGCGCCCGCGACAGGAAACGCCCCAAAGCGCAACGTGGACACATCCAAATTTTTTGAAGAAAAAAGAGGTGTTTTTTGCGAAGTGCCTACCTGTAGATTTTGGCCTCTAGCTCAGCCGGCACCTAGGGAAACCTACCAAACCTGTGCATTTCTGAAAACTAGAGACCTAGGGGAATCCAAGATGGGGTGACTTGCACCCCAAGAATTTCTTTAAGGACACGTAAGGCGCACACATGCCAAAGGGGCATGTGTGCATTAAATGTCAATTTTAAAAATGCATTTTTAATGCATTTTTAAAATTTACACATGGTTACCACCAAGTTCAACTTGGTGGTAATAGCGATTCCTTAATGCCCAATTCGCATTAAGGAATTGCTTGTTACATGTGCTTTAGAAATCACAATTAAGGATTCCTTATTTGCGATTTCTTATTTAGAGAATCGCAATTTGCGATTCTCTAAACAGGTTCGCAAATTTAAGGAATTGCTATTTTAGCGATTCCTTAAATTTGCGTTGCGAATGCCTTTCATAAATACTGAAAGGCATTTTTGCATTTGCAAATGGGCATTCGAACCGTTTGTGAATGCAAAAAGGCTTGCTACATCTGACCCTTGGGGCCATATGTATGAAAACTGGGGTCTGCGAATCGCAAATAGCGATTTTTAACAAATCGCTATTTCCGAGTCGCAATTGGCCATGTAACAAAATTGCCATTCGGAATTAGTGATTTCTTAAAAATCGCTATTTGTGGTTTGCGAGGCCCATTTACCGAATCACAATTTGCATTCTCGCAATTTGCGATTTTTTTGCGATTCGGTAAAAAATCGCTAATTATGAGAAAGTTCAAGAATGCACACCTGGAGGAGCCTGATGACAAAACCAGCAGGAAATGAGTCATCCCAGGCAGTTTCAGGTGCCACACCCAAACCAGCATCCTGAGAGAGAGCAGCCCAGCCACATAGAGCAGCACTCAGCAGGAGCAGAAACACCTGAGCCAGGATGTAGACCCCAGGAACATCACAGGAGAAGCAGGAGAGGAAGCGCAAGCTCAGGTTTAGTGAACAGGAGCTGGAGGTACTGACTGAAGAGGTAGTGAGGAGCCATGACCGCCTGTTTGGGAAATCTTCACTCCAGGTTCCTGAGAGCGAAAAAAGAAGGTTATGGCTGGACATCCAGGGAAAAATCTGCGCCATTGGAGTGGCCCAGTGCTCCATAGAGGAGATTAAGAAAAGGTGGTACGACCTGCGCTCCCAGGCAAAGGAGAGGGTGGCAAGGAGACTTGCGGAGGCCAGGGGCCCAGGTGGCAGACCACCAACTGAACCACCATCCACACCACTGGAGGACCTGATGGAATCCACACTCCTCCCTGAAGCTGTGACAGGGGTCACAGGTATTGACACCTCCGGTCAACCGAGTACCAGCCAAGGTAAGTGCAATTTTGTTTGTGAACCCAATATGTGTATGCACAAAAGCCCCTTAGGAATTAGAATGTAATGTGAAGTAGTGTGTTAAGTAGTCCAGTCCACATCTTAGAAGCAGCACAATGCATTATGGGAGTTGCGGTCCACTAACTAGTACAGACAGTAGGATAACAATGTAATGAGGAATAGTGACAACCAAGGTAACACAACACACATAACACCATGTAGAGCAGTACCTGTACCTTTATTGCCATTTTCAGACAGATAATGTAACATACAGAACTGACATGCTGCATATTGTTGTTGCAGGTGGGCCAGGCCCAGGAGCCACACACAGTCCATGTGTAGGGGAGACGGACACCCAGCAGCCCTCTGACACCAACACCAGTGGGTCCCTCCACATCTCCACTGTGCACCGCAGCCCCAGGGCACTACCACTGCCAGACTTCAGTGGCGACTCGAATGTGCAGCAGGAAGGGCAAAGCACACCGTCTGCACCAGATAGGCGCAGCCAAATACTGGAGGGAAGGGGTCAGCCAGCACAACGCAGGAGTGCCACAGTGTCCCAGCAGCAACTCCATGAGGCAGGTGAGGGTCCGTCCTTGTTCGGGGGCCTTGAGGCTGCTATGTTGCAGCACCAGCGCCTGCAAAACAAGCGCATACTTAGTTTGGACCGGAACCTGACAGTCCACAATAGACACATGATGGGCCTGCATCAGCAACTGGACGCACTGAACAGCAAAATCACACAGCTGCGTGAGGGACAGGTGCAGGCTTCTGACGACACTAGGGACCATACTAGTGCAGTGCGTGACCTCTGCCAGGAGCTGCGCCATGAAAGGGTTAGCCGGCGCAGACAGGAGCACCGATTCAGGACAATGTTTGGCAGCTACTGCAGGTCCTCCAACAGGATGGCGAACTCCACAGCACTCATCGCCCGTCACGCTGTGGCGGCACAAGTGGAGGCTGCACACACCAGCAGGGACATGGTCCAGGGCCTTGTGCACATCACTAATGTGATTGAACTTGTCATGGGACAGAGATCTGCCACTCCCAGTGAGGTAGCCTTGGGGGACACTGCGGACAGTTCTAGCCTCAGTAGTGTGGCTTTACCTGCAGCAGACACCAGACGGCGCAGTGCCAGGCGCAGCACTGCCACTGAAGGTGACATTCAAGGTGCCAGTGAGTTAACTGGGCACCCAAGTGGTGTGCGTGGGAGGAGAAAGTGACTCTTGCCGCAATTACACTGGTGTTGCCACTATGACGTAATAGTGCGTGACACAGTTCTTTTGTTAATTTTAGTTTTTTCCATCACCTGTTTACTTCATTTAACACTCATTCATTACCTGACGTAAGGTAATAAATTCTATCACTACAGGTACAGTTGTCAGTGGATTTTTGTCATTCATACTCACATCTGAAATGGTTGTGTGTGATGTCGGAACGCCTTTGCCTTCCCTCTGCTGCACTGGTCTTGTCTGCTGTCTGTAGAGGTGGTATGGGATCGTCATCCTCATCAGATTCAGTGTCACTGATTTCTATAAGTATGCCCCCGGTTGTAGCTTTATTGTGCAAGATTGCACAAGTAGCCACTATTCTACATGTGGTTTCTGGACTGTACTGTAGTGCCCCTCCACTTTTGTGGAGGCAACAGAAGCAACTCTTCAGCAGGCCAAATGTGTGCTCCACAACGTTGCGGGTTGCCCTGTGTGCTGAATTGTATCTCCGTTCTGCTGGTGTTGCGGGATTGAGGTAGGGCATCATCATGTAGGTGCGCACTGCGTAGGCACTGTCTCATGGAAGGTACAGAAGGTGTGATGAGTAACTCTGCCATCTGACATGGGTTTGTCATCTATGCGCCAGTGTACAGAGTGACATTACCTAGTAGATATCCTTCACCAAACTCCCCAGCTAGCAGACTTATGTGAATCCTGCTGTGGCGAAAGATGTGAGAATCATGTGTGCTCCCTGTGTACCTGGCCACGAGATCAGTTATGATATAGGAGGGATTGCATATCACCTGTATATTGATGGAATGTTGGTATTTACGGTTTCGGTACACATACTCTGTGACTGATGGTGGACATATTGCCACATGTGTGCCATCTATGGTACCTAGGACATGGGGGAACTGTGCGATCTGGTAGAAATCAATTTTTGTCTGCTGTATTTGCTGTGGGGTGTGGGGGAATCTGATGTACTGTTGGAGTTTGCTTAGCATGGCGTTGATAAATGCATTGAAAATCTGGAGAGGGTACTCTGTGACACCCCCCAGCCGCTACTATGACCCCTTGATAGCACCCTTAGGCGAGTAGGTGTAGGGAGCATAATACCTGCACATGGGTGGGTATGCTGTGAGTCCGTAGTGTTCTGCGCTGCAGTATTGGTTGTAGCTCAGCTATCAGATCAAGTATCATGGCTGAGTTCAACCTATACCTCTCAAATATTTCCTTCTCTGTCAGGTCAAATAGTGTAATGCGCACTCTGAAAATGCGCTCCTGTCTCCTCCTCCCTCTACTCAAACCTGCCAAGATCCTCATCCTCCTCGTCATAACGTAGTGTGCAGCCATTGTGGAAAAGAGTCTGAGGCATTCTAGGCCTCTTTATATAGGTTGCACCTGGTTACTACCTGGTTTCACTTAGTGGTATTTTGCATGTGCAAAATGCCATTCTGCGAAAAATCGCAAATTGCGATTTTTTGATGCATCTATTTGCGACTTGGATTTTGCGAATCGCATTTTGCGCCTCGCAATTTCCTACTGGAAATACCGAATCGCTAAATGCGACTCGCAAAACCAGGTCGCACCGCAAAAAATCGCAAATTTTGCGATTTCTTATTTTTGGTCTGCGAATGCCTTTCATGCAACGCAGACCACGTTTTTGCACTCGCAAACAGCCGATTTTTGCAAACTTTTCATACATCTGGCCCTTGGTTTCTTAAACTAACATTTGCATCTAGGGCCAGATGTAGAAAGGCTTTTGCGCCTCGCAAACAGCAAAAATCGCTGTTTGCCGGCGCAAAAGCCACATCACGATGCCCACTCCCATTTTGCAAGTCGGCAACCTAGTTACCGACTCGCAAAATGGGACTGCGAGTTGCAAATTGGAAGGGGTGTTCATTGATGATAACTACCTAAAAATAGATCCTTTCTTTTCAGTGAAAAAGATGATTCAAAGTGTGCTCTTTTATTTTTTTGTTTGTTATCTTAACTTTAAATACTAGGTACTTGCTGGGTGTTGATTTATTTTCTGCCTAATTTGTATAGTACACAACGCACTTAGGTGTACATAAACAAATAATCCATTTAGCAGGTGATGCCAAACAAGAAAACCTAATGTTAAAAAAAAGATTTTGTTTATTTCTTTCTCGCATCTTTATTTTCTTCAAATTACAGATAACGTCAAATCTGAGTTACCAAATTAATATCCCCAAATCACTTTCAGAGTTCCAACAAGAATATTTCCTTATTGTCGAACCCACATGGACAGATGATTAAAAGATAAAGGCCCTGCTTAGAACCTTGGGGGTTAACTGATGAAATCGGCAATATGTCGATCAGGAGGACACCGCCAAGCCTATGCCCTCCCAACCGCCATATTCGGATGTTCCTGCAGGGCCGAATGGCAGAGACAGTGCGGCGGCATTGGCTTTGGCTGTAAGGGAGAGCAGAGGCTAATGGAGCCACACATTCTGCACCTCCAGCACAGTCAGAATGTGCACTGTTGTCATTGTAGACAGTGTGAATTCCGGCTCTACTGACAGGGGTCCTCTGCACTGCACACAACATAGGCATGGGTGGCACAGGGGGCCCAGGTGGCCCCGTTTCTGCCTTTCCACCAGCCTTTTCATGGCTGCAGAAAGGCAAGTCGTGATGAACATGGTGGTGCTGACATCAGCACTGCTGTGCTTGACTACACCTTTCTGAACCCCCGCAACCCAGGGATCTTTGATGCTGGAAGTTGCAGGGGTCTTGTAGTGGTCTGACCACCAGCATCCAAATCTGGCGGTCGCACCACCAAGGATGCAGCGGTCGTACTGCCACAGAGGGTATGGCGGTCGGAGGACCAGAGTTCTTGATGTTAGAACTGATGAAAGATATAGCGGGTCATTACAACCGAGGGACCGCCGTGCTGAAGACAGCCAGTGCAGGCGGTTTTCCGCTCGGCGCATTATGACTACTGGCAGCACTCCGTCCTTTTCCGGATGGAGAGCCGCCAGCAGCCATACTGTCGGAACGCAGGGAAGTGGAGGTTGCTCCACTTCAACCGCCACGTCAACAGAACACCGCCCACCGAATCACGTTCTGTGATTCGGCGTGGCGGTGTTCTGTTGACGGGGTGCTGGCGGCAGAGCAGCCCCCATGGATCCTGTCCCCTCCCGGAGGATCAACGGACCAGGTAAGTTGATCATCCGTCAGAGGAGGGGGGGGAGTTGTGTGTGTGTGCATGAGGGAGTGCGTGTGAGTATGTAGAGGGGGTGTTTGAGTGCATGTATGCATGCGGGGGTGTTGTGTGTTTGGAAATGTGTGCGTGGCTGTCTGTATGAATGTCTGTATGGATGTGTGCGTGTATGTCTGAATGTGGGTGTGTGTGCATGACTGTGTGTGTGGCTGTTGGCATGTTTGTTGGTGTGTGTGCGGGTATGTGTGTTGGTGGTGTCTGCATGCGTGTTGGGTGTGAATCAGTAATGTGATGTTGGGGGTGGGGGTGGGAAGGGGGGTCCTGCCACCTTTGAGGGTTGGCAGGGGGGTGGGGGGTGTTGGGGAAGGACTCGGGGTTTGGGGGAGACCCCTATCTGATGGTCCTCACCACCATGGATTTCATGGCGGTTCCCAACCCCATGAAATCCATGGCGGTGAGCCGGGTCATGATACCGCCGGCGGTAGTGTGAAGGTCGCCGGGCTGGAGACCCAAGTCTCCAGCCCAGCGGTCGTCTCCGCCCTGGCGGTCTGATCGGAGAAGTGACAGATGACCATGGCGGCAACCGCCATGGTCATAATTCCAATTTTTTTACCGCCAGCCTGTTGGCGGTCAAACCGCCACTTCTCCATCAACCGCCAGGGTCATAATGAGAGCCATAATCTGTTATGCCTTCGATATATTGAAATAATTAAATTCTTCTGTACAGTCCAAGATTTGCTTGCAACAAATACAATTGTGTTTGTGTCATCCTCTAGGGAGAGGCCAAAACTAATTAGAGGTTGATTTGTTTTAATTTCATGACTGATCATAATTTATACTGTCTCCTGGACTAAGCATGTTTATAACTATGGGGGCTCATTTGTACATCATGCCCAATCTTGTAGTGACATTTTTGTCATGACTGCAGTCAGGTTTCAACACATCCTAGTGTCTAACTAGGTATTTGTAAGTGCCTGGGCAGAGTTCCACAAGCGGCGGAGTGCGTTAGTTTGCGCTGTTTGCGCTTATTTTTCGTGCCAGGTATTTCTCCCATGCTGACAAATCAGCGCAAATGGCTCCCTGTGCAGCGTAAGAGAGCGCTGCTTCTTTTCTGCCACTGGAGTTTAATTTCTACTCGAGCAGCAGCTACCTCAACGTGAATGGAAGGTTTCTCACCGCGAGCAGTTGCTACCATCTGCAACTGCCCGCATTGAGAAATCTCGCCCGGAGGTGGTATTGAGTAAGATTTTCCTTGCTCGTGCTCAACTCACCATTGACAAGAGCGACTGAGGAAAAAAACGCACTCCACTACGCAGACTTTTTCAGAATTCCGCACTCTAAGCGGAACACGGAGTGGGAAAAACTCTGCAAACTCCGCAAGCGGAGCAGAGTTCACCCCCCACCACTAGATTATCAATGCTGAAAATGGTTACATTTCTCATTTTCTCATCCTCAGACCAAGGTGTTCTTAGTTTATCTCTAAGTATCTTGATATGTAATAATTCTATTGGCTTTCTTTTAACATCACATGGGGCCAGATGTATGAAAAAGGCCTTTTGCGATTTGGAAATAGTGATTTTTAAGAAATCGCTATTTCTGATTCGCAAAATGCAATGTATCACATTTGCAATTCGGTAAATAGTGATTTCTTAAAAATTGCAAATGCTATTACCGAATCGCAAATTGCGATACCGGCCCCCATTCGCACCTACGGGCCTGTATGCCCATATTTGCAAAGTTTTTGCATTTCCAAAATTGCGAATTCCTAACTGGAATTGGCAATTTTTGGAAATGCAACGTCCAGGGTGCTGGGGGACTTAGGCCCCCTCTGCTGCACCCCAAAATATTTTTTTACAACATGTAAGGTGCACACATGCCAAAAGGGCATGTGTGCTTTACATGTAAATTTTAAAAATGCATTTTAAATGCATTTTTTAAATTTGCACATGGTTACCACCAAGTTCAACTTGGTGGTAAATAGTGATTCCTTAATGCCCAATTCGCATTAAGGAATTGCTTGTTACATGTGCTTTAAAATTGCAAATAAGGATTTATTATTTAGAGAGTCGCAATTTGCGACTCTCTAAACAGGGTCGCAATTTTAAGGAATTGCTATTTCAGTGATTCCTTAAAATTGCATTCAGAATGCCTTTGATACATTCTGAAATGGCTTTTTGCATTCGCAAACGGGCATTCGCACCGTTTGTGAATGCAAAAAGCTTTGATACATCTGGCCCATAGTGCCCTATTTTATAGAATCAGTCCAGAACTCCTTAAAAATGTTGTTTTTCCCATATTCATCATGAAGCTGTATTTTTCCTAGGTGTGGGTGGGGAACTCAGCTCCATCGGCGGAGTTTGCAGCATTTGGGCACTTCGCACTACGTGAAGTACCGCAGAGTTCCTGAATTCCACAATTCAGTGTGGAGCGGAGTTCGTTTGTGCATGCAAGGTTGGGTTTTGGTGCTCTCTTGAGCCACAATACTCTAGATCCTTTAGTGTACGCAGAGGCTTTGCATTCGTTCACGCTGTTTCCAGCCTCATGCGGTAGGCTTGGCATTTAACCACACTGCTTATGGCCGTAACGGTGGGCAAAACAGTGGTGCTCATGAGAATGCACCTGGAGTTTATTTTCTACTCCAGATACATCTACATCTAGTCAAAATGTGTTTTTGGAGTGAATTTTCTTCTACAATGGATCCTTTAAGTTGTTTTTTAGATTGAGAAGCATTTTTTTTTTCAAACAGGAAGCTGTCAGCTCCTATATTTGTAAGGCCCCAGCAGAGACCTGCACCAACCCCTACCTCAGTAGAAGTATGCACTGCAGACAGGCAATCAATACACTCACCTTCCTCCAGTTTTGCTTCAGGCATTGGCAGTTGCCCAGTAAGTAAGTACTTTGTCCCAGTTTGGGACTTTTTTTTACGATTGGCAAACAGGAGGAGAACATTGGGATATGCTGCATTTGCCACACAAGTGTTCATCGAGGTAAGCCTGGTTCATATACTGGTACTGGAGGCCAGACGACCCATATAAAGAAACATCATGCAAACCAGTGGGAGGAACACCTTAAATAAATGACTGAATGTGGTCGCAGTGGTGAAGGTGAGGAGAGATGAGAAACATCAGGTACAACTGGTCAAACCACGGTGGAAGGTGGGGTAGAGGAGGGTGACATCCTTATGCAAAGCATCTTTGTCCCCAGCAATGAGCCAGAATCACTCCCCTCAGGGACCTCACAATGGCACAGGAAGACTCAGAGTCAGATGGAGACACCACAGCATACAGTGACAGTACCACAATGCACATTCAGTCTACCATCAACTACATCTCAAAAGTTTCCAGCGTTAGTGGCCCCACAAATGAAGAAAATCCAAGCTACAATTACAGGCATGTTTGGGCAGGAGGCAGGAGGGGTCGCACGACCGCAACCATACAATGCCATGTTTGTTAAATGGGAAGCTAGCAAAAATATTTGGATTGGACCTCCTCCTTTTTTCTTTTTTGGAGAAGTGGGATTCTTAGAGTTTGTGGCAGCTATCTGCCTGAAATGGAAGGTTCCAAGTCAGACCTATTTTCCTAGAGTTTCTGTTCCAGCATTGCATCAAAATGTCCTGCAATTGGTTGGACAAGCTTTGTAGCAAGGTGTTGTCCACACTATCCACCTGACGACAGACATGTGGACCAGTTATCAGGCTACTGATTACATGTGCATCACTGCACATGGGGGCAAAGCAAAAGCTATCTATAGGTCTTGTCCCTGAATAAATTTGCTTTATTTAGTTTGACACACTTTGTAGCAAAGTGTTGTCCGCACTATCGATCTGATGACAGACATGTGTACCAGTTGTCAGGTTACTGATTACATGTGCATCACTGCACATGGGGGTAAAGCTATCTATAGGCCTTGTCCCTGAAGACATTTTTAAGTGCGTTTGGCGGCATGCAACAGTAGCCATGTTCGCCATGGAGAAATCACACACAGCTGCAAACATCATGGATGAATTTAATACCAAGATGTCTAGATGGCTGTGACCCAGAAGTTGATTTGCTGCCGCGGACAATGTCAGTATCATAGTCAAGGCCATGGCAGATGGTGGCTATTTCAGTGTCCTGTTTTGGCTCACTGCATCAATCTGGTTGTGAAAGACTTTCTAAAAAAAGAAGACATAGAGCCTGATTTAGATCTTGGCAGAGGGGTTGCTCCATTGTAATGGTGACGGATATCCCGTCTGCCAAAATCGAAATACTATAGAAATTTAGATTTCGGTAGACGGGATACGCGTTACCGTTGTGACCCTCCAACGAGATCTAAATCAGGCCCATAGCCAGCAACATACTGACCACCTGTAGATGAATCTGCACTCATTTCAGCCATTCTTTTAAAGCCTGGAAACAGTTGTGGATTATTCAGCATGGTAACAGAGTACCAGTTAAAGCCCTGATACAGGAGGTGCCAACACATTGGAACGCAACCTATTATACTTTGCAACATATGTTTGAGCAGTACAGACAGATCACTGACAATGTCATTCTAAGAGGAGGGGAGGCAATTTGGAAGCTATGACCATGGATGTCGACAAATAGGTCCTGGTCAAATACCTGACACAAATGCTGCTCCCTTTTGAAGTTTTCACATGTTAGCAAGGAGGACAGTATGACAGCTATCCTGTTGTTGCATCTGCTACAAGGCCAGCTAAAGAAGGTGTCTGTCAGGTTGAAACTCTGATTTTGCAGGAAAACCCAGAAGCACACGCCTTAGTTGAGAGCCTAGGCTATCACTTAACTTGTAAGACAAGGCTGCAAAATGACATTATCTCATCCAAAGAGCACATCTGTGCCACCGTACTCGATCCATGCTTCAAATAAATTATTTCTTCTTTCATTCCTTTTTCTGAAGGGAGTGCTTCAGATTACAAGAGGAGGATTGTTGAGCAAGCCAGAGAACTGGAAAAAGAAGAAGAGCTGGAACTTAGAGTCTCACTCTGCAGTTCTGGGGTGCCCCTTCAACTTCCAGAGAGAGCAGTCTTGTCTCATAGCAGCCAACACGAGCAACAAGAATACCAGCAACAACAGCATCAGAAGAACTGGACCCAACCTCTGCATTGGCTTGGTACAAGTTGCATGTCTTAAGTCGGTGCAGTGGCGAAAACAAAAGAGGTCGAGCATGTAGCAGCACCAATGTCACTCCAATGTCACTCCAGATTATGTTCCAGGAGTATCTGGATGACCCAAAAGAGGAGTATGTGGATCAAAACCCATTGGTGCATAGGTATGGGAAGATGCACCTATGGCCAGAGCTCAGCAGGCTGGCAATGAAGTATCTGACTTGTCCTGTAGCCAATTCAGTGCAGCTTGCACAGTTGTTACAGTGAGAAAGATCAGTCTCTCGCATCAAAACATGGTGAGATTGACCATAATCAAAATGAACCAGCATCTTATATTACCTGATTACACTGTACCCGAAACGCCACAGGAGGAGGAAGAGGATGATTGGTCAGAATCAAGTGTGTTTGCTGACCAACCTCT
Source organism: Pleurodeles waltl (assembly GCF_031143425.1). Taxonomy (NCBI): domain Eukaryota; kingdom Metazoa; phylum Chordata; class Amphibia; order Caudata; family Salamandridae; genus Pleurodeles; species Pleurodeles waltl. The sequence goes on along the minus strand of NC_090445.1, from coordinate 1,414,622,702 downwards.
GGGAGAACCACCTGAGTTTGAGCACCAACCCTACGTCCCAAACTGATTACGCCAGTGCCACCATAGAACTTTTTAATTCTTTCTAGTTGAACTTCTTTCTTTCTTTGCAAAAACAAAATTGCTAGTGGAATATTATGTTTGTGGCAGATTCATGCGGCCCCACCATTTTTTAGTCTCATATTGTATGGCCAGAATGGAATGCGACTAGTGCACAGTGAGGAAGCTGCCACATACCCTTTAGGATATTAGAGATGATGCCTGCCTCCCTCACATGCAGTTGCCTATCCTTTTTTTTCCTTCACATAGCAGGGCTGTCCCAGAAGATCATTGATTAAAAGACTGTCAGTGGCAATGCCAAATTCCAATGTGTTGCTACTTGGTACCAATGGAGGAGAATATGGGGGTCATTCTGACCCTGGCGGTCGGTGATAAAGCGGCGGCCAACCCGCCAACAGGCCGGCGGTCCAAAATATGCAATTCTGACCCTGGCGGGAACCGCCAACACAGCCCGCCGCATTAACACTCCGACCGCCACGGCGGAACAAACAAACAGCGCGGCGGTCATCGCCAACAGCCAGGCGGCAGACAATGTACCGCCCACCCTATCACGACCCACCAATCCGCCAACTTTTCCGGGGCGGGAGCACCGCCGATAAAAACACGGCGGAAACAGACTACGAACGGGAAAACGCTCACCTCCACATACTCCACGCGAGATTACGGCAGTATGGAACCCGAGTTACAGGTCATCCCCGCACTCCTATACCTGCTCCTGTACCAGGAGCACGCCCGGCGGCGCGGAAGACATCGGTGAGTACTGCACCTACGACACAGGGGAGGGAAAAGATTACCGGCACACACCCACCCACCCACACCCACTACAACACACACATCAATGCATTCCCACAGATCACTGTCACAACCCACAAACCCCCCCTCCGAAATAATGCAAAGACCAAAAGAAGAGATCCTAAACGGGCAGATATATTGAAAAATGGACAGCAGTAATCCAAATAAATAAATAAACTATGTACAAAATATATACATCAACTATATGTAGTCCAACCACTGTCCGTGGACCACAGGGGTCCTGAGCAAAGGGGCAAGGCCCAGTCCCACGACAAGAACTCCACGGAGAGAACACTGCAGGGGCATCAGAAAGAAAAAAGGACAGGCACCTCAGGGGGAAGGGAAGGGGGGGCACCTCAGCCACTTGAGTACACGACGCCAGATCCACGAGGGAACTCCATGACCACTGGCCCATCCTGGGGAGTGCAAAGCCACAGTCCATACAGTCCATACAGTGGGTGGCCTGCCCACTGGGCCATCCTGGGGAGAGCAAAGCCACAGTCCATACAGTCCATACAGTGGGTGGCCTGCCCACTGGCCCATCCTGGGGAGTGCAAAGCCACAGTCCATACAGTCCATACAGTGGGTGGCCTGCCCACTGGGCCATCCTGGGGAGAGCAAAGCCACAGTCCATACAGTCCATACAGTGGGTGGCCTGCCCACTGGGCCATCCTGGGGAGTGCAAAGCCACAGTCCATACAGTCCATACAGTGGGTGGCCTGCCCACTGGGCCATCCTGGGGAGTGCAAAGCCACAGTCCAAACAGTCCATAACAGACTCCACTGCCACTGGAGGAGGCATGTTGGCCAGAGGACATCCTGCAGCCCTGCCCGAGACAGATCCTGCCCTGCCACGTCTGCCAAAGGGCCAGCGGTTCTTGCCTGGAAGGGCCCAGTTCAGCGGTTCTTGCCTTGAAGGGCCCAGTTCAGCGGTTCTTGAGACGGCGGTCCCCAGCGGAGCGGTGCTGGAGACGGCGGGGCCCAGTTCAGCGGTTCTTGCCTTGAAGGGCCCAGTTCAGCGGTTCTTGAGACGGCGGTCCCCAGCGGAGCGGTGCTGGAGACGGCGGGCCCAGTTCAGCGGTTCTTGCCTTGAAGGGCCCAGTTCAGCGGTTCTTGCCTTGAAGGGCCCAGTTCAGCGGTTCTTGAGACGGCGGTCCCCAGCGGAGCGGTGCTGGAGACGGCGGGGCCCAGTTCAGCGGTTCTTGCCTTGAAGGGCCCAGTTCAGCGGTTCTTGCCTTGAAGGGCCCAGTTCAGCGGTTCTTGAGACGGCGGTCCCCAGCGGAGCGGTGCTGGAGACGGCGGCCATTCTATGGCCATCTGCTCATTGCCTGGTGGTGCCCTCCTGGGCAGCGGGGATGGTGCTCCTTCAATGCCCACCTGGGCTGTGGGTGGTGGGGCCCTCCTGGCCAGCTGGGCTGGGTCCTCCCTGGGCAGCGGCTATGGGGGTGGTGGGCTCTCCCTGGGCAGCTGTGACGGTTCCTCCCTGGGCAGCGGCTATGGGGGTTGTGGGCTCCTCCTGGGCAGCTGTGACGGGTCCTCCATGGGCAGCAGGCCTGCTGCCTGACTTCTCCGCCTTGCTGCCCTTGCCCTCCTTAGTCGGGAGTCTGTGGCCCTTTCCTCCCTTTGGAGCTGTGGCTGTTGACGGTGGCTGGCTAGTGTCCTGGGGGGATATAGAACCCTGGCTCCTGCGGCGGCCCTTCCGCCTTCTGCTCCTCTTCCCAGGGGGTGGGCTGCCTGTCCCCTTGCTGCTGGGCGAAGATCCAGACATGCGGGCTGGTGGGCTCCAATACCCCTGCACCCTTGTCAAGGGGGCTGCAGGGCTGGTGGTGGCTGAGGTGCTCTTTTTACCCTGACGAGAAGGAGGGGGGGGCTCAGGGTCAGGAAAGAAGGTAGCAGTAGAGAGATAGATTTTCTTGGGACAATGGAGAGTGATAGGTACAGTGGGAATGGGAGTGGAGGGAGAGGATGTGGTTGTAGGTGAGTCACGTTTGCTGTCGTTGGGTGCAGGTGCAGGAGGGATAGGCTGTCGTGAGGTGGATGGCTGTTGGGTGGGTGGGTGGCTGCGTTTGTGTGGTGTGGAAGAGGGGGTGACAGACACAGTGGGAGAGGACACAGGGGACGTGTAAATGGCAGTGGGGGTGGTGACTGCACGTGTGCGGACTGTTCTGGTGGGTGTGCTGGTGATGGAAACACTGGCTGATGGTGAGGTGAATGAAGGTGTGAGTGTAGACATCACACGGAGGGAGGAGGGAGACGAGGAGGTGGGGGTCACAGAGGTGGAAGTGACTGTTGGCATGTCTGCATCGGAATGTTGCTTGTGTGAATGTCTGCGTGATCTGTGGTGCTTATGTTTGGATGAGCTGCTCTTGGGTGTTGAGGTGTGTGCAGGCTGGTCTGATGGTGTGGGTGGGACAGGCAGAAGAACAGGAGACTGGGAGGGGGGAGTTAGTAGAGGGAGGCAGGAGACAGGGACAATGGCTGCCGTCAGTGCTGAGGCCAGAGCCTGGAACGATCGTTGATGGGCAGCCTGACCCGAATGAATGCCCTCCAGGTACGCATTGCTGCGATGAACCTCCCTCTCCACCCCCTGGATGGCATTCAAAAGGGTAGTCTGCCCAACAATGAGCGTTCGGAGGAGGTCAATGACCTCCTCACTGAGGGCAGCGGGGGTAACAGGGGCAGGGCCTGAGGTGCCTGGGGCGAAGGAGATGCCCGGCTTCCTGGCAGAGCGGGCACGGGGCGAACGCTGAAGGGCTGCTGGGAGGGCGGAGATGGTGCGCTGGGTGGCGGCTGTACCTGTAATGGCGGGGGGCACGGATGTTGCCCCCCCGCAAGGGAGCTCCCTTCCGAGGACGTGTCCGTGTCGCTGCAGGGTCCAGTCGTCCCCGTTGTGGAGCTCCCCTCGCCCTCCGTCTCACTGGTCCAGTCAGGCTCTGTGGCATGGCCCTCCTGGGCCATGTGAGATGCAGCTCCCTCCTGCCCCGATGCCACTTCTCCTCCGCCTGATGATGCTGATGCACACAAGCACAGAAAGACAAACAAAAAGGGGGGGGAAGAGAGAAATAAAGAGATTTTGAGTACATGGATCACCGGTACAGTTAGCGGACATGACAGACACAGATGCCCCCTGCACTAAGTTGCGCACTTGGGATCCGCTACGCATTCCGTGGAACATGCCCTACACGCCTAGAGTTGACAACTGCACCCATGGATGACACGGCCCAGGGATGGCTGTACTGACACACTACTGAGGGTGGTGGCTGGGGACACAGGGGCTTACGGGGGTGCCCAGCCTACAGATATAGCCCTGGCCTAGGGGGACCCACAGCCCTCCTCCCCCACCCAGACACCTCCACTGCACGACAACAGAGTAGATTATGCATGTACTCACCCCCTTGTGTCTGCTGTGCTGCCCTCACGCGCCCATCCAAATCAGGGTAGGCCACCGCCAGGATCCGGAACATCAGGGGGGTCAGTTGACGGCAGGCACCCCGCCTACGTTGGGAGGCCATCCCCAGCAGAGACTCGGCGGTCTTCTTGGTCCCGCGGCGGATGTCCTCCCACCTCTTGCGGCAGTGGGTGCCCCGTCGATGGTGGACCCCCAGGGTCCAGACTTCCTTGGCGATGGCACGCCAAATCCCGATCTTCTCATGGGCGCGGACCTATGTGACACGTACAGGGAGGGAGAAATACCACGTTCAAGTTTGTCTGCATTTTCGTTGCCAGTGGCCCAACGCCCCTCATCCCCGCCAGGCCCCCCGCCATGCCCCCCGCCAGGCCCAACATGCCCCCCATCCCCGCCATGCCCCCCGCCAGGCCCAACATGCCCCCCATCCCCGCCATGCCCCCGCCAGGCCCCCCGCCAGGCCCAACATGCCCCCCATCCCCGCCATGCCCCCCGCCAGGCCCCCGCCAGGCCCCCGCCAGGCCCAACATGCCCCCCATCCCCGCCATGCCCCCGCCAGGCCCCCCGCCAGGCCCAACATGCCCCCCATCCCCGCCATGCCCCCCGCCAGGCCCAACATGCCCCCCATCCCCGCCATGCCCCCTGCCAGGCCCCCCGCCATGCCCAACATGCCCCCCATCCCCACCAGGCCCCCCTACCAGGCCCCCAAGCCAGCCAGTGGCCCCAAATCCATATTGAATTAAACTCACTTGTTGGTCTGGAGGACCGTAGAGTAGCGCATACTGGGGGAGGACCCCATCCACAAGTTTCTCCAACTCTTCTCCAGTGAAGGCAGGGGCCCTTTCCCCAGGTGCAGCAGCCATTGTCCCTTCCAGACCGAGGTCACAGCAACACTTGCAGTATAGGTCCTCTCCTGTGAAAGTTCAAGTCGCAAGTGAATAAGTAGATAGAAAATGGCGGTCACGCCCGCGGCGGTGCGTACCGCGGCGGTGCGTACCGCCACCGCCGGCGCACTTCGCCATTGGCTCCTGAAACCCATAGGCTTCAATGTTAACCAATGCGGCTTCGCGCCGCGGTCTTCGACCGCCGACCGCCGCGGTGTGCCACGCCAGCGCATTGACCTCACATCCCATTGTCACACTTCACAGGTCAGGCAGCCGCCATTTCGAGGGTCCACATGGCTCAATTTCAACTGCGTCACACAGGCCTAGGCCTTGCATAGCCACTCATACATGCCATTCACTGCATAGAGAATCGTTTACTGTGCAAGCTGTGAGTACGTACCTGTGGGTTGCTTGACTGTGTGCTCCATGTTGTCCTTCCTAGGCACCGTCCGCTGGTTTGGCGAGGAGAAGGAGGAATCCTCCCGTGTACAGACCGCTGGTGGACCTGTCGACAATGGAAGCACGCCACATTATCCTGACCTACCGGCTTGACCGTGCCACTATACATGAACTGTGTGCCCAGCTGGAGCCCGACCTGATGTCCCCCATCCGCCAACCCACAGGGATTCCCCCTCTGGTGCAGGTCCTGTCAGTACTCCATTTCTTGGCAAGTGGGTCATTTCAGACAACAGTGGGAATTGCTTCGGGGATGTCTCAGCCCATGTTTTCGAAGGTGTTATCCAGAGTGTTGTCTGCCCTGATGAAATACATGAGGAGCTACATCCTTTTCCCTGAGGTGGGCGAATTGGCTACAGTGAAGGGTGATTTCTATGCCCTTGGACATATTCCCAACGTCATTGGTGCCATTGATGGGACCCATGTGGCTTTGGTTCCCCCAAGAGACAGGGAGCAGGTGTACAGGAACAGAAAAAGTTACCATTCCATGAACATCCAGGTGGTGTGTTTGGCTGACCTGTACATCTCGCATGTAAATGCCAAATTCCCTGGGTCAGTGCATGACGCTTACATCCTAAGGAATAGCAGCATCCCTTACGTGATGGAACAGCTAGAGAGACACCGTGTATGGCTATTGGGGGACTCTGGGTACCCCAACCTGTCGTGGCTACTGACCCCAGTAAGGAATCCCCGGACCAGGGCAGAGGAACGGTACAATGAGGCCCATGGGCGTACTAGGAGGGTGATCGAACGCACCTTCGGCCTCCTAAAGGCCAGGTTTCGGTGCCTGCATATGACAGGTGGATCCCTAATGTACTCACCTAAGAAGGTGTGTCACATCATCGTGGCCTGCTGCATGCTTCACAACCTGGCTTTGCGCCGCCAGGTGCCTTTCCTGCAGGAGGATGGTCGAGACTGTGGTGTTGTGGCAGCTGTGGAACCTGTGGAGAGTGACGAGGAGGAAGACGACGGGGCTGAAACAGACAACAGGGACAGAATCATTGAACAGTACTTCCAATAGGACACAGGTAACAATTCAAACATAATTTAGTAAATGTGAACTACTCTCCTGCATCTCTGCTGCCTGTCTATTTGCCCCAGTGTATGATGACTGAGTTGTGGCTTTTCCCTCCCTATTTCAGATCTGGGGTCCCCACTACGAGTCCTGTGCTTCGTTTCCCCATGGACTACAGCTTTGTGGCAGCTGTTTGTTGACTTCACTATGTACAAGGACATATTTGCACTGTCATGTCAATTACAATATTTTGAAATCACAGCCAGACTCCAGATAGTTTTGTGCAAAATAGGTGTTTATTTCAGTGCTCAAAATGGGATGTGTGGTTTCAAGTGGGTGGGGGCTATGGTGAAGGAATGTCCATGGCAGAGTCCAGAGTAACAGTCACACAGGTGCATTGTCCATAGGCCTGTGGAGAGATGGAGCATGGGCAGTTCAAGGATGGACAGGGTGACAATGTGGGACAGTGGGATGACATCAGGTGGTATCCTTTGCTGGCGGGGGTCTTGACATCCTACTCTGTCTTCTTGCGAGATCTCAGGGCCCTCTTGCGGGGTGGTTCTTCTCCTGCAGGAGGTGGGGGTCTGGTGGGCTGCTGTTGTGCGGGGGCCTCCTGTCCACTAGCGCCGGCGGAGGTGGTTGGCTGTTCTTGGTCCAGGCTAGTGGCAGGGGCCCTTTGTTGTTGTTGAGTGTCCGTCCTGGTGTTGATGAGTTCCTGCAGCAGCCCTACCATGGTAACCAGGGTGGAGGTGAGGGCTCTGATGTCCTCCCTGTACCCCCGATAGTGTTCCTCCTGCAGTACCTGGATCTCCTGGAACCTGGCCAGTACCGTCGCCATCGTCTCCTGGGAGCGGTTGTATGCTCCCATGATGGTGGTGAGGGCCTCGTGGAGAGTGGGTTCCCTGGGCCCGTCCCCCCCCTGTCGCACAGCTGCCCTCCCAGTTCCCCTGTTTCCCTGGGCCTCTGCCCCCTGGCCGGTGTGCCCACTACCACTGCCCCCAGGTCCCTGTTGTTGTTGGGGTGGTGGGTTATCCTGGGTGCCCTGTAGTGGTAGACACACCGCTGCTTGACGCGCCCTGGAGACAGAGGCATGGGCCCGCTGGGTGGGAGCTGTGCTGGTGTTCCCGGAGGGGTTTGGGTCTGTAGTGGCCTGTGGCTGTCTGAGGGGAACCGACTGTCCAGAGGTCCCCGATGGTCCGGGCTGGTCATCAGTGTCCAGGTCGACAGAGCTGCTGTCATCGCTGACGGCCTCTTGGGTGGGGGGTGTGGAGAATTCTGGGCCCTCCGTGGCGGTGTGTTGGCGGTCGGGTCCTGCAGGGGTATAGAGGTATGGTTATAGTTTCAATGTGTGCCATATGGGTGTATCTGTGGGTTCCCGTGTCCCCAAGTGCTGGCATTCGTGTGTGGGGGCTTTGGTGAGGGTGGCTTGTGGGGGGGATGTGTATTTGCATTGGGCATGCTTTGGTGATGGGTGTCCATGCTTAGTGGACGCATGCAGGCCTAGGTTTTGGGATGTGTGGGTTGTGATGGTGAGACATTGGCAGGGAATAGGTGTGCTGGGGGTTGGGGTGAGGATGGTGGTGGGGGTGAGGATGGTGGTGGGGGTGAGGGTGGGGGTGAGGATGGGGGTGGGGGTGAGGGTGGGGTTCGAGGATGGGGGTGAGGGTTGGGGTATGATTTGGCATGCAGGTGGGGGGGAAGCAGTATTGAAGCTTCAACTTACCAGAATCCATTCCTCCGCCGACTCCTGCGAGGCCGTCAGGATGCAGGATGTTCAAGACTTCCTCCTCCCATGTTGTAAATTGTGGGGGTTGAGGTGGGGGTCCTCCGCCAGTCTTCTGCACGGCGATGTTGTGCCTGGATACCATGGAACGCACCTTCCCCCGTAGGTCGTTCCATCGCTTCCTGATGTCTTCCCGATTTCTGGGGTGCTGTCCCACAGCGTTGACCCTGTCAACAATCCTCTGCCATAGCTCCGTCCTCCGGGCAATGCTGGTGTATTGGACCTGTGTGCCGAAGAGCTGGGGCTCTACCCGAACGATTTCCTCCACCATGACCCTGAGTTCTTCGTCTGAGAAGCGGGGGTGTCTTTGGGGTGCCATGGAGTGGTGTGTATGATGTGTGGGGTGGAGTATGTGTAGTTAAGTGTGTTGAGTGTGGTGGTGTGTGTTGTTTTGTGTGTGGATATTGTGTGGGTGATGGTGTAGTGTGCCTCTGTGTGATGGTGTTCTGTGATCGCTGCTGTGTCTCTCAGTGCTTCTTTTTGGATTTTGGTCGAAGGGGTTTGTGGGTGATGTGGGTGTGTGTTTTATATTGTATTGTGTGTGTGGGAGTGGTGTGTGTATGTGTATCAGGTGTGTGGAATTCAAATCGTCCAATGTGGCTGAGTTTTGTTCGTTTGTGTGTATTCTGACAGCGGCGGGGTGTACCGCCAATGGAAAACCGCGTTTGAAAGACCGCCGCGTGGATTCGTGGGTCGTAATGGCATGGGCGTATTTCTGTTGGCGTGACGGTGGAGGTTTGGTCACCTCCACTTTTCCGCCGACCGCTGGTCTGGCGGTCTGTTGTGGCTGTCGGATTTTCGGAGGTTTGGCTGCTGCGGGTCAGAGTGACTGTGGCAGATTACCGCGGCGGAATTATGGAGGATTTCTGACCGGCGGTAGGCGCCTTTTACCGCCGAGGTCAGAATGACCACCTATATTTTGTTCAACCACAATGAGTGGTGATATATTGAGTGATTGTGAGTGATGATTGATGATATCTTTTGGGAGTTCAACAAATTTGTAAACTTGATTCTGGTAATTTGCAATGTATGGGGGCTGATGGGTGATCAATTTTTTCTGAAAGTGATTGGTCATTCAAACTTAGGGGAATATTTATGAAAAGTGACGCTGGACACAGTGCAGAGGCACTTTTCTTGCAATCCTTAACACCCTCCTAACGCCACCATGTGTCCGCCATATTTAATATACAGCGTCTCATGGTGGTAGTTAGGGGACTAGCGTCAGGATTGTTTATGTTAGTCTGCCGCTTTGAAGGATTATCGTCAAAATTTCTAATGCTAATTCTGCAAAGCACCCAGAGGCCAATTGTAACCAATGGAAGCCTTCTTTTAACACCTGCTCTGAGCAGGCATTATGAGTGCTGAAACAAATGGTGCAAGGAAATTTCTTAGAATTCCTTACGCCATTTTTTGGGCACCCCTAACGAGGGAATGCCCCCTTTGAATACATTATGCCTAGCACGGGCATAATATAGCGCAAAGGCTTATAACGTGGCACAATGGATGCATTGCACCACTTTGTAAATGTGGCATGGTGTTTTTGACCTTCTAACGCCACATTAGCATAACAACATGATGCTAATGTGGCGTCAGAATGGCGCCAGGGGCCCTTGAATATGCCCTTTATTGAAATTTACCTGCAGAGTCCACTCCTTTTTTTGGTTCCTCACACCAGACCAGTCACTTTAGTTCCCAAACACAAATCTACACAAAATACTCCAGTTCTGATTGTCTGTTTATTCTTCAACAGCAGTGCACCTGAATACACAATTCTACCTCGTTTGGGACTTGGATGGAATTCCTCAGACTCAGGAGGAGGATGGAAGGACTCAGAGTGGCACTACCTGAAAGGAGAAAGCTATTGACGTCAAAGAGAATCCATGATGATGGGAAAGACTCTGTGGCCTAGTACTCACTCAGCTCTGTGGACTGGAGAGCGGTGCGCTGTTTGGAAATGTTGCTGAGTAAGTGTTTGAGGCATTGCTGGTTCAAATGTCAAACTCCTCTTCTGTTCTCACTCTGCCTCTGATTCTTATTGGCACACTCCTGACTCCTTATGAAGATTACCTTGCTTCCTTTTGTTCTTCTCCTTTACTCTGTAATACAGTTACTGCTCGTTTCAATATGCAGTTCTTATCCTAATCCTCTCCCCCGTATGACCAAAACTTAGTGAAAGCTTACCTATTGGACAGCTCCAGCCGGGCAACCAAGAGTGACAGACATTCCAAGAAAAATGGAAATACTCTGCCCAATGCGGCAATACAATATAATTTTACTTTTATTTATAACTTTTAGATCTGGGTGGGTTAGCTTTAATCCTCAATAATTAGCATTTTTCAAACCTAGAAAACATAACTATTAGGGATTTACTTTCTTGGTTCTCTCTGGGGCAGACTGACTGTTTGCAATACATTTAACTAAACTATGCCATACTTATCTCTTTATCCTTTCCTTCCACAACAGATTGATGCTGGTGTGCTGCTCAGTGCCCCAATGAATATTGTCATTATTTATTTTGTATATTGTTTGTGTTTGTCACACCTTTCTTCAAATCCCAATTCCCATCCATTCATAGTGCCCCTAACCCTCTTACCCTGCTCCTTGTGATTTATTGAGGTATGACTTAATTTTACACCATAAATGGAACACACGTTTGCTGGGTTGGATGTGGTTAAAAGCGACACCAACTAACTGATTGACCTTATATTACCTGAGCAATAATCCACATCAGCCCTATCAACATCATCATTCACGCCTTGTGTTGTGTGTTGAGTAAACGCCTAGCCTTGTCCAACCACTCTTGACTCTGAGCCTACTTCTCCTTAGTTTTTTTAATACTTAACTCCCCACCAATGCTCAGAAGAGGTTGATATTGCTAGTTGTTTCATATCAGGTCTTCTTTGTTGTGTGTCAAATACAGTCATTGTGGTAGTCTGGTCTCAGTCTTCCTAAAGTTATGATATATTATGACCCACTAACTCTCTATTTTCTTTCAATCTAGTTGACAGTGATGGATATCCCTTTGATTAATCCTTCAGTTGGAGTTCGCATATGTAGGAGTGGTACCTTCTGTCTTCCCTCCTAGCGCATAAGCTTGCTACTATGACCTACCACCGCTTTAAGATGCCACCTTGGGAAAAACGCTGCAGTCAGAAGACTTCCTCGCTTCATCTATTCAGGTAAGAGAACTATGGATTGAAGTGAACTTGTTTAGTTAGTAATTAACTCCTACCAAAGATGATGTTAATTTGTTTCTAGGTTTTTGTAGGCAAAATAGGCAATGATAATCATCCCCTAGTTGTCAATATAGTTGCAGAGGGGTATTTTTAGCAGATTTAAAATAACAGGCTACACTAAAAGCCAACAGTGCAAACTAAAACACCTAAATAAACAGTTGAGGCATAAACCAAGTAAAATAAATGATACTCTTTTTATTTTTAACAAATACATAAACCCACACTTTCCACCCACACCAGGCCCACACCTCTCCTCAAACAAATAGCACTGTCTCCAAAAGGCCCAACGAAAAGTCCAATATGAAAGGTTTTTGAAACCCCGTCCCAACTCTCTTCCCACCCTCTCCACCAACAACAAGTCCTCCCACCAAAAAAATAATAATTTAAAAGGGCTCACAATATAGCATTGTCTATATGGGGGTCGAAGCTTGTCCATGCTCTGCTTGATCCTAGTGAGCCAGCTCTCCACCTGGTCCATCCACTGCAGGATATTGTTGAGCAATGCCCTGTCAGAGCAGGAGGGGAGAGCATCAAGTGCAGTCAGGGACCATGACAGCTGACGGCGTTTCCGACAAGGTAGTGGCCAGGAGGCAGGAGCTGGCGTGCTGTTGAGCTGTGTCCTGTGTCCGAGGCAGCTATTTCACCCTCTTCCTCTTCCAGGACCACCAGCCGCCGGGATTTGGCCTTTATGTCCTTCAGTATCTGCCACTGCAGGCGGGCTGCTATCTCCTGCCTGTTTGGTGGTCATCTAGCAGGAGTAGCTATATCGAGAAAAAGAAAAAAAGAAAAAGTGGCAGATGTATGAAACTTGTTTGCACTTGCAAACGGTGCGATTCGCAAAATTCGGCCATTTGCGAGTGCAAAAACGTGGTCTGCGATGCATGAAAGGCATTCGCAGACCAAAAATAAGAAATCGCAAAAATAGCGATTTTTTGCGTTGCGACCTGGTTTTGCGAGTCGCATTTTGCGATTTGGTATTTCCAGTAGGAAATTGCGAGGCACAAATTGCGAGTCACAAAATCCAAGTCGCAAAGAGATGCATCCAAAAATCGCAAATTGCGATCTTTCACAGAATGGCATTTTGCACATGCAAAATACCACCAAGTGAAACCAGGTGGTAACCACGTGCAACCTATATAAAGAGGCCCGGAATGCTTCAGAATCTTCTCCACAATGGCTGCACTCTACGTCATGGCAAGGAGGATGAGGGTCTTGGCAGGTTTGAGGAGAGGGAGGAGGAGATAGGAGCGCATTTTCAGAGTGCGCATTACACTTTTTAACCTGACAGAGGAGGAAATATATGAGAGGTATAGGTTGAACTCAGCCATGATACTTGATCTGATAGCTGAGCTACAACCCATACTGCAGTGCAGAACACTAAGGACTCACAGCATACCCACCCATGTGCAGCTATTATGCTCCCTCCACCTACTCGCCTCAGCGAGCTATCAAGGGGTCATAGCAGCAGCTGGAGGGGTCTCACAGAGTACCCTCTCCAGATTTTTCAATGCATTTATCAACGCATGCTGAGCAAACTACACCAGTACATCAGATTCCCCCACACCTCACAGGAAATACAGCAGACAAAAATTGAATTTTACCAGATAGCACAGTTCCCCCACGTCCTAGGTGCCATAGATGGGAAACATGTGGCAATATGTCCACCATCAGCCACAGAGTATGTGTACCGCAACCGGAAATACCAACATTCAATGAATATACAGGTGATTTGCAATGCTTCCTACATCATAACTGATCTCGTGGCCAGGTACCCAGGGAGCACACATGATTCGTACATCTTTCGCCACAGCGGCATACACACAAGACTGCTAGCTGGGGAGTTTGGAGAAGGATATCTACTAGGTATTGTCCCTCTATACAATGGTGCATTGATGGTGTGCTGATGTCAGCTGACTCACTTACTCATCATACCCTCTGTCCCTTCCAGAAGACAGTGCCTACGCAGTGCGCACCTATATGATGATGCCCTACCTCAATCCTGCAACACCTGCTGAACGGAGATACAATGCAGCACACAGGGCAACCCGCAATGTGGCGGAGCCCACATTTGGACTGCTCAAGAGTCGCTTCCGGTGCCTCCACAAAAGTGGAGGGGCACTACAGTACAGTCCAGAGACCACATGTAGAATAGTGGCTACTTGTGTTATCTTGCACAATATAGCTACCACCAGGGGCATACCTGTAGAAATATGTGATACTGAATCTGATGAGGATGATGATCCCATACCACCCCTACAGCCAGCAGACAGGACCAGTGCAGCAGAGGGAAGGCAAAGGCATGCTGACATCACACACAACCATTTCAGACGTAAGTATGAATGACACAAATCCACTGACAACTGTACCTGTAGTGAAATAAATGTATTACCTTAAGTCAGGTAATGTTCGTTTGACGAATTGCAAAAAAAGATTACGTGAAAAACTAGACACAATGAAGGACCTGAGTTATGCACTATTACGTCATAGTGAAAACATAACTCCACTGGCAGCTACAGTAATTTTTTGCAGCCACGCACAGCACTCGGTTGCCCAGTTACCTCACTGGCACCTCTATTGTCCGCCTCAGTGACAGTGCTATGCCTGGCACTGTGCCGTAGGATGTCCAATGCTGGTACAGCTACACTGCTGAGGCTGGAACTGTCCTCTGTGTCCCCCAGTGCAAGCTTACTAGGTGTGGCTGACCTCTGTCCCATTATGTTATCGATCACATCGGTGATCTGTACCAGTCTGTTCGCAACATCCCTGCTGCTGTGTGCTGCCTCCACTTATGCAGCCACTGCACGATGGGCAATCAGTTATGTTGCATTTCCCACCCTGTTCACAGAACGACAGAAGCTGCCGAACATGTTCATAAATCTGCGCTCCTGTCTGCGGTGGCTCACCCTCTCATGGTGCAGCTCTTGGCATAGTTCACAGACAGCACTTGTGAGCTCTCTGGTGTCCTTTGATGCCTGCACCTGTCCCTCATGCAGCAGTTCTATGTTAGAATTGAGGGACTCAAGCTGGCGATGCAGGCCCCCCATGTTGGTGTTATGTTGGCGCAAATTCTTTTGTAATCCCAGGATCCTTTTATTTTGTAAGCGCTGCTGCTGCAACATAGCAGCTTTCAGCCCACCAAAGAAGGAGGGACCCTCACCTGCCTCATGCTGCTGTGCCCTGGAATTTGTCGCCATTCTGCGGGGTGCTGTTGTCTGCTGACAACTGACCTCCTGCATCTGGCTGCGCCTGCCTGTTGGTGATGGGGAAATTGGCCCTTCCTGCTGCTCATCTGAGTCTTGGCTGAGCTCTGGCAGTGGCAGTGCCCTAGGCCTGCGTCAGACAGGCGTAATGGTGAGAGACTCACTGGTGTTGGAATCGGAGGCCGGATGGGTGTCAGTCTCGCCTACGCTTGCTGATGCTGGGGCTGCTGGGCCTGTCCCACCTGCAACGACAATATGCAGCATGTCAGTTATGTTTGTTACAATTATGGTCACACAATGGTAATAAAGGTACAGGTACTTCTCTACACTGTGTTGTGGGTGTTGTGTTCCTCTGGGTGTCGCTCTACTTAAATACATTGTATGTGCTACTTTCAGCTCTGGGTTGTGGACTGCCACTCCCATAATGCATTGTTGTGCTGCTTCTAAGATGTGGACTGGACTTCTTCTCACAATGTTTAACATTATTTGCTAATTCCTAAGGGGCTTTTGTGCATACACAGATGGATTTACAAATCAATATTGCACTTAACTTGGCTGGTACTTGGTGTGCCGGAGGTGTCTATCTCTGTGACCCCTGTCACAGCTTCAGGGAGGAGTGTCGACTCCACTAGGTCCTCTAATGGGGTGGATGGTGCCTCTGTGGGTGGACCGCCTCCTGTGCCCCTGGCCTCCTGCAGTCTTCTTGCCACCCTCTCCTTCGCACGGGACCGCAGGTCATACCACCTCTTCTTAATTTCTTCTATGGAGCACTGTGCCACTCCAATTGCACAGATTTTGGATTGGATATCTGCCCAGAGTCTCCTTTTCTCACTCTCAGGCACCTGGAGTGAGCTTTTGCCAAAAAGGCGGTCTTGGCTCCTGACCACCTCCTCTGTCAGCACCTCAAGCTCTTGCTCGCTGAATTTGAGCTTCCTCTTTCTCTCTCCCTTCTCCTGTCCTTGGGCTGAGGTGTCCATCCTTGCTCAGGTGTGCTGCCTCCTTCAGTGTGCTGCTCTGTGAGGCTGGGTTGCTCTCTCTCTGGACGCTGGTTTGGGTGAAAGCACACCTGGAGGAGCCTGATGACATCACAAGCAGGAAGTGAGTCATCAGGCTCCTCCAGGTGTGCTTTCTTGAAACTTCTCGCAATTTGTGATTTTTTACTGAATCGGTATAAAATTGCAATTTGCGAAAATTCCCATGGAATATCAACAATTTGTCTAAAAAGATCTTTTGTATCTCTAATAAATGAGGGCAGTGTGGTAACCAGCAGTGCCAGGTATATATATAGACATACTCTAATATTCATTAGGTTCTGGATGCTAACACCAAAATGACTGGTCTACCTAGTGGAATCCTACTTTCTTGGCGTAAAATAGGAAGAACAAAAATTACAGCTGTTCTTGGTGTCTTAAATTGAAATTATTTGTATTCATCCTCATCAACTAACTTGTGGACAAAATATTCTTGCAACAATTCACCCAACTACTTGAAGGAGTTTTGGTTCATATGATCTACTAGCTCATAATTACTCCTGCCTCGCAGTTGCTTCATTCCTTCCTAGTTATAATCTACAAAATTAATCACTAATATATTACCACGTTTGTCAGCCTGTCTCATAACACTTGACATATCATTCTACCGAATTTTTTAAACTTAAAATACCAAATTGTTCAGATTTAATACAATTTCATTTAGAGAACTCATCAACATCCTTCATACTTAACCCCTAAAAGTGTGTGACATTTTCTGAACCGAAAGTCTGAGTAAACTTACACCTAAGTTTCAAACCATTTTCCCTTAGTGCCTTCTCATTTTTTATATGACGGAGTGCCACGTACCCTATAGTAAGTAAGTAATACATTTATTGTTTAGTCAATAGACAATATGCATAACCATACAATAGGATAACTGTACAAAAGGATAAAACAATAGTAATGAAATAGACAAAGGAAAAGAAAAAAAACATCTGCTGAAAGACTTAAAGACATTAATAGTATGTGTTTTCAAGTACTTTGGTAAACTTCATACTTCTCTTAACCTGCAGTTTTTCCTATACATGGGTCTCATTACATATGCTGTTAGAGTGTCATCTCCAAATACAGGATTATTTTGAAATCATGCTTCAGTTGTTAGAACATTAAAACAAAATAAAGGGCCATATTTATACTTTTTGACACACAACTGCGCCAACGCAGTTGTGCGTCAAAAATGTTAAACTCCGGCTTACGCCATTCCAAAGCGCCATGCGGGCGCCTTATTTATTGAATGACGTTAGCCGGCGCAGCTGACTGGTGTGCGTCAAAAAAAATGACTCACATCAGGCAGCGCCGGCGTAGGGGAAAATGGAGCTTGGGCGTCAAAAAATGGGGCAAGTCAGGTCTGAGGCAAAATTTTGGCCTCAACCCGATTTGCGCAATTTTTTTTGATGCCCAACCCCCATTGAAATGACTCCTGTCTTAGCACAGACAGGAGTCATGCCCCCTTGCCCAATGGCCATGCCCAGGGGACTTCTGTCCCCTGGGCATGGTCATTGGGCATAGTGGCATGTAGGGGGGCACAAATCAGGCCCCCCTATGCCACATAAAAATAACAAAAAAAATACTTACCTGAACTTACCTTAAGTTCCCTGGGATGGGTCCCTCCATCCTTGGGCGTCCTCCTGGGGTGGGCAAGGGTGGCAGGGGGTGTCCCTGGGGGCATGGGAGGACACCTCTGGGCTCCTTCTGAGCCCACAGGTCCCTTAACGCCTGCCCAGACCAGGCGTTAAAAAATTACGCAAAAGCGGCTGGACGTCATTTTTTAAGGCCCGCCCACTCCCGTGCGTCATTTTTGCACGGGAGTTTAAATAAGGCGCACATGCCTTAGAGTCATTTTTTAGAAGGGAACGCCTACCTTGCATATCATTAACGCAAGGTAGGTGTCCACGCTAAAAAATGATGCAAACTCCAAGATCTTTGGCGCTAGACGGGTCTAACGCCAAAGTATAAATATGGAGTTAGCTTTGCGTCGGATTTGCGTAAAAAAAACCGACGCAAATCCGGCGCAAACAGAGTATAAATATGCCCCAAAGTGTGCTACTAAGGTGCTTTGTAAGGTGCAGGGAGATGCTACAAACCATTTTTAAAAGTAATAAAAGTGTGACTCAACGTCCCTTTTAGACCCCTTTAAAGTCTTGTGTCCTGTGCTAAAAGGAAATAAGTTAGAAATCTTGGCACAGTGTGTTATGAAGTGCATGGAGTAGCTACAATCTGTACTTGTAGTGCTGGAACAGTGAAACAAGATCAACATGGTATGACAGCAGTGCTGTTATTCTAACTAATTGTGCCCCCGCTAGCAGCCCCACTGGTGGTTACTTGTAAAAGTTGTCTCTTTTTATGCCGCCACACAGGTACATCCATGCCAAGTTAGATACACCTTGACCACCCTGATAGCACAGATCTGTCCTGTTTAGATGAAGTAATGCATTATCAGCTTTTGGACTGTCTTGAGATTGGGCATGTGGATGACATGCAGATGTAGCAGGGGCCTACGTTTGTCAAGAAATGTCCTGGTTCTCGACAGGATCCATAGAGCAGATTATGTGAAGGAGAGGATGGATTCTTCCAGGCCATCATATTGCAATCCATTATAGCCTCTGGAAATCATAATACAGTGGATGGGATACCTGTCACGTTTGTGATGGAGTAACCAGTTCGTAAAAAACGAAACTAGCCCCTAAGTCTTGTCCGTCAGAAGTAGAGTGGCTGATTAAATACTTTCCTGAAGGTAGTACAGTGGATGAGCCCAAGACCGAAACTAAGGCTCCAGGGAAGGCTTGATATACCAGTACTGCAAAGCTGGTAAGAGGGTTATATTTATGCCCTGAGTATGTGAGTGGCTGAGGAACTATTGATTGTTGTGTTCCATTGATTGATGACATAGATGATTGCTGTACCTTTCTTCTTCAGAGTTTTTACAAGTGTGGTATGTTTGGAATTTTCTGTACACCAGACTTCCAGGTAGTTATATTTCCTGTCACTAATAATGGTCATGTTGCCTGGGTACCAGGTAAGATGTTTCCTATTACTGTATCTTCCAAAGATGAGAATTGGTTTCCATGTTGTAGGTGTTTAGAGCATTCAAGGCCCATTGGATGCCTGTGTTACTGTAATCCATTATCACAATCTTGTCCACATATTGGATGATGTGGAGTTCAGTTGAGACACGTTTGGGGGGAACTAGGCAGCTGCACTCCATGGCATTCCCCATGTGCATAGGTTAAATAGAAGAGGAGCGAGGAAACATCCCTCCTTTAGGCCACAGTGGGTGTGCACAAGTCCCTGTGTACAATGAGATTGTTGTCCTTAACAGTTTTTGGGGAATGCCTCATGCTTCCAGTTTTCTCCATAGGGTAGCGCAGCCAACCCTGTCGAATGCTCCACTGCAGTCTATAAAGAAGCAGAAGAGTGGTTACGGATTTTCAATACCACTCAATAACTCAACACTGATAGCCCTGTGATGTTGTCGAATGTAGACTCAGTCACCCGGAATCCTGTCTGAAAGAAAAGCAGGATGTCATGCTCTACTACTGAGGCCTCTTATTGTTTGAGTAGAGCTCAAGCAAAGACTTTGGCCTCCAGGTCCACCAGCGTAATTTAGAGATACTTTGAGGATTTAGGTGCTCATTTTGAGTTTGACGGTAACCGTCATCCAAATAACGAGTAAGGTGGTGAATCCAGCACAATACAGACAACTCACCGTCAGCCCCACCACCGCCAACAAGCAGCATCCGCCGGCGGAAAACAACGTCAGGCAAGAGGCAGCCAACGTCCCGCCCTCCATATTCCGAGTAACACTCCGCCAGGATATCCGGTGGGGCCATGCCGCCATGAAAAACCTGGCGGAAACAGAATGTGTACATGAAAACACCTACCTCTAGGCACAGAGACGCCGCTGCAGCTGCCATAGATAGCAAATGAACTGCTAGTCTTCCCAGCGTTGTATCTCGCCATACACCTTCAGGACCACCGACAACAACGAAGACAACAACCGTAAGGATACCTAGCACAGAGGGGAGGGAAATGGCAGTGATGCACCCCCACACAGAAGACACATGCCCCACACACAGTGAATGCCACACACACATACACACAACATACGTCAATGCCAAATACGTAATACACAGAAACTGATACGTGCCAAACATACAGCACAACGCACAACACCACCAGCACACCCCATAACCACACACCAACAACTACCCCACAAACACTGCAACAATGGCATAGACGGGCACAATGTGCAACACCACACACACCATGAACTCCATGTAGCAATGACACACAATCAATAGCTGTGAACCCACATCCAGATAATCATACAGGTGTCACAACACGTACAACCAACAATCAAGAAAATACACACATGCAGCACTAGACAAATGGACGCACACAACACCCCATACAAACACACACATCACAACATCCCCATGGCCCAAACCATCTACCAAGCACATGCAACAACACATACACAATCCACACACAGACACCACACATCTTTGTATACAGATGTCACACCACAAAGTAGAAGGAAACCAGGACAAGCATCTCATCTTGCCAACCGCAGCAATGTGGGCAGTTGTATTAAAACAATAAACTATATACAAAACTTACAATGGCAAGTTCAAATGTCCAATTTTGCAGGACACATTGTCCATCAAGAATGGCCCAACCTGACTAGTGACTGAAGCTAGGCCTCCACTTCAAAGGGGCAGCAATGGGACAGACAGGCACCTCAGGAGTGTGGGGGTTGTGGGGGAGGCTTGGGGCACATTTTGGCTTCGGCTTGGGAGAGGTGACCTTGGCACTGGGAGGGGTGGATTTGTTTCTCGGGTGAAGGAGCAGGGGAAACACCAGAGGGGGTACCCAAGGAATGAGAAGTGGAAGGGCCTGAGAGGGGCAGGGGGACATGCTGTTTACGGGGAAGACTGGGTGGGAGAGGAGTAGGGAAGAGGTCAAGGGCGGCAAGAAAATCTCTCTTAGGTACATGGGGCAGTCACATGATTGAGGGAGAGGAGTGGAGGTAGAGGGAGTGCTCGTCTGACATGTCTGTGTGCTGTTCGTGGATGCTGGTGTGTGCTGTGTCTGGATTTGTGTGGTGGCTGAATGTTGGGTGGGTGAGTGGGTACGTATATATTTCTTGGCAGGGGACAAAGATGCAGGGAGAGGGAATGGGTGATGTGTGAGTGAATGTTGCAGTGGTGTGTGCAAGTGAGGTGGATGTGCTGCAGGTGGTAGATACGGTAGTCGTGGTGAGTGCGGATGGGGTGTGTGGGTGTGTGACTGTGAGTCTGCTGTTGTGTTGATTATGAGGATAACAGGAATGACAGCAGGACCAGTGTGTGATGATGCTGAGCTGGCAAGTATGAGTGGAGATGTGACTGTACGGGAGGAGGTGGTTGGAGAAGTGTCTGTTGTTGTGTCTGCAGATGTGTGTTGTGTGTGTGTGCATGCCTGTGTGAACATTTGTGATGCCCATGTCTGTCTTTGCGCACCTTGTCTGTTGTGCTAGGTGTATGCGTGTGTGTTGGTGTGCCTTGGATGGGTGCAGGGAGAGGGCTTGTGTATTGGGAACAGGTAGCTGGAGGGGGGGCAGAAGATGAAGGGACACTGGCTGCCGTCAATGAGGAGGCCAGAGCCTGAAATGATTTCTGGAGACCAGACAAGGCACTGTGAATGCCTTCCAGGAACGCATTGCTCTGCTGCACCTGGGATGCCAGTCCCTGGATGGCATTCACGATCATTGTCTGCCCCACAGAGATGGACCTCAAGAGGTCAATAGCCTCCTCATTGAGGGAGCACGGCTGACTGGGGCCAAGTCAGTTGTCATCTCCGTCATCTCTGCAGGGCTTTCAGGTCAGCAGTCCTTCTTCTTGTTGTAGGTTGCAGGACTCTGATTTCCTTGGTTCAGGGTCACCCCTAAATACTCGATTTAGGGGTGTGTTTAGGTCTGGGGGGCAGTAGCCAATGGTTACTGTCTTGGAGGGTGGGTGACTGGGGCAGGTGCAGAGGTGCCTGCAGTGAAGGAGACGCCCACCTTCCTGGGTGAGCGGGCATGGGCAACTGGGTGGGGTGCTACAGGAAGAGCAGTGCTGGAAAGGGGGGTGGTGGACAACAATGGTGTTGATGTGGTACCAGAAGGGCCTGCCACTACCAGGGAGCCACCATCGGAGGAGGATTCTGAGTCAGATGTTGTGGTAGTTCCAGTCTCCGCTGTGGTGTTCCCCTCGTCCTCTGTCCCACGGTCCCCTTGGCTTTGCTGCTGGTTGCATCTTGGATCCCGTGGGGTGCAGCATCCCCACTCGCTGGTGCCCTTCCTCCCTCTCCAGATGATGCTAATGCACAGATAGACAGAGGAGGAGAGAGAAAAGGAGGGTGGCAGAAACAGAAATGGAGGAAAATATTAGAACCTACACATCCACTTCACATACAAACAATGCAGATAACAGTCCCTGCCTGCCAAACATAGGACAATCTAGCAGTCTTTACCAAAAAGAGTCATGCAAGCTATGTCCAAAACCATAACAACCCTGCAGACCAACTCCTGCATGAAGACACCTACATGCCCATCAATGCCAAAATGACTACTCCTAGAATCAAGCCCTGGACTATCAATCAATCAATCAATCAAGAAATTTGTATAGCGCGCTACTCACCCGGAGGGTCTCAAGGCGATGGGGGAGGGGGTACCGCTACTGCTCGAACAGCCAGGTCTTGAGTTGCTTCCTGAAGGAGAGGTGGTCTTGGGTCAGGCGGAGGTGGATGGGGAGGGAGTTCCAAGTCTTGGCTGCCAGGTAGGAAAAGGATTTTCCTCCCATGGTGGCTTTTCTAATGCGTGGCACGGTGGCGAGGGCGTGGCTGGTCGATCGTAGCTGGCGGGTGGGAGTGTAGAAGGTCAGGCGGTTGTTGAGGTACCTGGGGCCCAGGTCGTGGAGCGCCTTGTGTGCGTGGGTGAGGAGACGGAACGTGATTCTCTTGCTGACGGGGAGCCAGTGCAAGTCTCTCAGGTGTCCGGAGATGTGGCTGTGACGGGGGATGTCAAGGATGAGGCGTGCGGAGGCGTTCTGGATGCGTTGGAGTCTTTTCTGTAGTTTGGCCGTGGTTCCGGTGTAGAGGGTGTTACGGCGCCTACGCTCACTCATATGGAGGCTGCGCGGCCTCCATATGAGTGGGAGAGGGAGGGAGGAGCAGCTGGGAGGTGGGAGCGGGGCGGCCAATGGGGTGCGAGGGGGCGGAGCTACGGGACACGGCGGCGGGAAACGGGCGGCGAGGGGGAGACGCAGTGCGCAGGGAAACAGAGATTTAGGAGCACAAACTGGGCAGAAAAAGGTGAGGGGAGCAGTACAAGGCAGCAAAAGGAAACAGGAATAAAGAAGCGGTCAGCGGTCTCACAGGGGCTGCGTGGCGGTGAGGGGAGCGACCTGCCTGGTAAACAGGGTCAGAGACTATAACCAATCACATGTCATCCACTTCAGGATGATATTAATCTAAACAGAGAGGGACTCAGGATACTAACTAACTGATAGGAACGTGAGGAGTACATGTGGTACAGATGATCCATTGATGTAGGAAGTGATGCAACTGCAACCCTCATGTAACATGCCTGTCATTACCCATATACAGTGTCATCATGACCACTTCAAACTACTGCAGTACATGCAGAGATGGAGGATGCAGCCATTGACATGATAGCAGACTTGAGAGACCCATACCTACAGCTGAACATGTGTCACTGTACCACCACTACTCATCCTACATGGCTCAACATAGCATCCATCACACACTCTTACCTGAGGTGTGTGGCAACCAGGACTGTACATTCCCTATATCACATCTGACTACATTCATTCCACGTCCAAAGAGGGTGACAGTGTACAACCATGCAGTAGTGACCTGACAGTCAACACTTACCCCCTTGTGGCTGCTGTGCTGCCTTCAAGCACCCATCCAAATCAGGGTACGCCACCTTCAGTTTGCGGGCCATTAGGGGGGTCAGGGTCCGACGTGCACCCCTCCCACATTGGGAGGCCATGCCCAGCTAGGCCTCTGCGGTCTTCCGGGCCCAGCGACGCAGGTCCTCCCACCACTTCCTGCAGTGGGTGCTCTGCTGGCAATGGACCACCAGGGTCCGCACTTCCTTGCCGATGGCTCGTCACAACCCTTTCTTCTGGTGGGCGCAGACCTGATTGGGAAACAATGAGAAAAGGGGGGACATGATGTAAATGATAACAATCCAGCAGTGAGCGTAGGCGACACACAACTAACATTGCTCATGCATACTGGCAATGTTCCACACATATCATGTGCATGATACGCACCTGGTCAGTCATGAAATGTGAATGTGCACACACATACATCATCAAACAACATACAACATGTGGGACCATGGACGTTGTACTGACCTGTTGTCCTGGAGATCCATACAACTGCCCATAGAGTGGTAGGACCCCTTCCACCAGTTTTTCCAGCTCCTCTATTTAGAAGGCTCGGCCCCTTTCCCGTGCAGTGCGTGTCATCTTTGTTCGAAGAAACAGGACACAACAGCACACAAAGTGGAGATCTGTATCGCCCGAATGCCAGGAGTCAAGTGAACTGTCTCACACAAAATGGCGGTTATGACCGCAGTGGTCCTGACCGTCACCGTCAGTGGGGGTCGTCATTGGTTCCAGTCTTCCATTGACATCAATGTTAACCAATGAGGAGTTGCACGGCGGTTTTGACCTCACTCCACCATGATGACTTCCACCAGCAGAACAAGGTCACTTGCAGCAGTCCAATGCATGCCAGACACTCGGATGCCATTTTAATTTGTGACATTACTGTCCTGATTTTACACAGCGTCACTACCTACCTGTCCACACAAAAACATAATTCAGGTCTGACATGGAGAATATGGACCATGTAGTGTGTGTCTAGTGAAATGTACAGACTTGGCACAACAATTTTCAGCATATTTGACCAGTAAGGTAAAGCACATGAAAGGTGTATGTGTACATGTCCTGTAAACAACCATCCACACAGTAATCATGTGCCATCGTCTGGTTAGGTATGGAGGATAGAGTAATGTGTACTGACACATTACAAGAAACATGCATGACTATTGCATAATGACTGTCATGTGTCATACTGCATAGCCTACACTGCGACAGACATCCTGATTGGTGTTGGTATCCCTGCACTGATTTGGCCAGAAT
The DNA here is from genome assembly GCF_031143425.1 of Pleurodeles waltl. Taxonomy (NCBI): domain Eukaryota; kingdom Metazoa; phylum Chordata; class Amphibia; order Caudata; family Salamandridae; genus Pleurodeles; species Pleurodeles waltl. Next base: position 1,414,597,643 of record NC_090445.1, on the reverse strand, counting down.
GGAGTGAGGAGGAATGCACCAATTTGCCGGCCACTCGTTGATCTGGAAACCATGGAAGAGCGCCATCATCCTGACCGTTTGTGCATCAGGGAACTGGTCGCCCACTTGAAGGCAGACCTCCTTCAGGGTTTGAGGAATCCCCATTCCATCCCTCCAACAGTCCAGGTGCTGTCAGTCCTGCATTTCCTGGCAAGTGTCTCATTTCAGAGCACATTGGGACTGGCTGCAGGCTTTTCACAGCCCCAGTTCTGTAAGGTGTTGCAGGATGTATTGGATACCCTACTCAAGCATGTGCACAGGTACCTTAGGTTGCCACTACCTCCAGATTTTGCCTCTGTGAATGCAGCCTTCTACATCTCAAATGTCCCACATGTAATCAGGGCCATTGATGGGACTCACATTGCCCTGGTACTTCTGAGGATCAATGAACTGGTTTATAGGAACAGGAAGAGTACATATTCACTCAATGTACAAGTGGTGTGTCTTGCAGACCAATACATTACACATGTGATCGCTAAATTCCCTTGATCAGTGCATGATTCCTACATCCTGAGGAACAGCAGTGTCCCTGCAATGATGTCACAGCTACTGGGAGAAAGGGCCAGGCTCAAAAGGTATAAGTACTGCTCTCCATGTCAGACGTCTATACCCCTTATGACCCAGTCAGCACTCCACCTAGCACTGTTACCCACGGCCATGTTTCCTTTCCCACACAAGTGACTCCGGATACCCCAACCTCCCCTGGCTCCTGACACCTGTGAGACATCCAACTACATTAGGGGAGAACAGGTACAATGAGGCACATGGCCGGACAAGGCGTGTGATTGAACGTACTTTCGGTCTCTTAAAAGCCAGATTTCGTTGTCTCCATGTGTCTGGTGGTGCACTACAGTACAATCCAGGGAAAGCCTGCAAGATCATTGTTGCATGCTGCATGCTCCATAACCTGGCCCTCAGAAGGCAAATTCCACTGTTGGAGGAGAGGGACGTTAATGCTGGAGCTGTGTTTGTGGCCGGGGACTGTGATGCTGAGGGGGAGGCAGACGAGGATGAGGCACATGACAACAGGACAGACATAATTAGTCACTACTTTCCTTGATGTACAGTTTTGTCGGCATTACATATCATATGCACATGGGAGATGTATTGTTGAAAGCAATCAGTAGGCAGTATTTGCATGCATCAATGTATGTGTGGGGACTGGAGCCTTACATATTGTAATTGTAATTGTAATTATAATAGTATTTCTATAGCGCTTACTACCCCTGACGAGGCGTCGAAGCGCATTTTGTCGAGTAGCACGATACTCCGGAACCCAATGGGAATTAGTGGTGCATTAGTATAGGGAAATATGAGTACAGTTTTAGTAATATTGTGAGTTAATTTGAGCCGTGGATATGTGAGTTTGTTAGTTAGATTGACCAGAGTAATGGAGGGGTAGAGGAGGGAAGAATCCAGAAGTTTTAATTGGGAGTTTATGGTAATAGGATTTAGGCTTGAGATGAGTAAGGGGGGATGGAGGAGGGAAGAGTCTGTGGAAAGGGTTAGGGAGATCATAGTAGCAGGTTGAGATAAAGGAGGGAGAATTTAGTAGGGTTGTTTGGGAGATTATGGTAGTAAAGTGAGGTTTGGGCGAGTTAGATGTGAAGAGGAGGAAAGTGCTGAGGCAGAGTTATTTAGGAGATGAAAGTAGTAGAATGGATTTGGGATGAATCAGAGTGAGAATGGAGGATAGATTGATAGAGACATGACATATGGTGATGGGTAGATAAGTGTGATATAAGATGAGAGCAGGGATTCATAGGTATCTAGTATAACATCTTATCTAGGAGTTATGTACATGTTAAGCATAGAATAACATACACACATATATATATATATACACACACACACACACACACATACATACACACATGAATACACACACATATGTACATACATATACATATTTAAACCATGAGTAAATATACATTAGTTAAACAGGTTTAAAGAGTGTGTGTGTAGTTTATTGTTATGACATAGTAGCGATTAATATTTTCTAAAGAACTATGCATAGCTAGAATGTACACATAATCAGAAAAACATATTTATCAACATAGGCATATGCAGTCCATAGCTGTTTGAATATGGTGGTTATGAAAGAAAGAGCCAACTCTTCATTAGTTTTCTGAAGACAAGATAGTTATCCGTGGCTCTTATACTTGGGGGCAATGATTTCCATAGTTTGGCTGCTTGAATGGAGAAGGATGTACCACCTATAGCCTTTTTCTTGTATGGTGGTGTTCTAAGGTGGGGTGCCAATCTTGAGCGGAGGTTTCTTTGTTGAATGTATTTGGTTATTTTGTTTCTGATAAAAAGTGGTCCCGTTCCATGTATAGATTTGTGTGTGATACAAAGCATCTTGAAGGTGCATCTTCTGGCAACGGGTAACCAGTGCAGTGCTCTCAAGGCAGGGGAGATGTGGGCTTGTGGCTTTACATGTAATATTAGCCTGGCTGCGGAGTTTTGAATATGTTGTAGTTTTTTCATAATAGATAGAGATGATCCATGGTAGAGGCCATTGGCATAATACAGTTTGGATAGTACAAGCAAGATAGTAGCTTGCATCTTGTGTGAAATCCGAGGTGGGAGAAGATGCGTTGTAGAGTCCTCAAGGTGATGAAGCTTGTTCGTGCTAATTTGTCCACTTGGGCATTCATAGTTAACTTGAAGTCCATGGTGATTCCAATGTTTTTAACTTCCCTGGATAATTGAGGAGGTGGTCCGAGATCTTCAGGCCAGGCACACAGTGGGTCATTACTTTTCCAGTCACCACATATGAGTATTTCTGTTTTGGAGACATTTAGGCCCATGTTTATACTTTTTTAGCGCCACATTTACACTGCTTTTTGATGCAAAAGCGGCACAAACTTACAAAATACAATTGTATATTGTAAGTTTGAGCCGCTTTTGCGTCAAAAAATGACGCAAGTGCGGCGCTAAAAAAGTATAAATATGGGCCTTAGTTTGAGATGGCTCCAGGTCATCCACTGATCAACAGCTCTGAGGCAACTGAAGATTTCTGAGTTTTCAATGTTTTTGGGGCATTTCTAATTTAAGTAGTATTTGTGTGTCATCTGCATAGTTGTAGCATGTGAAATGAAAATCATTGATCAGTTCTGGTAATGATATCATGTAGATGTTGAAAAGCAAAGGTGAGATGATTGATCCTTGGGGACCCCTGCTTTTGTGAGGTAGGGTTTGAACGAGAAGGGGGGAGAATAGATGATATTAGATCTTTTTTGAAGGTAGGATGTAATCCAGTCGAGAGCAGTCCCTTCTATGCTGGCTTCGTGGTGTCTTTGAATTAGGGTGTCATGGTCAACCGTATCAAAGGCAGCCGAGAGGTCCAAGAGAAGTAGTGCAGCAACTCCATTGCGGTTGACTGTGTTCTTAAGATCATCCCAGATTGCTATGAGTGCCGATTAAGTGCCTCTTCCTGGGCGTAATCCAGTTTGGAAGTCTGAAATCATAGAATTGTCTTCAATGAATTGTGATATCTGGGCGAATGCTGCTCTTTCTATCGGCTTGCCCAGGAAAGGTCCATTTGTGATTTGTCTGTAGTTGTTTGGGTCTTGCGGGTCTAGGTTTGTTTTCTTTAATAACGGTCATATGTATGCCTTTTTCAGGTCTACATGAAAGGTTCTTGTAGTTAAATAGTTGTTGATGATTCTTTTTACAGGTGTGGCAGCAGAAGTAGATAAAAGAATGTTCTTGAAGATGTGTGGTGGACAAGGGTCAGAAGGGCAACAGGAAGGTCTGCTTGCTTTGACCAAATCCATAAATTCACCTTGGGGTATTTGTTTGAAGGACTGTAGGGGCTGGGTTGGTTTATTCTTAGAGAGTATTTTAGGAAAGGGGTTGGTGCTGATGGTTTTCTTCTGTTTTAAATGGAAGTCCAATGTGTCTGCTTTGGTTGTGTAATGAGCTGCCAGTTTGTTTGTGAAATCTTGAGTAGTGGGATGACTTCATTCCATACATGTAGGTTTTCTAAAGTCATTGAGAATTTTATAAAATTCTTTGGCTGCAGATTTATCATTTTGAATTCTGTCTGAGTAGTATCTTTTTTTCAGCTTTTTTGATTGATGATTTGTATATTCTGTTAAGTTTGTGTAGCTGCAGTTTGTCTTGACTGTTGTTTGTTTTGAGCCATGTCCACTGCAACTTTCTGATTTGTTGCTTTATCTTTTTAAGTTCTGTGTTTCTCCAAGGTGTTGGTTTTCTTTTGTCGTGTTTAGGTTTTCTGAGTGGTATTAGGATATCAAAAGCTTCTTGTAGCCACTCATAAAGTTTTGGAACATAATTAATTGTATCTAGATCTGTGCTGGCTGTTAGTTGTGTTTCTAAGTCATCAAAACCGAGTGTGCTCCATGGTCGATAGGTGCATGCATGTAAGTAGTTGTGGGGTGTGTTGATTTGTGGAGTTTTATGTCCGAATGTTGTCAAATGGTGGTCTGATAATTTGTTTGGCATGATGCTATGAATGGTAACTAGTTCAGGCTTAGCAAAAATTACATCTAGGATGTGTCCAGCGATGTGTGTGGGATTGTGTACAATCTGATGTAGGTTCAATGCTACAAGGCCAGTGGTAATAGCTTTTGGTTGGGGCATGTTTGGTTTGTCAAACCAAATGTTTAGGTCCACAAGAATGCAAAGGTTTGAGTATAATGTAATAAGGTTTGAGACTGTATCTAGAAAAGCATCTGGGAATGTTGAGTTGTTAGGTGGAGGTATGTAAAGGAGGAGAAAGTTACAGGAGGAGGTTGGAGTAGGGTGGCATCTGGTGAGGAGGGCTTCACAACCTTGTATGGAAATGTTGTCTGTTTTACTGAGATATATTGCCTTTTTTAAATTAATAGCTAGTCCACCTCCTCTCTTGCCTATACCATTTTGTGTGATGGTTTGATAGTCCGGAGGAAGGGCTTTGTGCAACGCTGGGGCCATGTCATCTCCCAACCATGATTCCGTCATGAATAGTAAGTCAGGTTGTGTGTCTGTGAGCAGGTCGTAGATGTGGTGCTTGTTTTTTGAGAGTGACCGATCATTTATGAGCTGGTAGTTTAGAAAAAGTGTGTTAGTGGCAGTGTTGTTTTGCTTAGGAGAAGGGTAAACAGTATAATTTGAGCTTGAAACAGGTGTGATAACTGTGTGAGGGTCACAATAGTCTTGTTTTTCAATCTAGTGTTCCTCTTCCAGCAGGTTTTTATTAGGCATTTTGTTGGGTCTGTGTGTGTGGGTGGTGGACTTGGTGGCTGAGAAAGACATGAAGAGTGTCTGTTTTTTTTAGGGTAGCCTTAGTATGTAATAGACAAGGGGATCCAAAGTTGTTAAGAGTGCCATGCTGTTTATTTTGTTTGTGTCCGTTTAGTGTGGATGGAGTATGTGTTGGGGTGGTGGAGGAGAATGTGGATCAAGATGTAAGACTCTAAATTGTGCAATGGAGGAGAGGCGAGTGAATGAAAGTTTCTGGGTTGGGGTGCTTGTGGTAGGTGTTTGTGAAGAGTGAGAATGTTGGGGTAAAGATAGGACGGGATTTGTATTCTTTGTATAGTCATTAGGGTGGGAGTGGGTGTGACGATAAGTATAATGGAAGGTTTTGTTAATTTGATGTGCTGTGTGTGTGGTCTGTATTGTTTTTGTGGAATAGTGAGAGGGGATATTGATGTAGTTGTTTTTGGTGAGGGATTTGTATGTGAGTTAGTGCTGGTGAGTGGAATTAGAGTCTTAGAGGAGGTGTTGATGTGTTTTGGAGATGAATGTATGAGGTGTGTAAGAGGGGATGGATGTGTGTCAGTGGAGTTTGTGTTAGTTGTGATGACTGAAAGAGGTAATATGTGTGATGGAGTTGAGTGTGAGGATTGTATGGTTGTGTGCAATTGGTGAGGGGGAGGGTGTTTGTAGATGGTGTGTTGGAAGGCTGGGTTTAGGAATTGTTATGATGAAAGGTGGTCTGTGTGGAGCAAATAAAGGATAGTGTTGTTGGTTTGTATGAACAGGGAGTGTGTATCTGGAAGGCTGAAAGTAATGTATAGTGTGGTTTTGTGTTTTGTGGGTGATGGCAGGTTGTGTTAGTGGGAGTGGACAGAGTAGTGTTTGCTGTGAGAATGAAGGTGTTTGACTGTTGTAGTTGTGGAGGATATGTGTATATGTGTTGTATAAAGGGTATTGTGTTGGATGATGGGACATTGCAATCTGTTTGCGGTCAGTTTGTGATGCACAAGTTGGATGTTGTTACATATAATGTGTTCGCATGTTGATTGATGTGTAGGGAGTAAAGTCCTTTCTGGTCAATAGAGAATTGGGCAGCATTTCAGGTCCTAGGCCCGACCAGTCCCGAACAGTCCCAAACAGGCAGCTGCCCTTGTCCTCTCCGCCCTTATCTGAGACGCCTGGGCTGAGACGCCCTGAGCCCTAGGCTTAATTTGCACTACTGCCCAATAGAAATCTAGTCCTAACCCTAACCAATCAGATCTGTAACCCTAATTCAAACACCCAATGTGAGACCCAGCCCTAATCACCAATCATACCCCTAAACCTGACAACCAATCACAACCCCAACCCTAAAAACCAGGAACCAATCAGAATCTCAGCCCTACCACCAATCACAATCCCAGTCCTAAAAACCAGGAAGCAATCAAAATCTCAGCCCTAGTACCAATCACAAGCCCAGCCCTAAAACCCAGGAACTAATCAGAATCTCATCCCTACTACCAATCACAAGCCCAACTCTAATCCCTAAACCAATCGAAAGACCAGCGCCCAACAACCTATCACAACACCATATGCAACAACCAATAGGAACTTATATAAGGGGCAGGTTAACTGAAGCCCAGTCCCTGTGGGCAGGGAGGAGGCAGCTGCTGCTCTATTCAGAATCTCCTTGGATACAGACAGGCTGAATCCATACTTCCAAGCTAGCAGAGTCTACTTTCCAGGTAAGGGAGAGATTGTTTGAAAAAACCACTGAAATACTGCTAGTCGTGCACTGTGAGATGTGGCTTTTTTAAGGCACAAAACAGGGGATGCAGACAGTTTCTAAACACAATTTAAATCACAGAAACAGATTAAGCAGTCTCCTAAACACACACTGCAAGATGTATGTAGCCTTTTTACTTAGAAATATGGAGGGGGGGCTTTTATGCAGTCTTGTGCCACAACCTAGAAGGGAAATTTCACACAGTCATGGCTAAAAAAAAACACCACTTTAAAAGGTCAAGCTGCCTGAAACACAGAGAGCCTACAGTAAACAGGTACGGGTAGCAGTAAAAAACACTTTTAAACAAATAATACAATTTCCCAGAAAAGTCTGGGGCTCCTTACCTAGGTCTTTTAGGAATCCTTGAACACTGGACTGTATTAGGGCACAGGAAAAATGCTGGGCTCACAAAATGGAGGTGGCTGTCTTGGGCTTCCTTCCACACTCTTAAGGGGCCAGAGCAGGTGTGGGAGCAGGGCTCAGGTTTCCAAGGACTCCGAGAGCCAATCAGCTAAGCCCATCCCCTGTGGGCAGGGGGGAGGCAGCTGCTGCTCTATTCAGAATCTCCTTTGATACAGACAGGATGAATCAATACGTCCAAGCTAGGAGAATCTACCTTCCAGGTAAGGGAGAGATTGTTTAAAAAAACACTGATATACTGTTTGGTTAATGACCTTGAAGTGTAGGTGACTCACCATGAGAGGTATTGGAAATGCAAAGCTGCTAAGTTAATTTGTGGTATGTTGGTGCTATTGCGGTACAGTCTTCAAGTTGTTGTGAAGATTTAGGGTCCTCAGACTGCCTATTTGGGGTTATGTTTGTGGGACTTTTCACTCTTGTCCTGCTGTATAGGCATATCATGCTTTGACATCTGCTGGGTGTCAGGTACCTGCTCATGACTATTCAGGGAGTTGTGCAATTGAGGATGTTACCTATGTATCATCTTTCCTGTACCACACGTGTGTGAATGCTTATAGTGCAACATAGCTGCTGGGACACTCATCCTGTGTTTGTGATCAACTGCTATGATGTATGACTGTAGATTACATTCTTTACCACCTTGTACCTCATTCCATTTATTTATCCCTCTTCAGGTGACATCTCTGTTTGCAGTCTGCTTGCTGATTTGCCTGTTGCTGTAGTTGACAGTGGATGTTAAAACAAAATGGATGTACTCACACACCTGCTGGAATATCACAATACATATTTAACTTGGACATCTGTGTTTTGTAGACCTGTGTATTATTTTGTTGTTCTTCAACATATTTTGCAATACTAACAATAAAGAGACATACACCATGACTTGTGATTATAGGTATTTATTTAGTGTAGCATTTCACAGTCCAGAGGAATGGGTTAGTGGTCTAGGTGATGAACAGAGTGGGTGGTCCAGCTGTTAGGTTCATAGGTCCTGTGTCCATTAGTCTCAGAATTATGTGACCTTGGTTCTGGACAACCAAGGGGGTATTACAGTGACACCCAAGGGTGACATTTCAGAAGAGGGATCACTTCCTGGGGGGAATTGTTTGTGGCCTGGGGTCCTGCAGGATGTCTGGATGAGCGACCTCTTTTGCGGGGGGTCCTCAGCTGCAGGGTTAGGAGTGCTGTTGTCCTGTGGGTCCTCCTGCTGTGCCTCCAGGTGCTGATGTTGAGGGCAGTGATGTTGACTGACTACTGGATGTGGCCTGCTGTTGGGTGGAGAATGTCCCCAAGATGCAGTTGAGTTCCTTGAACTCCCCTAATATTGAGGCCATGGTGGCATTGTGTGCCTGCCACGGCTCCCTGACCTCCTGGTGGTATTTCTCCTGCAGCCTCTGTGTGTCTTGCAGAGTGGTGAGTATCTGGCCCAACTACTCCTGGGTTTGCTGGCAGGCTCCCAGGAACCTGGAGATGGCCTCCTGGCCAGTCATGTCCTGGACCTGTCTCGTCCCTTTGTCCTCCCACTGGCCCATGCCCCCTGTGCCTGTGCCCCTGGTGTAGTGTGCCCCCTCCGACTGACACCAGGACCATCATTGTCTTGGGTTTGCACCGTTGACTCCTGTCCCTGTTCTGTGGGGCACACTGATGATTGATGTGACCTTGGGACACAGGTATGGGAAGGAGGGCTCTGCTGTGCACTGGCTGCCACAGGGGAGTTGGTTTGAGTTGTGGGCAGGGTGAGGCTGGGGGTGGTGGACTGACCACTCATGCCTGATGGGCGAGGTTCATTGTCTGAATCCAGACTTGCATGTGGATCCTCCCCTATTGGTGCTGCATCCAGGCCTGGGCTTCCTGTCACTGGACTCCTCTGTTGTGTGTCAGTACTTGGGAGACCTGTGAGATGAGACGTATTGTGTCAGATGATGTTATTTATGTGGTGACACACATGGTTTTATGCCGTCATTTACTGTATTTGCAGGGCAGTAATGGCATAGACAGTTTGCAGTCAACTGCTTGTGTTCCCATAAGTGGAAGGTTGCAAAGGTACTAATTTGCAGTACAGTTTACATATATCTTGCTACTGTCATCGCCACGTACTGTTGTGCATTCCTACCACATATTGGTGAAGGGAAGTGACATGGTTTAATGTTCAATTGCAGAGATGTGATATGTACGTAGCCGTCAGGCAAAGGTAGGGAGTGTTGCATTGTGGTAGTTCTGGTGCTTTCTGCTGTGTGATGCACTAGGTTGGGCTGTGAGGGAATGACGTCAGTGGGGAGATGTGGCATGCAAGTGTGGGTATAGGGCCAATGATGGGACTGTGCACGTTCAGGTGGTTTGAGGGTGTGAGAAGGTGGAGGGGGCACATGCTGTGCACAAGGACATGGTGGCCAGTGAGTACAGTGGACTTACCAGTGTCCAGTCCAGAAGCAATTCCCATCAGGCCTTCCCGATGTAGTATGACCAGGACCATCTCCTCCCATAGTGCCATTTCTGGGGGAGGTGGTTGTTGTCTGCCATCATTCCTCATGGCGGCCACTTGGTGCCTGGAAGCCATGGCCCGACCTTCCCCCTAAGGTCGTTGCACCCATTTCTAATGTCCTCCCTTGTACCTGGATGGTTCCCCACTGCATTCACCCTATTGACCATCCTCTGCCATAAGTCGTTCTTCCGGGCTATGGATGTCTGCTGGTCCAGTGCTCCAAACAGTCTCAGCTCCACTTTTACTATTCCTTCTACCATTATCCTGAGCTACTCTTCTGTGAATCTGGGTTTTATTTGTGGTTCCGTGGTGGTTGTGTTGTAGGTGGGGGTGTATGGTGTGCAGGGATTGTGGGTGTGCTGTTTGTAGTTGTGAATATGTGTAATGGTATGTGCATGTGCTCTGTGGTGTTTGTGTGCAATGGTGTGTTGTGTGCTGCATGCTTAGTATGATGGTGCCTCTGGTATCTGGGTGCAGTGCCTCCTCTCAGTGTTTCTTTCTCTCTCTCTGTCAGAGTTTCTATTTGCAAAGGGTTATGGTTATGTGTGGGGGGGTGTTTTGTAGTGCTGTGGACAGGTGTGTGTAGGTGTTTTAGGTGTTGCTATTGGTGTTATCCTATCTGGGTCAGTGTTGCTGCGGTGGTGGCTACTTATTTTCCTGCGGCGGTTTGGATCGCCAATGGATTACCGTCGTGTTGGTTTACGTGTTGCTGATTTGTGTATCAGAATTTGGCGGGTGGTATTTTCTCTGCGTGGTGGTGGTGGTGCAACCGCCTCCTTCTTTCTGTTGTTTGGGTTGACAATGTTGTTTTTATGATCAAAATTTGGCGGTGTTGTGTTGATCACTCGTAATGCAGCGGGCTTCACTCCGCCATCGCTGGCGGTGAATCGGCTTCCTTTTGCACAGCGGTCTTTGGGTATGACCGTCAAACTCGGAATGAGCACCTTAGTCCCCTTTCTTGTGTATGGGGCATAAGATAGACCCCATCCATTCACCTGGTACCTGACCTGCTGAGAAGGCTTGATTAAAGAGAGGAGTTAGCAGCCTTGACCATGCTTCTGGAGCACATTTAAATATGAGGTCATTTTAGCCGAGTTTCCCATCTTTTTTCGATTAGCCCCATCATTTTCCTGAATGAGTCAGTGGATGTTAATTTGAGGGTTTATCCTTAGTTTGGAGCACCCATTCCTCTGATTTTGCAATCATGATATTATTAGACTGGCTGTATTTTTGGTTACAATTGGGGTCGTTTTGTGGTTGCCTCCTGTTGTGCCCCTCAATATACTCTTATTTGTTTTGAATGTCATGTGTGGTAAGAGGGTGCTTTGATATTTTGGTGTCTGAGGTTTTAGGAGTTTGATTCCCTAATCCTCAAATACTTTCTGTTTGGAGAGAGTGCATCTCTGTGGTCTTCCCTCTTACAAATTGCTATTTAAATAGCCGCACCCTTGCCAAAGCATTTGCATAGCCTCTTTAGCATTGAACCTCTTACCTACACTTCCAGCTTCACTTCCTGGGGATCCTCGCGGCTTGGACTCCTAGATACTGCAATCTGTTCTGCTTCCACTTCGTGTATTCTACATCCGAGGCATGCAACACAGAAAAAAAGAACGAGAGAAAAAAACAAAGAAACAAAGAAAGGAAGAAAGGACAAAGGATCAGGTATTTTAATTTCGCAATTCGTTGTAGCCACATCAGAGCAGCCAGTAAATCAAGCGAATGCACTCTGATATTTAATGCACATTTGGGCATATGCCAGAAAAGAACTTGGTAAGGTCCAGAGACATGTTTGTTTACTGCTATGTGTTGCTCACATTGGTGCACTTTGAAATTAACTGGTGCGCTCAGGACACTATTGTTATTAACCTGCTGTGCAGCGAGCGTATATGAAAACCCTTGGACTTTGATAAAAAAAATTGTCTCATTGTTATTCAGATACTATTGCTCTTGACATGCTGTGCAGTGTACATGTATGATAAACAGAGGACTTTGATAAGGACATTGGAACTTTGCTCTTCAACCTTCATCATGAGAGGCTATATGGCATATGGTGCAATAAGTTTGTATGACAAACTCTGATGTGAACGTGTGTATCATTCTCAAATGATTGATGACATTGTATGTTGAATATTAGCATTAAGTCCAAGCTGAACCTGAAGCAAGATAACAATTAACCCTGTGTTAGCCCTAAAGTGAGAGGACGTTTATGTCAAATCTAATTTGTGGTGCATCTGTAAAGTTGATAATACATTAATACAATAAATACATGGTATGAGTATTTGGTAATGGTCACAGGGAAATGTTAAATGTACAGAGTGATGTAGTAAATGGTATCAGTCTTAATTGTGTCTATCATTCAGTGATATATGCTCCGCTGTTGAGAAAACGGTGCCCCAGTGGACACCAGTCCTTCTGACACCCCTGGCCCAGAGAAGTATCCAGTCCATAGAACAGTCTTCATATCTCTCTCTTCTCTCACTCTCCCACCTCCTTACACTTGGGGGACTATTGCTGGTGTAGTGTTCATTGGCTGCTATTGAGGTTAGTCCTAAGAAGGATTTGGGGTACAGCGCCGTCCCTTATGGACCTCCTGGTGTTCAGGTAAGTATGCGACGACTCTCCGAGGGCCTAAAGTAGGCTGGAACGTGTATTATGTTATCAAAACGAGAGTCCCCAGTGTCTAAGTTCTGTGGAAGATCACTGATCATTTGTTCTTTTTGGAGTCTACTGCTACTGGTCAGAGACACTGCAGTGGCTGCGTCCAATCACTCTCCTAGAAAAATTGGTATTTGTCAGAAGGGGTGGAAGGACCAAGTTCAAGTGAGCCTCCTGGTGTTCAGAAGTCACAGATGTGTCACAGTTGGGGTGGCTTAGAGTGGGCTTTTTCTCTGAGGGATGGAATGAGGCTGTTAGCAAAATATTATTATCCCTCACTAGACCAGATGGTACGGCTGTGACTTTTGCTGGTGTTGTGAAGTAATTTGATGAGATGACTGGTCTGTTGGTGGTCAAGATTGCTTCCTGGTTATTTGTTTCTCCCCTCTGCACATTGTTCTTTGAACTTTTCACTAAGATGCCTAACATCTCCTGCAGGTAGCTTAGTTTGCAATTATAGGTGAGCAGGGGCATGGTTTTTCCCCCCAAATGCCCTTATTTGCCCATCCAGACAAATTATGTTGGTCCCCATGTTGGCCAGGTGGATTGCCAATGATTGTATTAAGTCAATCTGCAGCTCCATCTTTTTTGATAGCCAAGGGAGTGCAATCTCTGGCACTCATGCCCTGTGAGGTGCTAATGGAAATCAGTGTGATGCTAGTGACTTGGGACGGAATTACCTGGAGTGGATCAATGACCCTGTCTGTTTGTTCCCTGGCAAATATGAGGGTTTGGGTGAATGTCATTTCAATTTGGGCCTCAATTGTAGAGAGAAAACAGCTCAAGAGATTGCCCAGTTCTTGAGCCTCCTGTCAGGGGCTGGCTAAGTTATTGTGGAAGGCATATTGGTCTTGAACTCCTGTGACTAGCCTAGCAGCCAGTTCAGCCTTTCATGGGCTTCAGCTACTGCCATTTTCTTGTTTTGCCTGGTCTCTGCTGCAGGGGTTCGTAGAAAAATCAGGCTGATGAAGGGATTGGCGTTGGCCCATGGTTGTCTTTCATTGACGCTTACCCATGTATGATTCTCAGCATTTCATACGGATAAACAGAACTGAGACAACAACTCAATTTTGGCTCCTCCAAGCTCAGCTTTGGGCATGAATATGATCTGCATTCTTTTTGTCTCAGGGATAATTTGGCTCTTGGCTGCCACTATGAGAGCTTGAATGTGGGCTAGCTGAAGACAGTGTGGTGGTAATGACTGTCCCCAGTAATTTGTGTTCAGTAGTTTTGTGGAGCAACTGCTTATCGAGCCATTTGGAGCAGGTGTTTTGGTTGTATGTGTTCTGCTTAGGTACTTCATTTCCGCCTCTAGGTCATCAGCCTCTAATATGGGAGATGTGGAGAATGCTGGGGGTGATGACGAAGATCATGGCATTTTTCTTTCCGGGCCATGGGGGGTTATTCTAACTTTGGAGGAGGTGTTAATCCGTCCCAAAAGTGACGGAAAAGTGACGGATTTACCACCAGCCGTATTACGAGTCCATTATATCCTATGGAACTCGTAATACGGCTGGTGGTATATCCGTCACTTTACCATCACTTTTGGGACGGATTAACACTCCTCCAAAGTTAGAATAACCCCCCATGTCTCTTCTTTTTTTTTGGGCTGATGTGGATCTGCTTTTATTCAAGAAGGTGCTTCAAGATGATATTCAGCTACAGAACTGGATACACGACTAGGTATTAAATGTGCAGATTTCGACCCCTTCTCCTCAGCACCAGTCATCACTCGCTGACACAAACTAACTTGACAAGACCTTTCACCTCTCTTCTTTCTCGCCCACCCTTACCTCAACTCACCTCTGTTTTGCTGTCTCTTCCATTGACATCTGATGTAGCACAAGGCAAGGGGGATGTGGGGTGGTTTGGTGCAGGATGGGGGCACCTGTACGCTCTGCTGGCAATGCTTCCAGGTGAGGAGTATTTGTTTTCTTTATTTTCTAGTCCTATCAGAAGGCATTGGATCGAGGGCAGTGGGGCTTCAGAGATGGGGGGTTGAGCGGGAGTTCACTAGGAACTCCCACATTCCACACCAAGTCCTAACTGGGTCCCCCCTGCAGGGTCATAGGATTCCATTTCATTGATTGAGTACAACCATCTAACTTCTTCCCCACATACAGTGAGTTTATAGCTTTTCCATTCCCTACCTCCTCCACACCTCCTCCAAAATGGGCCCTGACCCTCAGGCTGCCCAGACAAGAAAAAGCCCACTGACAGGAACTGGAATGCTGCTGCTGGGACAGGAGCATTGGTCAGGACCCCCCAATCCCTCTCAGCAAAATGTTGCCCAGCCCGGCTCAAAGGGATATGGTGGGAAGAATGAACAGCCGGCTGCGCCAGGCCGGTCCAAGAGAGGTGAGGCTCAAACATGTCGGCTGTGTCGGCATGCCAGGTATGGTGCTGTTACTGGGATGGGCCAAGCTACAGCTAGAGCAGAGCCAGGGCCAGTGCCTGGGAGCAGGATTCTGGGCAGTTGGATCACTGCAGGTCACCGACTGCGTGGGTCTTCCCCCAAAGTCTTGGCGTCTTGACGTTCAGTGACTATCAGGGGTTAACCCAGACCCTTTATAACCACACATCGGTCTCCAGGACTCATCAGTAAACAAATAGCTTCCAAACATTTGGTTGTTATAGGTGTTGCTTCTTTTTCAACTGCTATGTGTCTCATTGGCCTATGGTTGGTTTCAAAAAAATGTTTTAATATAAGTTTGAACATAGAGCGCAAAAGGTCTACTTTGGACTCTAAGTCGTCAAGATTACTTTTAGGTTCAATAATTAAATCTTTTCTCAGTATGTGTTCTCCTAGATAGATTGGTCACTCCACTTAGGGCCGGATTTAAAATCTGGCAGATATCCTGTTTCTCCAACCGGGTGACAAAGAGCATTACTTCATCACCCTGATTGAGGTACTATTCACAAGATTTAGAAATGACTGCTAAGCAGATGGTCATTTTCTTATAGCATTGCCAGGGACTGCTGTCACAGCGGTTCCTGTCAATGTTTTTTGCAGTTTGGTGCAGGGCTCCATCAATGTGAAGGAGCCCTACACCAAACAGTTTTATTTTTTTATTTTCAACAAGAAAATCCCAAGGCAAACTTTTCTTGTGCAAATAAAAAGGAATGTGCTCCCCTCGCCATGGGAATCCTTTTCCATATTCAGGAGAGCATTTAACAGTTTTCTGTACCTCTTACCTCTAGGGTTTCCCTGGCAGTGATGGGCAGTGAAAACTCACCTCTATTTCCACTCAGCTAATTTAGGTGGGAGGCGTTAGAGGTCTGCCTCCGATGGACCTTACTCCAGTGCTGATGAAGGGGTTTAATTAATGCAAAAATGGAGTAGTCTCTGCCATGAGTAAACCAAAGGTCCATCAATATCTAAATTCAGTGGGGGAGCATGAAGTTGGCAGTAAGCACACTTTGTCGCCATCGCGAAGGAGTATGCTTACCATCAACATATGAAACAGGCCATTATTTCCTTCTTCCCTACTTCCTGCTTTGGTCCCTCATGTTTATCCCTTCTTTCTCTGTCTTGTTCTGCTCCATTTAGTGATTCTGTTCCCAATGTTACTATCGGAATTTGAACCACTACTAGCGCTTTCAATTTTAGATACTGAACTTTTGCTAGGTATTTCTTCCACATGTGTCCTACTTACCTCTTTATCTTGAACAGTAACAACTTTTTTTAATGTATTGGCAAATCATGACACATACAAATAATCTCTACCAGAATTATTGTCCAACAAAAACTTAGACTGTTTTCTATTTATCAGTTCCTCTTGGTTTTTTGTCAGTACTTCTTCCAAAACCATAGAATTCCACTCTTATTCACCTGTACATTAAAATCATCTGTTTCTTTTACAAGTTCTTTCATTTCTTTGCTTAACCTACTTTGTTTGAGACTCTGGCTTTTTAATTAATATCTTCATGAGATCCTACGAAGTGTAATTGAATTTCCTCTCCCACCTCTCTGAACTCACTTCATCAATGCCTTTGACTGCTGAAAAGATGTTGCTCCTCAAACATTTAGGGATGTGATTTTCTGCTAGATATTTCATCAACATCATCACATCACTCCACACTGATGTCTCATGTCTTGTGTACATTTCTAAGCCTCTAAGTTGTGCTGTCTTGTGTTGGTTAACCAGACCACCATCACTAAGTGAGAATGACTCATTAGCTAACTTTTCTCCTTTTGCAAGACGTTTTGGCATATGAAATAATTACAGAGCTGTACAATATCTGTATATGTGCTGAATCTTGAGGGAGACCAGAGTATGGTACAGAGGACTAACCACTCAGGATAAGAATAAATAAGAAGGCACCAAAGGAAAGTGGGTTAAAATTTAGGTCAATACTTACTCGGGCTTTGAGTTCAAACAATGTCGTTGATTATTTTTAGAAAGTAAAGAAGGATTTGGATCCATACTTAAAATGTAATCATGCATTGAATCTGGATAATCTGGAATTTGAAGCTTTAAATAATGTACAGAATGAAATGTTACTTATTAAACAGGATGGAAAATGTGGTAACATAGTATTGATGGACGTTGTAGATTAAAAGTGGAAAACAATGGGATCACAGAGTGACTGGGATAATTATGAGATAGTGGACCAAGTAAAGCTAAGTAAGTCCAGGTATGAGATTGGTGAATTGCTGCAAGAATATTCTGATGATGTTACTTGACAACGATGAGAAAAAATCCTTGCATGCTAAGACACCAAGAACATCTGTAAATTGTTTTTTCCCTAAAATACACAAAGGAAGTAGGATGACACCAGAGAGACCAATCGTTTCAGTGACAGTATTCCATACCAAAAGAATATCAGAGTATGTCGACATATACCTGCTATTAATAATTACCACACTGCCCTCATTTAATAGAGATACAAAGGATCTTTTGAAAAACATTTTTAATATTCTGTGGTATAACTCTTTATTAGTTACAATGGATGTGGCCAGTCTCTACGCCAATATAGAGTACTATAACCACCTTGATACATCAAGATTATTTCTGCCTATGAAATCTGAATGTTCTTTAAGGCATTGGTTATCGTTACTGACCAGGTTTGTTCTAGAAAATAACGTTTTCTTCATCAATAATATTCTATAAAAATGTATTTGGGCACATGATGGGTTCCAGGTTTGCTCCCCCACACAAACCAATTTATGGGTATGTCTGAGAGGAAACATGCATGAAACATCCCTTATATTGTTGAGAGAAAGTGGTATATTGGGGTGATATATTGATGACATGCTGATAATATGGAATGTGGCAACTATAAAACTAGTATAACCCTCTAAATATCTAAGTGATGATGACGTCAATGTGAAGCTTAATCTTCAATACAACCGCAATGAGACTTTTTGGGATATAGAACTATATCTAGAGAACAACCCTCTGTTATCCCAGATGTATAGAAAACTCACCTCCGTGACTTCAAATCTACATGTATAATCTGGCCATCTCGGAAAAAGCAAAACAATATCAGTTATATATTCACTTAGGGGGAGATGTAGAGATTTAAGAGAAATTGCAGCTCCCTTGAGGAATATGAAAAATAGGAAACACACATACAGATCTGCATAGAGACCACGAGGATAGGAAACCATAAGACGCTAAAATAAAACCAAAAAAGGTATTTCATACTGAATTTCTTAGTAACATGACAAAAACCACAACGGGTGGAAAAGAGAAAATAAGATTTAAAACCACTTTCAGCATTGATACTGACTGCATTTACAAAAGTGTGTTTAAGCACTGTGGTGAATTTAAACTAGAAAAAGATCTGGAGAAAGATGTGAACTCAGGACCCCTCATTCCATGCAAATGAACACCCTCACTTAAACGCATGCTTACTCCAAGCGATATTATAAGATATGACGAGTTACACAATATAAACCAATCTACTGCCAATTGCTGTTGGCCTTTCTGCAGATTCTTAGTTATTTCATCAATTGTAACACCAAGAACTGTGTCTATTTGATCACCTGTCCAGGTGGACTGCAATATGTGTGTTCCACAATTAGAAATTAACCTTGCCAGAACATAAAAAGTGATTTTGGGATATGATTCTTTTGAGACTTGGATGTGATATTTCTGAAGTTTGAAGATAATAAAGACAGAAAAAAGAAAGAAATTATGCATATTTTTGGGAAATTGTGTTCCTTGTTTGCCTCCAGCGTCTAAATTGACTATTTGCGTATTATTAGACACGAAGAAAACGGGTGTTGGAAAGATATGGCACCAGTTTGAGGCTCCGATGCCCAGATATAATCTTTACATATATACACATACACATACATAGAGGGGTTTCGGTTAAGTCCGCCTCAGCTTACACAAAGAAACCAATGCCTCTCATTAGTTTCTTTCAGAAAGCTGCCCTCAGGCACTGGCTTGCTGGAATGCCGATTTTGGTGGGACCAGATCAAAGCATTTTGTGGATATTTATATTTTCTGCATTTTGGTTGGTGTCACTGCTCAAAAAATGTAGCTCCTATGTATTTATCTATTTGACAATTCGCTCATAAACACAGATATATAATCTGAACCCCCTTAGCTGCTGGGCCTTTCCGCCCATACTGAGCCCTTTTTTGGCTATTTGGGATAGTTTGCGCTTAGGCCCCCATAACTTTTTGTCCACATAAGCTATCTATGCCAAATGTGTATCCTTTTTCCCAACATTCTGGGAATTCTAAAGGTGCCCAGAGTTTGTGGGTTCCCCCAGGGGAGATGAAAAAATTAGCCAAAATGTAGCAAAACATTTTTATTTTTTGGAAACATGGGAAAAAGTGCTGCAGAAGAAATCATTTGGTTTTTTTCTCTGCAAATAACATCAACAAAGGGTTTGTGGTGCTAAAATCACCATCTTCAATGCTTTCAGTAACAGGCAGACTTAAATCAGAAAACAAAGGGCATGATTTATACTTTTAGGGCCGCATTTACGTCATTTTTTGATGCAAAAGCGGCACAAACTTACAAAATTCAATTATATTTTGTACGTATGCGTCGCTTTTGCGTAAAAAAATGACGCAAATGCAGCGCTAGAAAAGTATAAATCAGGTCCTAAATCTTTCAACACAGTTTTGGCTTTTTACTGGCACATACCCCGTTTTTACTATTTTTTGTGCCTTCAGCCTCCTTACAGTTAGTGACAGAAATGGGTGTGAAATCAATAGTGGATCCCAGATAGCTAAACATTTCTGAAAAGTAGATAGAATTCTAAATTAAGCAAGGGGGCATTTGTGTAGATCCTTCAATGTTTCTCTACAGAAAGTAACAGTTGAAATAAAATAATATTGAAATTGAGTTGAAAAAAACAGCCATTTCCGTCAACTTTTTCTTCTGTAATTTTTTGCAGCTATGGCAGATCTTCAAAAGCAATATGCCATTACATCTGCTGGACGATTTTGGTTTCAGGGAAATATAGGGCTTGTAGGTTCATCAAGAACCCAAGGTACCCAAAACCAATAAATGAGCTGCACCTTGCAATGGGTTTTCATTGTATTCAGGGTATACAGCAAGTAATTTGGTAAAATGTAAAGAGTTAAAAATAAGTATCAAGGAAACCTATGTAGTTGCCAAATGGGCACAAGATAAGGAGTTTAGAAGCTGTGGTTCTTTGCACATCTCGGAATTTGGGGGTCCCCATACTTGCATGTGAATTACAGGGCATTTCTCAAAATGACTTCTTTCTTACAAACTGTCTTACATTTAGAAGGCAAAAGTGTAGAGAAAGACAATTGGCAATAACACTTGTTCTTCTATTCTGTGTTCCCAAAGTCTCCTAATAAAAATGGTTCCTCACTTCTGTGGATAGGTGTAATGCCCTTGACAGGAAACCCCCCAAAACCCACCATGGACACATCACATTTTTCCATTGAAAACGGACATATTTTTTGCAAAGTGCCTAGCTGTGGATTTTGGCCTGTAGCTCAGCCAGCACACGGGAAACCTACCAAACCTGTATATTTTTTAAAACTAAACATCTAGGGAAATCCAGGATAGGGGTGACTTGTAGGGCTCGCACTGGGTTCTGCTACCCAGACTCCTTTGCAAACCTCAAAATTGGGCTGAAATACACTCTTTCCTGATATTTCGGTGTTGCAAAGTTCTGGAATCTGAGGGGTGCCACAAACGTCCTTCTCCGCAGCATTCCTCCAGGTCTCCCGATAAAAATGGTACCTCACTTGTGTGGGTAGGTCTAGTGCCCAGGGCTGGAAATGGCCCAAAACGCAACATGGACACATCACATTTTTCCAATGAACATTTTTTGCAAAGCACCTAGATGTGCAATTTGGCCTCTAGCTCAGCCGGTACATAGAGAAACCTACCAAACCTGTACATTTTTGGAAAGTAGACACCTAAGGGAATCCAGGATGGGGTGACTTGTGGGCTCTCACTGGGTTCTGTCACCCAGAATCCTTTGCAAACCTCAAAACTGGGCTAAAAAACACTTTCCTCACATTTCGGTGCTGCAAAGCTCTGGAATCTGAGGGAAGCCACAAGCTTCCTGCCACTCAGCATTTCCCCAAGTCTCCAGATAAAAATGGTACCTCATTTGTGTGGGTAGGCCTAGTGCCCACAAGAGGAAATGCCCAAAGCGTACTGTGGCGATAATAATAACTGAGGTGAGTGTACTAATTAGTCACGGGATCTGGAACCATTTATGGAAACCTACCAAACCCAGACATTTCTAAAAAAAATAGACACCCTGGGGAGTCCACAGAGGTGTGGCTTGTGTGAATTCCCCAAACTTCTTTTCACCCACATTACCCTGCAAAGCTGAAATGTTGAACAAAAACGGTATTTTTCATTGTATTTCTGTGAAGCAAACTACAGGAATATGCATGGATCCACATACATCTTTCCATCTAGCATTCCCCAATGATTTGGGAAGTTCCCTATCACGGTCACTTCCCAACCCACACAAGTGAGGAAGTTTTTTCTCTGGAGACATAGGGAAACACTGGTAGAAATTTTGTGCTGCCTGCAGATTCCAGGACTTTCCCTCACAGAAACACAAGGGAAAGCAAAGTGTTTGATTTCAAGGGGATTTTGGGCAAAGAAAAACTAGTGAGATCCAGGCAAGTCCTGCAACATTGGTCTCCCCTGGTACTAGTATGTGAAAGTTAATCCATCATTCACACTGGTTGGTTTTAGTACCTCCTAAAATTATGGTTCCAAAGCATGAATACTTATCAAAGTATCTGAACATTGGAACCAAGCCTTCTGAAGGTGGGCTAGAAAGACATTTCATGGCACCAACCACTCCATTCACACGCCATTCACGCACAACACACAAAACTTTCATACCGCAGCCACGTGCCCAATCCAACCAATCAATGCACTCACATCAACTTACCGCTGCCAGACAAGGGCCTATCACATTCATACGCCTCTGGACAGAATAAGTTTGATCACATTTTACTACCTGTGAATTAACCGCTTCCTTTACTAATGAGTCCCATGACAGTCACCTGAGGCTCAGGAAAAAGAAAATTTCATGCACCTTTAGCGCACTCACTGGGCTAAGTCCAACTCTTTCCAGTTTGTGGATGCAAGCTGGGGATGTTTGAAAAATGTCTTGTGAGGCCCATTCCTCGAACTGAGTGAGCATATCTGCCATTGAAACTTTGGCAGACATGCTGAGGAAATTTCACGAAGTGTCCTAAAGAGAATGTCATAAACTATGAAGAAGGGTAGTTTTTGGCACATAGGGTAGTCCGTGACAACATAGCATATGCCACAGTCACTGTCATGTGCAGTGCTGTGACTGTAATGCACTTATCATACATAAATTGAACATCTACGAAGTTCTGAAAACGCATGAAAATGGCAAGCAGGTCAAACACTGACCCATATGTGTCAATGGGTTTGAATCCATAGGTGTAGGTGATGTGCACTGGTACTACCTTCACTATCTGCCTTCTACCTGTGCAATATCCCTGGGAAAGCACACCTACCATTAGCTTTTCTTACCCGTTCATGTCTCTGTCCTCATTAGAGTCCTGACTAATCCTGTATTATTTCAAAGTGAACCTATACTAATGCCTTCTGCTATTAGCTATTTAAAGCTGTAGAAAGCATTTCTTTCATGCGCCATCAATGCACTAAATGTGCTAAATCCAAATCCATCCAGTTTGTGGATGCAAGTTGGGGATGTCAGAGTATGCCTTGTGAGGCCTATTCCTTGAACTGAGTGAGCATATCTGCTAGTTGAAACTAAGGCAGACATTATGGTGAATACTATAAAAGGTCTCTAAAGTAAAAAGTCAAACAAATATACTGTGGAACTCATTCACCAGCACTTCTACTTTTGCTTTCAAAATTATGCTACAAATTGAGTTTGCACACTTTCAAACAAGTAGAAATGTTGATGAATATGTCCCAAAGGGCATTTGTTTTACATATTACACTTACTCTGGTTCTCGTTGGCAATGTGTAGCTTACATAAGTTCCCTAACAAGCACTTCAAAATTTAGATATGCCTTTAACATTTTGCCACCCAGGGTACTTCGTGACAATGTGGCATATGTTCTGTCCAATAGTATGTGCAGTGTGGGGACTATAATGCACGTTAATCAAACAGAACACTAAAACATTCTGACAGTGGATAAAGGTGTTGAGTAGTCCATGATTTCCTGAAGTAGATGAAGTAAATTCTGTGGCTGCTTGTCTAACGAAGCAGAGGCCCCTGGATGTTCGATATCCATGGACAGCCACTGAAAAGTTTATCCAACGGCAGCTCCGCCTCAGTAGATCTCCCACAACTTAGCTTTGGTATGATACAACAGCTATCTGACCCCCAAACCGTGATGGGGGAAGTGCTCTCATCATGAATTGTAGTGAGCACGTATACATCACGCCTATCCGAGAACTTGACTGTGAGCAGTTTGTTTGAGCGCAACGCAGTGCCCTGGGATTTCTGGAGCTTCTTGCAAACAAGCTCCTGCAGGAATCCTTTCTGATTACAACAAACTGTACGGCAGCCCACAGTGCCAGCTTTGTAGAGCTCACTGAATAGCTCTACACCTGTATAGAAATTGTCAACATAAAGGTTACAACCTTTGTGAAGGAGTAGCTGGACAAACTCCCATACAATCGTCCCTGTGACACCTAATGTGGGAGGGCAACCTACAGGGTTAAGAGTCGAGTCCTTCCCTGTCTACACTCTCAAGCTGTACACATAGCCAGAAGAGTCTCAGAAAAGCATATACAGTTTGATGTCATAGCAAGCTCTTTTGTTCGAAGTGTCTTGTCAAACAGCAGCTGCCCTTTGTGCAGAATCAAGGACTCATCGACTGCTATATTCTTTCCAGGAGTATAGATCTCTAGAAACCTGGCAGACAAATGTTCCACGACATGCCAAATTTTGAAGAACCTGTCATGGTCTGGACAGTCCCGGGGCAATGCAGCAGAATTGTTATTGAAATGCAGAATGCGCTGCAATAGCAAAAAATGATCAGTGCGAAGATGAAGGTTACCAAACCTTGCCAGTCATCCAGTCGGACTGCAAGGTGGGTTTCTGTAATAACCCATTTTGAGTGTAAGGCTGAAAAATATCTTCAACTCCAGCAGCGAAGTGGGAGTCTACTGGCGTGGCCTATAACTGAGCCTTAGAGTGCCTTCATTGTCCCTCAGAAATTGTTCTGCATGCAAATTTGTTTGCTGCACAATTTGTTGAAGGAAGTCAACATCTAAAAAGAGATGGACATAGTCGACTGGCAAAAAGATGGCCATTTTGACTTTACATCCAGCGTCACCAATAAAAGGTGGAGCTTGGGGCTGAACTAAATCTGGGGGCTGCCAAGAGAGCACTCTCTCTGTGCTTGCCAATTCACGTTCCTGTTCTCTGGGTTGAGCTAACCCACTGTTGTCCCGCTGCACAGACTGTGCTTTCGAAGGGACAGCACAACTTTCCTCATCATCTCCCTCAGAATCACTGGAAGAGGTGTCGTCGGATGGGACTCCGCCAACTGAATAATCACTCCCAGATTCTGCTACATTGTCCTCTCCCTCAGATGCTGTCTCAGTATCTGCTGCCTCAGTCTCTTATCCTGCTTCAGAGCTATCCTCCATAACCTGAGTTATGGCTTGAGCAGCAGTCATCCAACGAGAAGCCATCTCTGCTACTGGCTAAAATATCCCTCTAAAGCACTAGCCTACGTAGGGGGCAGATAGGGCCACAACATTTTTGGTGGGTGTGTGTGTGATAATTGCAACAGTAAATGTCAACACCTTACCTTCACTTCTTCTATCAATCAGTAGATTTCCTGGAGACACAAAAAAGACACACCATTACTTCACCTTGCCTCATACCAGTCTCACAGTCCTTAGCGCTGATGGCACCCAATGCGACAATCATTTTTGGTGCTCTCCCTCCCATGATCTCCTCCTTGGATTTCCTCAATACCACCCAGCAAAAGTGCGTGCGCTTCATCTCTCCATAGCCTTCCTCGCCCATACATTTCATTTGTTTTAAAGTGCAGATACCACCTGGCTTCACTAATCCACTCAGCTGTTGTTTGCAGCAGGCATATAAACCATCTGAGCTACTTTATGGTGTCCAAACTGCCAGTAGACAAAAGTCCGATCACTTTCAGTAGCAGGAACATGATCACAAGAGTTATCTTGACAATTGTTATTGCTGCCTAAAAGCTATAAATGCCTGAAAGATATCTATCCATATATATATATATACATATATATATATATATATATATATATATACATATATATATATATATATATATATATATATGTATTCAGAAAAACTGGTGCAGTGTAATCGCACACCAAGGGCTGCACAACATCCAAATAGGCTCGTAAAAATGTAGAGTCAAAAAACACTTGTAATTAATTTCATCGGCTGCTGTTTATTGAAAAAAGTTTAAATGCAGGTTAAATTCGAACCGCATAAAAAGGTATAAGAAGCACAAAAAGAGTCAATAAAGTGCCACCAAGAACAAACACACGCTGTCCCAACCAAATGTCAACGTGTTTCGGCAAAAGCCTTCAACAGGACATTGGCAGACATTTTTACACCCAACTATTTAAACCCTATAGTCCTTCTTTGTTGTTAACTACATAGCTAGAGGGAAGTGCAAACGGAGCGGCCATTTTGTAACATAACAGTTCTAGGTTTAAAAGTTAGAAAATAATGATCCTGTGCTTAGATGAAATATAAACTTCAACTGTAACATTGTGTGTTTCTTTTATATTGTAATACAATATCACATATATAATGTGATCACCTGTAAATGCATAAATAATATATAGTCTTAATTAATAATTGTTAAATGCAAGGAAAAGAACAACCCATATATAAGTTTGTTTCTCTCTTTCTCTTCCTTTTTTCCTTTCTCTCTAATATCAAAGTATTGTCCACTTTCTACTTGATGGTTTTGGAAGCCTGATATATAAATAGATAAATACTTAAATATGTTTACTATAACTTAATTATAATACAATCAATCTATATACAAGCTATAAATAAATAAATAAATAAATAAATAAATGGAATAATTCCAATCAATTCTTATCAAGGAATGGCAATAAAAGATATATAAAAAGGACAGATATATAAATAGATGTTAATAACCAAAATTCTATACAATTTGTGCTAATATAAAAATATCTCAATTGGTCTTAATAACAATATCAAATTCAATTACAGATACATTGTTACACAATACATAAAATTAATCATGGTCCTCTAAATGTTGATATACTGTCAAAAGGAACAAATTATTATTGTATCCATAACACAGGCAAAACTATCATTAATTTTGAAGTTGCAAAGGAAACCCAACAAATTCAACAACAGGGAAATATAGGTACAGACCGCAAGAACCTCCCTCAAAAGTGCATAATACAGTGCAAAGGTGAATTAGACGAGTGTAACACCATGAAAGAAATTAATACTGTGATAAATAAAATAACAAAGTAAACTAAGTTCCAATCCGGAAATCTCATTAACCAATGGAGGATCCTAAAAAGCAATTTTTTAAGTATCAAATGAATTTCATGTTTTCTACTGTAAAAAAGTATAAAGAGGAATCTAAAATCTCACAGATGTACATGAAGCTCTGCATCCAAATTGTGACCCCAGGGGTGTTCTGTGCCTAAAAGTAGAATCATTTTAGACTCAGTTTGTCTTGGTGGGCAGTTCTATTACCCCCTGGGGATGAGCAGCAATGGTTTTAACACCATAAAATGTTAAAGAGCTGCAATTGCCTTCATGTACCTCCCAAAAGTGTTTGGCTAAGGGGTAAGATGGATCATGATTCTTGATAGCTCTGAGATGTTGTAAGAACCTAACTTTCAATTTATGAATGGTGCTGCCTACATATTTTTTATGACAACCACATTCAATAACATATACGACATATTCAGTTTCACAAGTGATGCGATCTGTTATGTCACAAATTTTCCCTTCAAATGTAGTATATGTATGAATATTTTGTGCATATAAACAGGATTTACAATGTCCACATTTCCAAAAGCCAAGACTTTTCTTAGCTAGCCAAGATGAGTTAGCTTTGGAACTGAATAGACTTCTGGTGAGATGGTCACCCAATGATTGAGTTTTACGATATGTAATATGTGGATGAGGACCTATACTGTCCTTTATGGCAGGATCATGTCTCAAAACATGCCAATTTTTTTGTATGATGTTATTTAGTTGTGAGTGTTGGGAATTGAATTCCAAAAAAAGTCTAGGTGAAGATCCATCATTATGGTCTTGATTGTTAATACTACCAGATTTGAAAAGCAGTTTTTCTCTAGACATATTCAGCACCCTCAAATGAGCATCTTTGAGAATCTTTAAGGGATACCCTCTCTCCAGAAATCTCTGTGTCATAATAACAATTTCAGTGTTGAAGCATTCATCCTTGGAACAAATTCTACGAGCCCGTAAAAATTGACTATATGGAATGCTCCATTTCAAAGCTTTAGGATGGCCGCTATTACCATGCAGAATTGAATTACAAGCTGTTGGTTTGCGAAAAATAGTTGTCTGTAAGCTGTCCTTTTTTACAGATATCTGGACATCAAGAAATTCTATAGTTTGAGCACTATATTTTAAATCTAAATGAATATTAAGCTCATTATTATTCAAGATGTTAACATATTGTCTAAGAGAGCCTTCATAACCATCCCAAATGAGAAAGAGATCATCGATATATCTGACCCATACTACCACTTGTTCCATGAATTTGCTATTGGAGTCAGACCAAGCTATCTCCTTCACCCACCAGCCCATATAAAGGTTTGCGTACTTGGGAGCAAATGAAGCTCCCATCGCAGTCCCTTGTTTCTGCAAATAATATTGATTGTCAAATAAAAAGGCATTGTGGGTGAGACAGAATCTTAGCATGCTAACTAGCATGTTGGTGTGTTGAAGGAATTCAATTTTGCGAGTGCCCAAAAAATGACAACATGCTTGGATACCATAGTCATGCATGATGGAAGTATAAAGTGCAGTCACATCCATGGTTACCAATAAATAATTGGATTGCCATGGAACATTATGAATCTTGGCTAAAAAATCATTAGTATCTCGTAGATATGAGGGCAGTTCAGTGACATAGGGACATAAGAAGAGGTCCAAAAAACGGGAGGTGTTTTCTATATATATATATTACTTTTTTTATTTTTATTTATTTATATGTGGTTTCCCCTGGGGGCTGAACAACACATGTCAAAAACAAAGTGATATATATATATATAGATAGATATAGATATAGATGGATAGATAGATATATAGCTATATATAGATGATGTTTGTGTGTATATATATATAGATAGATAGATAGATAGATAGATAGATAGATAGATAGATAGATAGATAGATAGATAGATAGATATAGATGGATAGATAGATATATAGCTATATATATAGATAGATTTTTGTATATATATATATATATATGTATATATATATATATATATATATCCAAGAAAGAAGTGACTCAAACAGATGATCTCACTAAAGAACAAAAATATATTTCTACTACAACGTTTCAGCTTCCACCTTCCTCAGGTAGTACAAGATGGTTTGCTCAGTGGCTGCACAGCTGACACTGGTGGATTTTCAAAAGGCATCATGAGTGAAGATTCCAATTGGAATATGCAGTCCTGAGAACTCTTCAGATATGCAGAAATCAAGTGGTATTGTCAGTGATGTTCAGTCCATCTGGATGCAGTGATTTTAAACGGTACATCCAGAAATGTTCTGTGATGTCCAGTAGTTCTTCCTTTAAAACATGTTCCACAGGGAAAATCTTCAAATCTGATAGTAAATGGTCCACAAGGTTAAAATGGTTGGCTACAGGCTGGTCAAGTTTCTTGTTAATTATTGCAGATTTGTGGTTCCTGAATCGTGTACGGAGGTCATTCACAGTTTGACCTACATATTGTTTTTTACAGCTTTGACGTTGGCACTGAATTACATAAATAATGCATCTAGAGCGACATGTAAGATGCTGTCTTATTCATGCATCACATGTGAATACCTTTTACAAACATCATCAGTAACTACCTCTGTTACAAAAAGGACCTATGGAATAAGACAGCATGATATAATTCCACTCAAATGCACTGGAGCATTCCTCTATGGTTTACAGTACCTCACTTTGCCTTCTACTTACCCACCAGCTTGTCCTTAGCCAGCCCTAAATCCTGCACCAGGATTACAAGCATTTGGGGAGCGATACACCAGTGGTAGCAGCTTTTTGCCTACCCTACCTTGGTTCCTGCAAATTATTCCAGGAGATACTATTCCAAAATATTCACAGCTCAGGAAAACCGATCCAGTGTTGCATTTGTTCAAGGCACCCATTTGTCAATCCAAGGCTCTCTAGCAAGCACTTTCCCTAAGTAATACAGAGCAGAATTGTAAATCGTCCTCTTCTCAGATACCTGGGGGTAGTTCAATGCTTCCATTCTGAGTTGTAAGGGAAGAATAGAAATGCTACACTTCACGAGGCACAAACAGATAAGAGATCTTTGATGGGTAGAATAGCAGCACTCTATGGTACTTTGCTGCTACTCATTTATCCACTATCAACGATTCTTTTCCTTGCTTCCAGCACATTTGAATTTTGACACTGAACATTGTTTTGGAAAGTTCAGCTCTGTTC
The DNA here is from genome assembly GCF_031143425.1 of Pleurodeles waltl. Taxonomy (NCBI): domain Eukaryota; kingdom Metazoa; phylum Chordata; class Amphibia; order Caudata; family Salamandridae; genus Pleurodeles; species Pleurodeles waltl. The sequence goes on along the minus strand of NC_090445.1, from coordinate 1,414,567,922 downwards.
TACCTAATGCTGCATTGGAGATATTCCATGCTTCTTCTCTGTTTCCTCTCTATGAAAAAATGTCAGTAACAGGAACCAGTCACATGATGGCTCAGTAGTTCAGTCCTATATGTCTATGATTGTCTGACTGAGTGACGGAAAGTTCATATGCTAACAGCCAGCAGAAAGCTTTTTACACCAAGTTATCAATTAGTTTATCGGTGCACACAAATTTACAAAACATATTCCATAGGGGGAGAGTATGCAAAATTTTCTATTAAATGCTTTAAGTGAAAATGTTGAAAGAAATCAACTTGATGAGTCCTCAATTCCAACCTGAGACATTTAATTCAGATGTGTAGATCGTCATAGGCTGTAGTACTAGGGATAGCACTTGCGCTCTAGCAGGTGTGCTTTTCACATGATACACTGAGTTAATTAGCTTACCTAATTGATAGCTGTGATGGCATGCCCTGTGGGAGAAGAAGGGGGTTGCTTCTGCCTGCAGGGCTTATGTGTATTTGCCACAGGCACAGGAGGTATAATACATGTGTGAGGTGTCAATTCACAAAGGACTGTTAATAGAGCATGTCAGTCATGATACTCCATCACAAGTGTAAAGAGTACCACCTCTGGCAAACTGTTTGTCTTCCACCTCATTTATAAATATGTGGTCAATCAGCTTTCTCATCAAAACCCTTTTGGCTCAGTTAACACAAAGCTACCTCAAAGAGCCCAACAGAGTAGGACTAGGAGTCATTGGAGTTATCCCATGATTTCGCCCATCATATTGAGAGTCAACAGTCTGATGTTTTTGTCTTTTTCTGTCCGTTGCCAACAGGAAGAACTTGGTAGTGAAGGACAGAAGAAATAATGACCCCACTCACACACCCTAAAAGAAAGTTCCCAGGGTGTGGGGATCATTAGACATTTTATTTTTCGTATAGCAAACTTTGTTATTATGAAAAACTAAAAAAGTTAAAAGTTTTGAGGACCAGTATCAAAACTGACAGTGGACATCCATCAAACCTTTTGGGCCTCGACAGGGACTGTCATTATGGTGGTTCTGGTCAAGGTACAGGGATCCCCTCTGGGCCAACGGTGATCTCTAAACACAATAGATGATAGTCCATCAGGGTGGCAGATGTAATTTCCTCTGCCACCCATTGGACAAATTACTGTCTATCAAGCTCTAGATCTGGCAGAGAATCTCCAGACTAAAGTGCAGGGATCTCTGTGATAACAGAAACAATTCTTGTTGTTTTTGTGGGTTATGGTTGACTGTGATGACATCTGAATGGAACTATAACAAGTCTTGTGCTTCACTCACTTTATTTCGCAGCTAAATGTTTTAACCCTGAAAGTTTTACTCAAAACATCAACCCCGCCCAGTAACATAGAAGAGGCAGGGATTTGCCTGGGCACTTAAATGTAATATATTGCCCTCTGTTTTATTTTCGAATTAAAATCTTGCTTTGTCAATGCTGGCTGATGCCGTATCCTTATCTGTAATGCGTGGTGATAGGTGGTGATCATTTATACAGACCTGGCAACTTCTAAACCTTTTTAACAATGTGAAAGAAAGGGGTAGGCCAATGGAGGGTCAGGGCTTTGTGACAAGCACTACTTGAGGTACACTTCTACCTTCAACCCCCCCCCAGCCCCAAAAAACAAATGCATCTCAACTGGGTTTCCAAACCAACTATTGATCCAACATGTGATATTGTCTTCTCACCAGGTGAGAGCGTGGAGGAAGCCAATATTTTGTTACAAACTGTGGAACCATGCATGCTGGAAAGTCTGTTACTATTTCACTATTTCAGAACTTTTAAGGTATAAGTTGGCTAAAGTTCTATTATGAGCATGAAGCAAGAACACAAAGGGTGTATGGTACACAGGTAACCTGTAAGAAGATCAGCCTAACAGTAAAGAAATATTTTGGTTCATAAAAACTGTTTTCGTTCAGTGTTTGAATTGTGTTTCTAATGAGAGAATGTTCCGTATCTCTTGAGTAGAATGGTTATAGGTAAGTGCTGGGAATTCGCTTTTTTCATAATTACATTTTAAAATAGTAACATTGACATAGTTCTAATGTGCTTTAGTGGTTAGTGATTTTGTGACTCTTGTCTAGCTTTACTTTGGGGACACACATTCCAAAAGAGTCATTGCATGGGCAGTTCTTGGCTTTCTGGCTTTGTCCATCACTTACTGAACCATGGTCCTGGTGACACAATTCGAATTACGCTAATTTGCTCTAACCTAAACGTGAAGATTTACATAATTCTGGATTTGTTAGAAATGCACATTTGTGTATGCCTGCGGAGACCTGAATTGGTAGTTAAAGCCCCACCTATTAGCTTTGACAATGCTGTTAATGTTGCTGTAGGAAAGTGTTTCCGTGACATTGAAGCATTGTAGCTGTCCACATCAGCTTGCAAGGCCAGAATCATGTGCTTTGCCAGTGCATGACGTATGTTGCAATCCTGGCACAACATGATTTCCATTAACATCATATTGAACTGCATAAACGAGTTATATCGTGCGTTTTCACAATTGCTCTCCTTATGTCAATACGATGTATACTCAGCCATAAAGGATAATTATCCCACAACAAATGGGGTGCCGTTATTTTTGTCTTCCAAACACCACTTTATGAATGATTTCTCATTCCCCCGTTTCAAATATTTGGAGCTCTTCAAAGCGGAAGGAACTGCCCACAGTTTACAGCATCACAATGCCAGTTGTAAATGTTTTCCATCTCAGCCCTGAAGCAGTGGCGTAACTAAGGCCCCCCGCGGTGCAGGGGACCCCTGAGCCTCAGGATACCCCCTCTACACAGTGCATGTGTGGCAGGGCTCTGACTGGGTCCAGGGGCGGGGTGGGACCCTCTACAGGTACTTATCAGGAGGGCCCCCCTTTAAGTTTCGTTACGCCACTGACCTTAAGTCAGTCCAACACCACATATGGCCAACTACACCGACGAATTGCACATCTACCAACTAGCACACCTTGCGCAAGCACATATTAGTGGGTTCTCAATGTGCACTGACATTTTGCAGGCCTATCATAACGTAGCCCTAGGAGTTTGTCAGACCTCAAAGAACGCACACAAAAATATTGAGCTAACATGAAGATAGTAGAGTTAAGCCGTACCTTTTCTTATAAACATACTGAGAGATGAAAATGGCAATGATGCATTGTTCAAATGGTTGTGTTTACACGCGTTCATTGATGCTTAGAATTTAATAAAGCGATTCTACCCACGAATGAGCATAAACGCGGAAACTCAGGAAACGAGAAATTAGGACAATTTGTTCTGCAGAAAATAGAAATCATTATAAATGTGGCTGAAAAACCTGGATTTGCTGAACACCAGCTGATAACTTTGGGACATTTCTTATTTGTTCTGTGTTTCTGAAAAATTGTCTCCACTGATAGCAAACAGTAAAACAAACCATGTGCAAAATACACATTAACAACATGGGCTATCTAGGTGATGAAGAACATATGTTTTTTGCTAACCATGTTATCAATCTCATGAGTGCAAATTCAACGAGATTTCAATGTGTGACCATGAGGTCACAAATGGACTAGGACTGGGTGAAATTTAAATTACGCTGGCAACATTTGGTAATTTTAAGAATTTCACATTATGCTTGTTTTCTGAAATTTATCACGCGACATTGCATATTGTTTTCTGAAATTTATAATGCGACATTGCATTATTACCCTACAGTTTGCAGCAAAATTATAGCCCAAGAGCACAAGAACAACGCGAACAACGAGAAAGCAGGTGCGATTTGTGCTATTTTTGTAGCATGAAATGCATTATTGCCTCATTCAATTCTACAAGTAAATTTTCATTTGGTTTACAAATAAATATAAAAGATACAAAAATGACATAAAAATAATTACAATACAGTATTAATTGAATTTCAATAATTACATAAAAATATCACAACTAAATTTCTAGGAAGAAAACATACAATACAATAAAAGGCATATTCTTCAAAATTTTAAACAACAGATCAATAAAATATCATTCATAAGAAAAGGCCAGCCCACTCTGCTTAGACAGTGAAAATCTTAATTTGATGGCATCTGATAAAACACATGCAGCATTAAAACACACCATTTAATTCGGGAGCATTTGTTTAAAGGTCAGTGCCGGCCTGAACTGGGTAAACACTTTTCCATCCAAGCAGTGGTAAAATATACTTATGTTGCAAATCCACAACAGGAGAAAATGCAAAGTCCCCTTATTAGAGAAATAGTTGTCACTACAGAGACCTAGAGCTTTAGCTTGATACCATCCCTTAGGAACAAAAAGTGTATCTTGTGAAAAATTTACACAGGATGCACTTCTTGCTAAAATATAGAATTACATGATAAACCTGCAATTGTGCAAATTCGTATAATTTACTGAAATTCTGCATAATTACACAAAATAAAATAACAGTTTTTGCACACTCTCTAAAAAGATCACTGCAGTGGATGTATTAGTCCAATGAGCCCAATTGACAAGCAAATTGAGAATTAACAGAGTCTGTTTATGCATGCAATATTTTGGCTATATAGGAAAATCCACCTGCCACTTACTTAAGGCTGTTGGGTTGCTCCATGTCAGCGGGACTTTGAGCTAGATTACAAGTGGGCCGTTATATTCTTACCCATGCATAAACTCCTGTGGCTTTGGTAGGAAATATGAGTTTGAAGGTGTTTAACACATCTGATTGATATTAGATGTGTTGAATACATGGGCATCAATTCACTAAGCTACCGGGGTAGCAGAAGTGACATCACATACCCTTTGACCTCCCCTTTCACTCACAAATATTTACACATACACACAAATTCACGCTAACACCCTCTCTCACTTAAACACATACTCGCAAGCACGCACACAACATACATTTAAAAACATTTTTTACATACCTCAGCTGCCATGGAAGGGCATATTCAAGCTAATTGTACTCCATTTTTAGTACACTAATGATGAATAATACATTTTTACTCCACTATTAGTGTGATAAAAAATTGACAGAAAACAAAGTGGAATCTTGAATAACCTCATCAGGAGCCAGTATGAGGTTTTAGTATGTATTTTATTAGTCCCTTCTCCAGCCAGCATACAACTGCTGCCAGAGAGAATTTAGCTGAGTCACAGTGGACTAGATCAGTGGTTCCCAACCTGTGGTCCGGGGACCCCTGTGGGTCCACGAAGCCTCCTCAGGGGGCAGCTACTGCTTAGAAAAATAACTAATTTTAACATAATAGGTCCCCGGCTTTCAGTAATGACTCAGTGGGGTGTCCCGGGATTCCAATATTGATTCAGTGTGGGTCCCTGAGTTCCTGTAATGATAAAGTACGGGTCCACAGAAGTCAAAAGGTTGGCAACCAGTGCACTAGGTACTAGAACAGAAGTCCTACAACGTTCTAAGTTTAAAGATACATTCACTTCAATCTATTCAACATCATAACCATAGATACAACATGGAGCCCCAACTGACATCCAGAAGGAGGAGCTGCCACTGTGTTCCTTGCACTGAATGTGCCACCTCTGAGGCCAGGGGTCGCAAAGGCAGTGCCAGGGGTAGCAAAGGGCAAGCCAGAGCATCTGGATTTACATTAACAATCCAGTGCAATCTGGGAATTTGAGTATTGGGCCTGTATTTCTGACCTGAAGTACATTCTAATCGCTATCAAACAAATGTTTTTTCAGGGATTGGAATTTCGAGTTTTGCAATAATTAATTTAGTACTTCTTTTTTCCTGACAGATCACGGCAAGTGAAAACTGGTTTAGTTGGTTTAAAGGCTGGGAAATCAGGTAAACCATGCAGAATTCAGAATGCTAAATGTTACTGCACATGTTGCGCCTCATTTAAAAGTTAAAAAACATGGAATTTGAGGTCTTAAATTTACCAGGTAAATAACCCACTCTGCTGTTATCGTAGCTACTGGGTGATGTAAATGCCTCTTCCTTTGCTGATCTTCCCAAAATCTGGGCCACGGCTGGGCAAGTTGTAGCCCAGTCGTGCTCAGTAATATAGCTCAGCTGGTAAATCTAGTTGCAAACTGCTAACAGGTTTCCTTTCCACAGAATACTGAGAGGCATATTTATACTTTTTGGTGCAAAACTGCACTAATGCAGTTTTGCACCAAAAGGTTGAGCACCGGCTTGCACCATTCCTGAGCACCAGCTGAGCGCCATATTTATGGAATGGTGCAAGCCGGTGCAAAGGGTGGGCTAGCGTAAAAAAAAGACGTTAACCAAGTGGGGCTGGAGGTATGGGAGAAGGTGGGTTTGCACCATAAAAATGATAAACAGTTAGGAGCGCACCTGCCTGACATCCCAGCAATTAATCTGCCCCATTGCATCATGGTAGATGTAGTATCTTCAAAAAACGAACTCCATTACTTTTTAAATATTTCACCTTTAAGTAGGTACAGCCTTTACTGTGCATCTCTGGACACATGTGTTTCTGGGTTAGTCCCTTCTTCAGCAGAGAACATATTTGCGGGGTGCTGGGAATGCTGCCATAAATCCCCCGGTTTCAGTACCTCTTTCCTGGCATGCTGGTGCCTGCTCCAGAGCTCGTCAGCCCAGTAGCTCAAGGGAGCCTTTAAAGTCACAAACAGTTAGGAGCGCACCTGCCTGACATCCCAGCAATTAATCTGCCCCATTGCATCATGGTAGATGTAGTATCTTCAAAAAACGAACTCCATTACTTTTTAAATATTTCACCTTTAAGTAGGTACAGCCTTTACTGTGCATCTCTGGACACATGTGTTTCTGGGTTAGTCCCTTCTTCAGCAGAGAACATATTTGCGGGGTGCTGGGAATGCTGCCATAAATCCCCCGGTTTCAGTACCTCTTTCCTGGCATGCTGGTGCCTGCTCCAGAGCTCGTCAGCCCAGTAGCTCAAGGGAGCCTTTAAAGTCACAAACAGTTAGGAGCGCACCTGCCTGACATCCCAGCAATTAATCTGCCCCATTGCATCATGGTAGATGTAGTATCTTCAAAAAACGAACTCCATTACTTTTTAAATATTTCACCTTTAAGTAGGTACAGCCTTTACTGTGCATCTCTGGACACATGTGTTTCTGGGTTAGTCCCTTCTTCAGCAGAGAACATATTTGCGGGGTGCTGGGAATGCTGCCATAAATCCCCCGGTTTCAGTACCTCTTTCCTGGCATGCTGGTGCCTGCTCCAGAGCTCGTCAGCCCAGTAGCTCAAGGGAGCCTTTAAAGTCACAAACAGTTAGGAGCGCACCTGCCTGACATCCCAGCAATTAATCTGCCCCATTGCATCATGGTAGATGTAGTATCTTCAAAAAACGAACTCCATTACTTTTTAAATATTTCACCTTTAAGTAGGTACAGCCTTTACTGTGCATCTCTGGACACATGTGTTTCTGGGTTAGTCCCTTCTTCAGCAGAGAACATATTTGCGGGGTGCTGGGAATGCTGCCATAAATCCCCCGGTTTCAGTACCTCTTTCCTGGCATGCTGGTGCCTGCTCCAGAGCTCGTCAGCCCAGTAGCTCAAGGGAGCCTTTAAAGTCACAAACAGTTAGGAGCGCACCTGCCTGACATCCCAGCAATTAATCTGCCCCATTGCATTATGGTAGATGTAGTATCTTCAAAAAACGAACTCCATTACTTTTTAAATATTTCACCTTTAAGTAGGTACAGCCTTTACTGTGCATCTCTGGACACATGTGTTTCTGGGTTAGTCCCTTCTTCAGCAGAGAACATATTTGCGGGGTGCTGGGAATGCTGCCATAAATCCCCCGGTTTCAGTACCTCTTTCCTGGCATGCTGGTGCCTGCTCCAGAGCTCGTCAGCCCAGTAGCTCAAGGGAGCCTTTAAAGTCACAAACAGTTAGGAGCGCACCTGCCTGACATCCCAGCAATTAATCTGCCCCATTGCATCATGGTAGATGTAGTATCTTCAAAAAACGAACTCCATTACTTTTTAAATATTTCACCTTTAAGTAGGTACAGCCTTTACTGTGCATCTCTGGACACATGTGTTTCTGGGTTAGTCCCTTCTTCAGCAGAGAACATATTTGCGGGGTGCTGGGAATGCTGCCATAAATCCCCCGGTTTCAGTACCTCTTTCCTGGCATGCTGGTGCCTGCTCCAGAGCTCGTCAGCCCAGTAGCTCAAGGGAGCCTTTAAAGTCACAAACAGTTAGGAGCGCACCTGCCTGACATCCCAGCAATTAATCTGCCCCATTGCATCATGGTAGATGTAGTATCTTCAAAAAACGAACTCCATTACTTTTTAAATATTTCACCTTTAAGTAGGTACAGCCTTTACTGTGCATCTCTGGACACATGTGTTTCTGGGTTAGTCCCTTCTTCAGCAGAGAACATATTTGCGGGGTGCTGGGAATGCTGCCATAAATCCCCCGGTTTCAGTACCTCTTTCCTGGCATGCTGGTGCCTGCTCCAGAGCTCGTCAGCCCAGTAGCTCAAGGGAGCCTTTAAAGTCACAAACAGTTAGGAGCGCACCTGCCTGACATCCCAGCAATTAATCTGCCCCATTGCATCATGGTAGATGTAGTATCTTCAAAAAACGAACTCCATTACTTTTTAAATATTTCACCTTTAAGTAGGTACAGCCTTTACTGTGCATCTCTGGACACATGTGTTTCTGGGTTAGTCCCTTCTTCAGCAGAGAACATATTTGCGGGGTGCTGGGAATGCTGCCATAAATCCCCCGGTTTCAGTACCTCTTTCCTGGCATGCTGGTGCCTGCTCCAGAGCTCGTCAGCCCAGTAGCTCAAGGGAGCCTTTAAAGTCACAAACAGTTAGGAGCGCACCTGCCTGACATCCCAGCAATTAATCTGCCCCATTGCATCATGGTAGATGTAGTATCTTCAAAAAACGAACTCCATTACTTTTTAAATATTTCACCTTTAAGTAGGTACAGCCTTTACTGTGCATCTCTGGACACATGTGTTTCTGGGTTAGTCCCTTCTTCAGCAGAGAACATATTTGCGGGGTGCTGGGAATGCTGCCATAAATCCCCCGGTTTCAGTACCTCTTTCCTGGCATGCTGGTGCCTGCTCCAGAGCTCGTCAGCCCAGTAGCTCAAGGGAGCCTTTAAAGTCACAAACAGTTAGGAGCGCACCTGCCTGACATCCCAGCAATTAATCTGCCCCATTGCATCATGGTAGATGTAGTATCTTCAAAAAACGAACTCCATTACTTTTTAAATATTTCACCTTTAAGTAGGTACAGCCTTTACTGTGCATCTCTGGACACATGTGTTTCTGGGTTAGTCCCTTCTTCAGCAGAGAACATATTTGCGGGGTGCTGGGAATGCTGCCATAAATCCCCCGGTTTCAGTACATCTTTCCTGGCATGCTGGTGCCTGCTCCAGAGCTCGTCAGCCCAGTAGCTCAAGGGAGCCTTTAAAGTCACAAACAGTTAGGAGCGCACCTGCCTGACATCCCAGCAATTAATCTGCCCCATTGCATCATGGTAGATGTAGTATCTTCAAAAAACGAACTCCATTACTTTTTAAATATTTCACCTTTAAGTAGGTACAGCCTTTACTGTGCATCTCTGGACACATGTGTTTCTGGGTTAGTCCCTTCTTCAGCAGAGAACATATTTGCGGGGTGCTGGGAATGCTGCCATAAATCCCCCGGTTTCAGTACCTCTTTCCTGGCATGCTGGTGCCTGCTCCAGAGCTCGTCAGCCCAGTAGCTCAAGGGAGCCTTTAAAGTCACAAACAGTTAGGAGCGCACCTGCCTGACATCCCAGCAATTAATCTGCCCCATTGCATCATGGTAGATGTAGTATCTTCAAAAAACGAACTCCATTACTTTTTAAATATTTCACCTTTAAGTAGGTACAGCCTTTACTGTGCATCTCTGGACACATGTGTTTCTGGGTTAGTCCCTTCTTCAGCAGAGAACATATTTGCGGGGTGCTGGGAATGCTGCCATAAATCCCCCGGTTTCAGTACCTCTTTCCTGGCATGCTGGTGCCTGCTCCAGAGCTCGTCAGCCCAGTAGCTCAAGGGAGCCTTTAAAGTCACAAACAGTTAGGAGCGCACCTGCCTGACATCCCAGCAATTAATCTGCCCCATTGCATCATGGTAGATGTAGTATCTTCAAAAAACGAACTCCATTACTTTTTAAATATTTCACCTTTAAGTAGGTACAGCCTTTACTGTGCATCTCTGGACACATGTGTTTCTGGGTTAGTCCCTTCTTCAGCAGAGAACATATTTGCGGGGTGCTGGGAATGCTGCCATAAATCCCCCGGTTTCAGTACCTCTTTCCTGGCATGCTGGTGCCTGCTCCAGAGCTCGTCAGCCCAGTAGCTCAAGGGAGCCTTTAAAGTCACAAACAGTTAGGAGCGCACCTGCCTGACATCCCAGCAATTAATCTGCCCCATTGCATCATGGTAGATGTAGTATCTTCAAAAAACGAACTCCATTACTTTTTAAATATTTCACCTTTAAGTAGGTACAGCCTTTACTGTGCATCTCTGGACACATGTGTTTCTGGGTTAGTCCCTTCTTCAGCAGAGAACATATTTGCGGGGTGCTGGGAATGCTGCCATAAATCCCCCGGTTTCAGTACCTCTTTCCTGGCATGCTGGTGCCTGCTCCAGAGCTCGTCAGCCCAGTAGCTCAAGGGAGCCTTTAAAGTCACAAACAGTTAGGAGCGCACCTGCCTGACATCCCAGCAATTAATCTGCCCCATTGCATCATGGTAGATGTAGTATCTTCAAAAAACGAACTCCATTACTTTTTAAATATTTCACCTTTAAGTAGGTACAGCCTTTACTGTGCATCTCTGGACACATGTGTTTCTGGGTTAGTCCCTTCTTCAGCAGAGAACATATTTGCGGGGTGCTGGGAATGCTGCCATAAATCCCCCGGTTTCAGTACATCTTTCCTGGCATGCTGGTGCCTGCTCCAGAGCTCGTCAGCCCAGTAGCTCAAGGGAGCCTTTAAAGTCACAAACAGTTAGGAGCGCACATGCCTGACATCCCAGCAATTAATCTGCCCCATTGCATCATGGTAGATGTAGTATCTTCAAAAAACGAACTCCATTACTTTTTAAATATTTCACCTTTAAGTAGGTACAGCCTTTACTGTGCATCTCTGGACACATGTGTTTCTGGGTTAGTCCCTTCTTCAGCAGAGAACATATTTGCGGGGTGCTGGGAATGCTGCCATAAATCCCCCGGTTTCAGTACCTCTTTCCTGGCATGCTGGTGCCTGCTCCAGAGCTCGTCAGCCCAGTAGCTCAAGGGAGCCTTTAAAGTCACAAACAGTTAGGAGCGCACCTGCCTGACATCCCAGCAATTAATCTGCCCCATTGCATCATGGTAGATGTAGTATCTTCAAAAAACGAACTCCATTACTTTTTAAATATTTCACCTTTAAGTAGGTACAGCCTTTACTGTGCATCTCTGGACACATGTGTTTCTGGGTTAGTCCCTTCTTCAGCAGAGAACATATTTGCGGGGTGCTAGGAATGCTGCCATAAATCCCCATTTTGACTGTTGTAATTAAGGCTCCCATGAGCCTCTAAGCTGACGAGCTCGGGTGAAGCACCTGTGCGCCTTCTTGAGTGGTACTTAAACCTGTGAATACTTTCAAGGCGGCATTTCAAGCAACCCCGCCAGCTACACGTTGCTCTTCGCTGATGACGGCCAAATAGCCAGAAACACGTGTCCGAAGATACGGCACTCGCCGCACCAACTTATGGTGAAAAACTTTCAAAATACTGTTCAAATTCTTGCTAATGACTGCATTTACCATGATGCCTTGGGGTCACAAATGCTGGAATGGAAGACAGGGTGCTCCCCATTTTGACTGTTGTAATTAAGGCTCCCATGAGCCTCTGAGCTGACGAGCTCGGGTGAAGCACCTGTGCGCCTTCTTGAGTGGTACTTAAACCTGTGAATACTTTCAAGGCGGCATTTCAAGCAACCCCGCCAGCTACACGTTGCTCTTCGCTGATGACGGCCAAATAGCCAGAAACACGTGTCCGAAGATACGGCACTCGCCGCACCAACTTATGGTGAAAAACTTTCAAAATACTGTTCAAATTCGTGCTAATGACTGCATTTACCATGATGCCTTGGGGTCACAAATGCTGGAATGGAAGACAGGGTGCTCCCCATTTTGACTGTTGTAATTAAGGCTCCCATGAGCCTCTGAGCTGACGAGCTCGGGTGAAGCACCTGTGCGCCTTCTTGAGTGGTACTTAAACCTGTGAATACTTTCAAGGCGGCATTTCAAGCAACCCCGCCAGCTACACGTTGCTCTTCGCTGATGACGGCCAAATAGCCAGAAACACGTGTCCGAAGATACGGCACTCGCCGCACCAACTTATGGTGAAAAACTTTCAAAATACTGTTCAAATTCGTGCTAATGACTGCATTTACCATGATGCCTTGGGGTCACAAATGCTGGAATGGAAGACAGGGTGCTCCCCATTTTGACTGTTGTAATTAAGGCTCCCATGAGCCTCTGAGCTGACGAGCTCGGGTGAAGCACCTGTGCGCCTTCTTGAGTGGTACTTAAACCTGTGAATACTTTCAAGGCGGCATTTCAAGCAACCCCGCCAGCTACACGTTGCTCTTCGCTGATGACGGCCAAATAGCCAGAAACACGTGTCCGAAGATACGGCACTCGCCGCACCAACTTATGGTGAAAAACTTTCAAAATACTGTTCAAATTCGTGCTAATGACTGCATTTACCATGATGCCTTGGGGTCACAAATGCTGGAATGGAAGACAGGGTGCTCCCCATTTTGACTGTTGTAATTAAGGCTCCCATGAGCCTCTGAGCTGACGAGCTCGGGTGAAGCACCTGTGCGCCTTCTTGAGTGGTACTTAAACCTGTGAATACTTTCAAGGCGGCATTTCAAGCAACCCCGCCAGCTACACGTTGCTCTTCGCTGATGACGGCCAAATAGCCAGAAACACGTGTCCGAAGATACGGCACTCGCCGCACCAACTTATGGTGAAAAACTTTCAAAATACTGTTCAAATTCGTGCTAATGACTGCATTTACCATGATGCCTTGGGGTCACAAATGCTGGAATGGAAGACAGGGTGCTCCCCATTTTGACTGTTGTAATTAAGGCTCCCATGAGCCTCTGAGCTGACGAGCTCGGGTGAAGCACCTGTGCGCCTTCTTGAGTGGTACTTAAACCTGTGAATACTTTCAAGGCGGCATTTCAAGCAACCCCGCCAGCTACACGTTGCTCTTCGCTGATGACGGCCAAATAGCCAGAAACACGTGTCCGAAGATACGGCACTCGCCGCACCAACTTATGGTGAAAAACTTTCAAAATACTGTTCAAATTCGTGCTAATGACTGCATTTACCATGATGCCTTGGGGTCACAAATGCTGGAATGGAAGACAGGGTGCTCCCCATTTTGACTGTTGTAATTAAGGCTCCCATGAGCCTCTGAGCTGACGAGCTCGGGTGAAGCACCTGTGCGCCTTCTTGAGTGGTACTTAAACCTGTGAATACTTTCAAGGCGGCATTTCAAGCAACCCCGCCAGCTACACGTTGCTCTTCGCTGATGACGGCCAAATAGCCAGAAACACGTGTCCGAAGATACGGCACTCGCCGCACCAACTTATGGTGAAAAACTTTCAAAATACTGTTCAAATTCGTGCTAATGACTGCATTTACCATGATGCCTTGGGGTCACAAATGCTGGAATGGAAGACAGGGTGCTCCCCATTTTGACTGTTGTAATTAAGGCTCCCATGAGCCTCTGAGCTGACGAGCTCGGGTGAAGCACCTGTGCGCCTTCTTGAGTGGTACTTAAACCTGTGAATACTTTCAAGGCGGCATTTCAAGCAACCCCGCCAGCTACACGTTGCTCTTCGCTGATGACGGCCAAATAGCCAGAAACACGTGTCCGAAGATACGGCACTCGCCGCACCAACTTATGGTGAAAAACTTTCAAAATACTGTTCAAATTCGTGCTAATGACTGCATTTACCATGATGCCTTGGGGTCACAAATGCTGGAATGGAAGACAGGGTGCTCCCCATTTTGACTGTTGTAATTAAGGCTCCCATGAGCCTCTGAGCTGACGAGCTCGGGTGAAGCACCTGTGCGCCTTCTTGAGTGGTACTTAAACCTGTGAATACTTTCAAGGCGGCATTTCAAGCAACCCCGCCAGCTACACGTTGCTCTTCGCTGATGACGGCCAAATAGCCAGAAACACGTGTCCGAAGATACGGCACTCGCCGCACCAACTTATGGTGAAAAACTTTCAAAATACTGTTCAAATTCGTGCTAATGACTGCATTTACCATGATGCCTTGGGGTCACAAATGCTGGAATGGAAGACAGGGTGCTCCCCATTTTGACTGTTGTAATTAAGGCTCCCATGAGCCTCTGAGCTGACGAGCTCGGGTGAAGCACCTGTGCGCCTTCTTGAGTGGTACTTAAACCTGTGAATACTTTCAAGGCGGCATTTCAAGCAACCCCGCCAGCTACACGTTGCTCTTCGCTGATGACGGCCAAATAGCCAGAAACACGTGTCCGAAGATACGGCACTCGCCGCACCAACTTATGGTGAAAAACTTTCAAAATACTGTTCTAATTCGTGCTAATGACTGCATTTACCATGATGCCTTGGGGTCACAAATGCTGGAATGGAAGACAGGGTGCTCCCCATTTTGACTGTTGTAATTAAGGCTCCCATGATCCTCTGAGCTGACGAGCTCGGGTGAAGCACCTGTGCGCCTTCTTGAGTGGTACTTAAACCTGTGAATACTTTCAAGGCGGCATTTCAAGCAACCCCGCCAGCTACACGTTGCTCTTCGCTGATGACGGCCAAATAGCCAGAAACACGTGTCCGAAGATACGGCACTCGCCGCACCAACTTATGGTGAAAAACTTTCAAAATACTGTTCAAATTCGTGCTAATGACTGCATTTACCATGATGCCTTGGGGTCACAAATGCTGGAATGGAAGACAGGGTGCTCCCCATTTTGACTGTTGTAATTAAGGCTCCCATGAGCCTCTGAGCTGACGAGCTCGGGTGAAGCACCTGTGCGCCTTCTTGAGTGGTACTTAAACCTGTGAATACTTTCAAGGCGGCATTTCAAGCAACCCCGCCAGCTACACGTTGCTCTTCGCTGATGACGGCCAAATAGCCAGAAACACGTGTCCGAAGATACGGCACTCGCCGCACCAACTTATGGTGAAAAACTTTCAAAATACTGTTCAAATTCGTGCTAATGACTGCATTTACCATGATGCCTTGGGGTCACAAATGCTGGAATGGAAGACAGGGTGCTCCCCATTTTGACTGTTGTAATTAAGGCTCCCATGAGCCTCTGAGCTGACGAGCTCGGGTGAAGCACTTGTGCGCCTTCTTGAGTGGTACTTAAACCTGTGAATACTTTCAAGGCGGCATTTCAAGCAACCCCGCCAGCTACACGTTGCTCTTCGCTGATGACGGCCAAATAGCCAGAAACACGTGTCCGAAGATACGGCACTCGCCGCACCAACTTATGGTGAAAAACTTTCAAAATACTGTTCAAATTCGTGCTAATGACTGCATTTACCATGATGCCTTGGGGTCACAAATGCTGGAATGGAAGACAGGGTGCTCCCCATTTTGACTGTTGTAATTAAGGCTCCCATGAGCCTCTGAGCTGACGAGCTCGGGTGAAGCACCTGTGCGCCTTCTTGAGTGGTACTTAAACTTGTGAATACTTTCAAGGCGGCATTTCAAGCAACCCCGCCAGCTACACGTTGCTCTTCGCTGATGACGGCCAAATAGCCAGAAACATGTGTCCGAAGATACGGCACTCGCCGCACCAACTTATGGTGAAAAACTTTCAAAATACTGTTCAAATTCGTGCTAATGACTGCATTTACCATGATGCCTTGCGGTCACAAATGCTGGAATGGAAGACAGGGTGCTCCCCATTTTGACTGTTGTAATTAAGGCTCCCATGAGCCTCTGAGCTGACGAGCTCGGGTGAAGCACCTGTGCGCCTTCTTGAGTGGTACTTAAACCTGTGAATACTTTCAAGGCGGCATTTCAAGCAACCCCGCCAGCTACACGTTGCTCTTCGCTGATGACGGCCAAATAGCCAGAAACACGTGTCCGAAGATACGGCACTCGCCGCACCAACTTATGGTGAAAAACTTTCAAAATACTGTTCAAATTCGTGCTAATGACTGCATTTACCATGATGCCTTGGGGTCACAAATGCTGGAATGGAAGACAGGGTGCTCCCCATTTTGACTGTTGTAATTAAGGCTCCCATGAGCCTCTGAGCTGACGAGCTCGGGTGAAGCACCTGTGCGCCTTCTTGAGTGGTACTTAAACCTGTGAATACTTTCAAGGCGGCATTTCAAGCAACCCCGCCAGCTACACGTTGCTCTTCGCTGATGACGGCCAAATAGCCAGAAACACGTGTCCGAAGATACGGCACTCGCCGCACCAACTTATGGTGAAAAACTTTCAAAATACTGTTCAAATTCGTGCTAATGACTGCATTTACCATGATGCCTTGGGGTCACAAATGCTGGAATGGAAGACAGGGTGCTCCCCATTTTGACTGTTGTAATTAAGGCTCCCATGAGCCTCTGAGCTGACGAGCTCGGGTGAAGCACCTGTGCGCCTTCTTGAGTGGTACTTAAACCTGTGAATACTTTCAAGGCGGCATTTCAAGCAACCCCGCCAGCTACACGTTGCTCTTCGCTGATGACGGCCAAATAGCCAGAAACACGTGTCCGAAGATACGGCACTCGCCGCACCAACTTATGGTGAAAAACTTTCAAAATACTGTTCAAATTCGTGCTAATGACTGCATTTACCATGATGCCTTGGGGTCACAAATGCTGGAATGGAAGACAGGGTGCTCCCCATTTTGACTGTTGTAATTAAGGCTCCCATGAGCCTCTGAGCTGACGAGCTCGGGTGAAGCACCTGTGCGCCTTCTTGAGTGGTACTTAAACCTGTGAATACTTTCAAGGCGGCATTTCAAGCAACCCCGCCAGCTACACGTTGCTCTTCGCTGATGACGGCCAAATAGCCAGAAACACGTGTCCGAAGATACGGCACTCGCCGCACCAACTTATGGTGAAAAACTTTCAAAATACTGTTCTAATTCGTGCTAATGACTGCATTTACCATGATGCCTTGGGGTCACAAATGCTGGAATGGAAGACAGGGTGCTCCCCATTTTGACTGTTGTAATTAAGGCTCCCATGAGCCTCTGAGCTGACGAGCTCGGGTGAAGCACCTGTGCGCCTTCTTGAGTGGTACTTAAACCTGTGAATACTTTCAAGGCGGCATTTCAAGCAACCCCGCCAGCTACACGTTGCTCTTCGCTGATGACGGCCAAATAGCCAGAAACACGTGTCCGAAGATACGGCACTCGCCGCACCAACTTATGGTGAAAAACTTTCAAAATACTGTTCAAATTCGTGCTAATGACTGCATTTACCATGATGCCTTGGGGTCACAAATGCTGGAATGGAAGACAGGGTGCTCCCCATTTTGACTGTTGTAATTAAGGCTCCCATGAGCCTCTGAGCTGGCGAGCTCGGGTGAAGCACCTGTGCGCCTTCTTGAGTGGTACTTAAACCTGTGAATACTTTCAAGGCGGCATTTCAAGCAACCCCGCCAGCTACACGTTGCTCTTCGCTGATGACGGCCAAATAGCCAGAAACACGTGTCCGAAGATACGGCACTCGCCGCACCAACTTATGGTGAAAAACTTTCAAAATACTGTTCAAATTCGTGCTAATGACTGCATTTACCATGATGCCTTGGGGTCACAAATGCTGGAATGGAAGACAGGGTGCTCCCCATTTTGACTGTTGTAATTAAGGCTCCCATGAGCCTCTGAGCTGACGAGCTCGGTGAAGCACCTGTGCGCCTTCTTGAGTGGTACTTAAACCTGTGAATACTTTCAAGGCGGCATTTCAAGCAACCCCGCCAGCTACACGTTGCTCTTCGCTGATGACGGCCAAATAGCCAGAAACACGTGTCCGAAGATACGGCACTCGCCGCACCAACTTATGGTGAAAAACTTTCAAAATACTGTTCAAATTCGTGCTAATGACTGCATTTACCATGATGCCTTGGGGTCACAAATGCTGGAATGGAAGACAGGGTGCTCCCCATTTTGACTGTTACCATAAAAATGATGTTAGGCTGGTTAGAGTAAAAAAAGATGACTCTAACCAGCCTAGCGTCATTTTCTGATGCAAACCCATCCATACTACATGACTCTTGTCTTAGAAAAGACAGGAGTCATGCCCACCACCCCAATGGCCAGCAGAGGGGACCAGTGTCCCCTGGGCATGGCCAATGCACCCTGTGCCATGCCAGGGCCCCAAGTTAGGCTCCCAATGGCACTTAAAATACTTACCTATACTTACCCTACTTACCTGGGATGGGGTTCCCCATCCTCCTGTGTCCCTCTGGTGTGGGTGTGGGTGTTGCTGGGGCTTGAGGAGGGCGTGGACCCATTCCATGGTGTTTAACAATGGAACTGGGTCCACACGTCCCTTAACGCCTGGTCTGACTCAGGCATTAAATAATGATGCAAAGCTAGCCCCTCATCCCACCCATGCATCATTTTAGCAGGGGGGGGGATAAATATGGGGCTACGGGGTTAGCACCATTTTTTTTTAGATAGGAACGCCTACCTTGCATCTCACTTGCGCAAGGTAGGTTCAAGCATATAAAAAATGGTGCAAACTCAAAAAAAATTACGTTAGACAGGTCTAACGTCAAAATGTAAATATGGAGTTAGTTTTGAGCCGAATTTGCGTAAAAAACCCAACGCAACTTCGGCACGAATGGGGTATACATATGCCCCTAAAAGTTCTAGTTAGGTCTTGTATGGAACGTCGCCTAATTTCCATAGCGCCATTTCTGAAAATCCATATTTAAAGGGCTTAATAATACAGCTGTCTCTCCTTACAGATGAGTTTTACATTCCTCATAATTTTACGAAGACCCGGATTCACATTACCCGAGGGAAATGTCAATGTTGATGCACAGTCTCTTGGTTATTTAAATCGTGCAGAGCAGTGCTGTTTGAATGCGCTGGACCTTTATTTCAGGACGGCTGGCCCCTAGTTCAGCTGCTTAAAAATCACCTGCTGCCGCGAGCTCTGACCCTAAATAAACCAAACCTGCAGAGACAGAGCGACACAATGGAGCAGGGCTGACCTTACGACTCCCTGCAAATCCTAAATTAATTAATTACAGAAATCCTCTGGCTCTATGAACGACCAGCTTTATTATAGGTTTCGGGGTGGGGGATGTGGGGCTGAGAAAATCAGAGGGATTAGCCTAGACGGGAACGGTGAAACATAACATGAATGTCTCAGCTTTCACCTTTAGGAGAAATTCAAACTGTACCATGGCTCTGTCCCATCACTTTCCCATCAGAGTGCTGTTCATACAAGCACTAGCGCTGTATGACATGTAATCCTGTACGCTTAAGCGTGCTCCTGAATAAAGTCACAAAAGCGCCAATTTGACGTATTTTCCCATGCTGTTGGCTCCCCACGTCATCCAGGACATGAAATACAAATATACAGTAGGTTCAATCCACATTAAAACTCAAAGCAAGTGATGAATATTATAGGAATAAAATGTCAGCAGTGACTCATTTTAATGAAAGGTTTGGCCCCAGATTTCCACTTACGAAAAAAATACAATTTTGGATACAGGCAACTCAATTCAATTTTAGAAAAAAGAATGATTCCTTTCTGGGGAACTCTGACTCAGCAGCGATGATTGAGATAGGTAAAGGTATCCTAAAAGCTACAGCATCACTTTCATAAAGGTTTGTATGACACGCAGAGCTCAAGAAACCACAGATTCATTCAATCATTCAACCAACAGTGCTGTCCTGTCATTGGTAAAATGTGTGTTAGCACATAACTAGTTGATTTATACCTGGGTTATCCAAGGTAGGTACAACAGTGTGTGATCCATAGTGTTGAGGATGACACTTGACTATGTAAACGACTTCAATTCATATTCAATATATATATTTGTACCTAATGTGCATAAAATATAAAATATGGAATGGATCTTTCCTCATGTACCTGTGTTGGATGCCCCTTATATAGATAGAGAAGGATAAAGCTGAAATCTCGATTTCTCACCTGGTTAATTTGGTTAAATCTATGCAAATTACTACATTTGTACTTTTCCTCAGCAACCTTACTGTTTGAACATTTGTAAATGGAGTATTTTACTGATATTAACGTTCAAGCGACAGTCAGTAGTAAATCTGTGGCCAAGCATCCACTGGGCAGCAACCACTAGAACATGGGCAGATGACAGAGTCCAATGCCCTTCCTTCTGTCATTCCATTTCAGGCTACTCATATGGTGTACATCTCACGGGTATTTCTTGGAAAAGAGGTTATTGCTTGTATTTTTCATAGTTTTCGTTGATTGTCCAACTGCTAATAAAGATCAGTCAGATTGAGCACGTGCCATTTTTGCAGTGCAGGATTGGGTATGCGTGCCAGGTACCGTTTCGGTGTAGGAGTGCCTCGACTCCTCGTGTTATCTCAGTTCACTGTTCCTAAATGTTTTCTTCCTCAGTTGCATCGTAAGACTATTCTTCGCCCTTGCTTCTTGGTTTGAAAACTGTACAGGTCGACTTCCTGTTCTGTGTATCCAAAGGTGGTGTATTTGGACATGCAGTAGTCTAGAAGATCATTATTATTGTTTGTTCACACTATGAGATGGTGTTTCTTTCCTTGCAAGTGCAAGCATCTTTATTCCTATTTCATGACCCTATGGGAATTTTGTGCGTGGATCTGCAATGTCATTGGGGCCAGACATGTGTTCCTGGTATTCAGGGAGTGTGCCACCTCTGAAGTTAACATATTTACGGTTGACAATATTTGAACCCCTGAGGAATCCATGTTTAATCCTTATTAGTGCCAAGGTTGTATTTCTGGTTGCTATACGCTCGGTATATACAGTACTAAGGATTTGTTTCTAAATGTAGCCATACCTGCTTTTTCAGTTTTTCAGAATCCATGTATTGATTTTATTTTCAACGTGCGATTCTATTTTCTTACAGACGCAGAAGTAGTTTTATGTTTTTTTCTTAGTGCTTTAGAACCCCTCATTAGGGAGTGATAATGCCTAAATAAGTCAGGCAGTTCTTTACCAGAAAAGCAGAGACTAGTGACCTGGCCACTGAAAGGATGCCGACTAGGCTCCAAATGACTCTGTTAGTCACATCGATGCTGGTACTAATGATGAGTGCACCACCAAAAGATAGATATTGACAGGTCAAATCTCAAATAACCTCGGACTACTACTGTCACAAAAATCACAGCATGGAATCAGATAACAAAATAGTGCGTGTAAGGAAGTAGAACAGTACTGCAAAGGGCATCTGCAAGTCTGACACCTGAGTGAACTATACGGCCTCATTTGATTTTACAAAAAAATCACAACAAAACACATACCTCAGCACCACAATTTGAAATCACCAAGCCATTCTCTCTCTTAAATTTTGTCATCAAGGTGGACTATTTTGAAGAAGAGGCCCTGCCTGAGACAGTTAACTACATCCAAATTAGTCACCTCCTGCAGCTTAGTCAAACAGGGCCTTTGTATCTGCCCTTTTACATTTCTGTCCTAAAAGTTTCTTCATCTTGACAGTGGTGGAATACTGCAAGCTTCATTGCTCCACCATTCTATTTAGAACGTGGCTGTATTTGATTATTACAGCAGCCTACTTATTGGTCCTGTGCACATCTAGGGTGGCTTTCTCTGTGATACTGCTTTAATAAAGCATAAGAACACTGAATTGGAGCATTTTCTTTCTAACAATGTTACAACGTTGTTTTTGGCAAGGAGTTCAGGGCAAGCTCCCATTCCTGGTTGAGGCATGGAGAAATCTGGAAGCACTCTTTCATTCAATTTCCTTGGTCTTAACAGTAAGACTATTCTATTATAACTGTCTGCAGGCATGTCCTGTCTGTTTGTCAAGTGGGTATCTTCTAAGAGGACTTCACTTCATTTTCATTACAGTGGAATTCAACCCCACTAACCAAGCCTCAATATGACCAGACTCTGTTCATTTCAAATCTCAGCTAGTTGCTTACCAACCAGGTCACTACGTGGAAGCCGACTCACACAGATGTATACATGATATTGAGTCATTTGCTCAGCAACAGTCCTGTCCTAAGCAAGCAATACATGTTTGTGACCGATTTCTGACTGCTCTTTATTAACTACGAATGCTGATGTGCACACCTATGTACAGAGACATTCCCCATTCAACAACAGGAGTCTCACCATTTAAAGCATTGAGAGGAAGAGACGTTCAGGATGTGTTATGACTGGCACAGCTGAATGAGTCGGTTGTCATTAAGAGCACTGGGCTGGTGTAGTCAAGGGTCAAGATGTCACAGGAAAGTGCAAGAAGAAACATGACCAACTTAGCTGTGTAAAGAACACCGTCAGTAGCAGACGTGATATGATCTGTCATACTTCCATGTAATATGAAAAAGAAAAAATTTAGATATAGGATGTCAATAGCACTGTGAAAAAGATATCAAGAAATGAGGTGAAGTTATCCTTAAAGGTGGATTCTGGAACAGAATCTATTCTATTCTATTCTATGAGTCCTGTAAAGCGCATAGTTACCCGAGAGCCTTCCAATACTGGAACAGTCATAATAGTCGCCAGCTAACCAGAAGATTGATTACTGTAAATCCAGGTTTTTACGGAATGAAAGCTCATTGCACAGCAGGTGCAACTCCGTGGGGAGGAAGTTCCAAAGTTTAGGAGCCTGGTAGGATAGAAAATGGCCATCCCAATGGGATCTGTGGATTGTGGGGACTTGTGACAAATGGGCTGAGGAAATTTAAGGGACCTACCAGGAGTATAGGAGATAGCTAGTGATCTCAACAATACAGGGCCTCTCTTGTGGAGAGATCAATGCAGAATGTATGGGGCCTTGTATTGAGCCCATTGCTCCAATGGGAGCCAGTGAAGATCTTTCAAGGCCTTTTTGCAGATTGATATCCAGAAAGGTTCATGAGACTCTCTGCAGCCGCATTCTGTTTAACCTGCAGCCTTTTGATCACATATCAAGGTGAATGAAGATAGAGAGCATTGCCAAAGTCAAGGTAAGAGATGACAAGGGCCTGAACAATTAGTCTCCTGGCTAAGAAGGGAAGAAGATCTAATATCTTTCTTAGCAATCTCAGAAAACTGAAACAGGCAGTGTGTTTGGGCTTGGTGCTCCATGGTGAGATTAGAGTCTATCCACATTCTGAGACTCTTTATCATGTGGTTGGGGCTGTGTAGTCTCTCCAAGCAGTGAGGCATGGAAGATGAAGCTTTCTTGGTGAAATTGTTGCCCAATAGCATGACCTTAGTCTTATTTTCATTGAGCTTAATTTGGAAGGTGAAGAATAAGAATGAGTTTGCTGGTGAGTCTGAGTTTACAGGTTTTTAGGAGAAGTGACTAAGAACTTCTCTTTCTAAGGCCTGATGAAGGTGCTGTACCTCTTTGGGTCAGGCATGAGTCAAATCTTCTTGAAAGATTTAATTATTATGTAATGAAAGTATAATAGGGAATTCAGTCTCCTTTTAGTTCGCAGCCTACCAGACAAAGTAGTAGTCTGGTTGCCAAAGACTTCTTGAGAACATTCAAAAAGCTGATTTAAGAATGCATTGTACCACTCTACTTGAGTGTACGCCACTCCACTCTATCCTACTCTACTCTAGCCACTCCACTCTATTGCACTCTGCTCCATGCCACTCCACTATACGCCAGGCCACAACACTCCATTCCATGACACTCCACTCTGACACTACACTTCACCGCACTCCATGCTACTCCGTTCCATTCCACTCCACTCTGACACTTCACTCCACTCTCTGACCCTCTACAATATCCCACTCAAAGACACTCCCACTCTACCCTGGTCAATTCTACTCCACTCTCCTCCTCTCCACTCTACCACATTCCACTCTATGACACTGTACTTTGCTCTATGCCACTCTACTCCGCTCTACACCACTGTCCTCCACTCTACACCACTCTTCTCTACTCCACTCAATTCTACTCAAATCTGTGCCACTCTACTTAACTCTTTGCCACTCTACCCGACTCTATGTTGCTCTACTCCATTCTATGACACCCTACTCTATGCCACTCTACACCAAGCTACTTCATTCTGCTCCACTCTACACCACTTCACTCTATGTCACTCCACTCTATGCTACTCTACTACACTTCAGGACAATCTATGACCATCCACTCTATGACCGTTAACTCTGTCACCCTCCACTCTATGACACTCCAATTCACTCCAATCTGTGACGCATTACTCTGCAACACTGTACTCCAAGACACTCTATGCCACTCCACTCTAGGACACTCTACTCTACTTTATGTCACTCTACTCTATGACCTGTGACACTCTACTCCACTATACGCCCCACCTTGTAATCAGCCTGGGGGGGAGACTACCAGCTCTGTGGTGGTCTCTTTTTCACGCGGCTGGTGGGCCGACGGTTGGCCCGCCAGCCTCGTAATGAGGCCCTTAGACCAAAACTCTAAACTGAGACCAAAAGTCTAACTTTACTACTAGTGAAGTTAGAATATAGGTCTAAACTTTGACTTTTGGTCTAAATTTAGACTTTTGTTCCACGTTTGGCATTGTGAATGAGGCCCCTAGCGCATATGTTTGTGTACCACTGAAGACCACTGGGGGATGGAAATAGCTGAAAAATATGTTGACAAATTCTCTTGACATTCATTTATATAAGTCAATTATTCTCTTCAATGACGTGTTAGCATGGCTTATGTGTCATGAGGCTCAAAAACAATGGATTACCTGAGCATAATGGTTGGAAAATATAACGTTAAACAAATGGAAAAAAGAATCCCAGATTATAAATGTGTTACAAGTGGCCCTCACCAATGGAATTCTGCTTAAAGTGTGAGATATACCCACACATTTCAATACATTTGGGGAGGATTCCTAGGCTGCTATATTTGTAAGTAGTTAATGTATGTTCATTAGCAGACATTTTGTGATATGAAATTTTATATCTGTTATATTCTGGTGTGACATAAAACTTTATGCCAGCTTATATCCTTGTTAAATGTACCTTTGCTGTAGGAAGTTGGCTCTGTATGTGCTATTTCAAAGTAAGGAATAGCATGCACAGAGTCCAAGGGTTCCCCTTAGAGGTAAAATAGTGGTAAAAAGAGATAATACTAATGCTCTATTTTGTGGTAGTGTGGTCGAGCAGTAGGCTTATCCAAGGAGTAGTGTTAAGCATTTGTTGTACATACACATAGACAATAAATGAGGTACACACACTCAGAGACAAATCCAGCCAATAGGTTTTGTATAGAAAAATATCTTTTCTTAGTTTATTTTAAGAACCACAGGTTCAAATTTAACATGTAATATCTTGTTTGAAAGGTATTGCAGGTAAGTACATTAGGAACTTTGAATCATTTCAATTGCATGTATACTTTTCAAGTTATTCACAAATAGCTATTTCAAAAGTGGACACAGTGCAATTTTCACAGTTCCTGGGGGAGGTAAGTTTTTGTTAGTTTTACCAGGTAAGTAAGACACTTACAGGGTTCAGTTCTTGGTCCAAGGTAGCCCACCGTTGGGGGTTCAGAGCAACCCCAAAGTTACCACACCAGCAGCTCAGGGCCGGTCAGGTGCAGAGTTCAAAGTGGTGCCCAAAACGCATAGGCTAGAATGGAGAGAAGGGGGTGCCCCGGTTCCGGTCTGCTTGCAGGTAAGTACCCGCGTCTTCGGAGGGCAGACCAGGGGGGTTTTGTAGGGCACCGGGGGGGACACAAGCCCACACAGAAATTTCACCCTCAGCAGCGTGGGGGCGGCCGGGTGCAGTGTAGAAACAAGCGTCGGGTTTGCAATGTTAGTCTATGAGAGATCAACGGATCTCTTCAGCGCTGCAGGCAGGCAAGGGGGGGCTTCCTCGGGGCAACCTCCACTTGGGCAAGGGAGAGGGACTCCTGGGGGTCACTTCTCCAGTGAAAGTCCGGTCCTTCAGGTCCTGGGGGCTGCGGGTGCAGGGTCTTTTCCAGGCGTCGGGACTTAGGTTTCAGAGAGTCGCGGTCAGGGGAAGCCTCGGGATTCCCTCTGCAGGCGGCGCTGTGGGGGCTCAGGGGGGACAGGTTTTGGTACTCACAGTCGGAGAGTAGTCCGGGGGTCCTCCCTGAGGTGTTGGTTCTCCACCAGCCGAGTCGGGGTCGCCGGGTGCAGTGTTGCAAGTCTCACGCTTCTTGCGGGGAGTTGCAGGGTTCTTTAAAGCTGCTTCTTGAAACAAAGTTGCAGTCTTTTTGGAGCAGGTCCGCTGTCCTCGGGAGTTTCTTGTCGTCGTCGAAGCAGGGCAGTCCTCAGAGGATTCAGAGGTCGCTGGTCCCTTTGGAAGGCGTCGCTGGAGCAGAGTTCTTTGGAAGGCAGGAGACAGGCCGGTGAGTTTCTGGAGCCAAGGCAGTTGTTGTCTTCTGGTCTTCCTCTGCAGGGGTTTTCAGCTGGGCAGTCCTTCTTCTTGTTGTCGCAGGAATCTGAATTCTTAGGTTCAGGGAAGCCCTTAAATACTAAATTTAAGGGCGTGTTTAGGTCTGGGGGGTTAGTAGCCAATGGCTACTAGCCCTGAGGGTGGGTACACCCTCTTTGTGCCTCCTCCCAAGGGGAGGGGGTCACATCCCTAATCCTATTGGGGGAATCCTCCATCTGCAAGATGGAGGATTTCTAAAAGTTAGAGTCACCTCAGCTCAGGACACCTTAGGGGCTGTCCTGACTGGCCAGTGACTCCTCCTTGTTGCTTTCTTTGTTCCCTCCAGCCTTGCCGCCAAAAGTGGGGGCCGTGGCCGGAGGGGGGGGGGGCAACACCACTAAGCTGGAGTGCCCTGCTGGGCTGTGACAAAGGGGTGAGCCTTTGAGGCTCACCGCCAGGTGTCACAGCTCCTGCCTGGGGGAGGTGTTAGCATCTCCACCCAGTGCAGGCTTTGTTACTGGCCTCAGAGTGACAAAGGCACTCTCCCCATGGGGCCAGCAACATGTCTCTAGTGTGGCAGGCTGCTGGAACTAGTCAGCCTACACAGACAGTCGGTTAAGTTTCAGGGGGCACCTCTAAGGTGCCCTCTGGGGTGTATTTTGCAATAAAATGTACACTGGCATCAGTGTGCATTTATTGTGCTGAGAAGTTTGATACCAAACTTCCCAGTTTTCAGTGTAGCCATTATGGTGCTGTGGAGTTCGTGTTTGACAAACTCCCAGACCATATACTCTTATGGCTACCCTGCACTTACAATGTCTAAGGTTTTGTTTAGACACTGTAGGGGTACCATGCTCTTGCACTGGTACCCTCACCTATGGTATAGTGCACCCTGCCTTAGGTCTGTAAGGCCTGCTAGAGGGGTGTCTTACCTATACTGCATAGGCAGTGAGAGGCTGGCATGGCACCCTGAGGGGAGTGCCATGTCGACTTACTCGTTTTGTCCTCACTAGCACACACAAGCTGGCAAGCAGTGTGTCTGTGCTGAGTGAGAGGTCTCCAGGGTGGCATAAGACATGCTGCAGCCCTTAGAGACCTTCCTTGGCATCAGGGCCCTTGGTACTAGAAGTACCAGTTACAAGGGACTTATCTGGATGCCAGGGTCTGCCAATTGTGGATACAAAAGTACAGGTTAGGGAAAGAACACTGGTGCTGGGGCCTGGTTAGCAGGCCTCAGCACACTTTCAATTGTAAACATAGCATCAGCAAAGGCAAAAAGTCAGGGGGCAACCATGCCAAGGAGGCATTTCCTTACACAACCCCCCCCCCAAACGAAAGAGGATGAGACTAACCTTTCCCAAGAGAGACTTCATTTTCTAAGTGGAAGAACCTGGAAAGGCCATCTGCATTGGCATGGGCAGTCCCAGGTCTGTGTTCCACTATAAAGTCCATTCCCTGTAGGGAGATGGACCACCTCAACAGTTTAGGATTTTCACCTTTCATTTGCATCAGCCATTTGAGAGGTCTGTGGTCAGTTTGAACTAGGAAGTGAGTCCCAAAGAGGTATGGTCTCAGCTTCTTCAGGGACCAAACCACAGCAAAGGCCTCCCTCTCAATGGCACTCCAACGCTGCTCCCTGGGGAGTAACCTCCTGCTAATGAAAGCAACAGGCTGGTCAAGGCCATCATCATTTGTTTGGGACAAAACTGCCCCTATCCCATGTTCAGAGGCATCTGTCTGCACAATGAACTGCTTAGAATAATCTGGAGCTTTTAGAACTTGTGCTGAGCACATTGCTTGTTTCAGGGTGTCAAAGGCCTGTTGGCATTCCACAGTCCAGTTCACTTTCTTGGGCATTTTCTTGGAGGTGAGTTCATTGAGGGCTGTCACAATGGATCCATATCCCTTCACAAACCTCCTGTAGTACCCAGTCAAGCCAAGGAATGCCCTGACTTGAGTCTGGGTTTTTGGAGCTACCCAGTCCAGAATAGTCTGGATCTTGGGTTGGAGTGGCTGAACTTGGCCTCCACCTACAAGGTGTCCCAAGTAAACCACAGTTCCCTGCCCTATCTGGCATTTGGATGCCTTGATAGAGAGGCCTGCAGATTGCAGAGCCTTCAAAACCTTCTTCAGGTGGACCAGGTGATCCTGCCAGGTGGAGCTAAAGACAGCAATATCATCAAGATAAGCTGTGCTAAATGACTCCAAGCCAGCAAGGACTTGATTCACCAACCTTTGGAAGGTGGCAGGGGCATTCTTTAAACCAAAGGGCATAACAGTAAACTGATAATGCCATCAGGTGTGGAGAATGCTGTTTTCTCTTTTGCTCCAGGTGCCATTTTTATTTGCCAGTACCCTGCTGTCAAGTCAAAGGTACTTAAGAATTTGGCAGCACCTAATTTGTCTATGAGCTCATCAGCTCTAGGAATTGGATGAGCATCTGTCTTGGTGACAGAATTGAGCCCTCTGTAGTCCACACAAAACCTTATCTCTTTCTTTCCATCTTTGGTGTGAGGTTTGGGGACTAAGACCACTGGGCTAGCCCAGGGGCTGTCAGAGCGCTCAATTACTCCCAATTCCAGCATCTTGTGGACTTCCACCTTGATGCTTTCCTTAACATGGTCAGACTGTCTAAAGATGTTGTTCTTGACAGGCATGCTGTCTCTTGTGTCCACATCATGGGTACACAGGTGTGTCTGACCAGGGGTTAAGGAGAAGAGTTCAGGAAACTGTTGTAGGACTCTCCTACAATCAGCTTGCTGTTGGCCAGAGAGGGTGTCTGAGTAGATCACTCCATCTACTGAGCCATCTTTTGGGTCTGATGACAGAAGATCAGGGAGAGGTTCACTCTCTGCCTCCTGATCCTCATCTGTTACCATCAACAGATTTACATCAGCCCTGTCATGGAAGAGCTTAAGGCGGTTCACATGGATCACCCTCTTGGGGCTCCTGCTTGTGCCCAGGTCCACCAGGTAGGTGACCTGACTCTTCCTTTCTAGCACTGGGTAAGGGCCACTCCATTTGTCCTGGAGTGCCCGGGGAGCCACAGGCTCCAGAACCCAGACTTTCTGCCCTGGTTGGAACTCAACCAGTGCAGCCTTTTGGTCATACCAAAACTTCTGGAGCTGTTGGCTGGCCTCAAGGTTTTTGGTTGCCTTTTCCATGTACTCTGCCATTCTAGAGCGAAGGCCAAGTACATAGTCCACTATGTCTTGTTTAGGCTCATGAAGAGGTCTCTCCCAGCCTTCTTTAACAAGAGCAAGTGGTCCCCTTACAGGGTGGCCAAACAGAAGTTCAAAGGGTGAGAATCCTACTCCCTTCTGTGGCACCTCTCTGTAAGCAAAAAGCAGACATGGCAAGAGGACATCCCATCTCCTTTTGAGTTTTTCTGGGAGCCCCATGATCATGCCTTTTAATGTCTTGTTGAATCTCTCAACTAAGCCATTAGTTTGTGGATGGTATGGTGTAGTGAATTTGTAAGTCACTCCACACTCATTCCACATGTGTTTTAGGTATGCTGACATGAAGTTGGTACCTCTGTCAGACACCACCTCCTTAGGGAAACCCACTCTGGTAAAGATACCAATGAGGGCCTTGGCTACTGCAGGGGCAGTAGTCGACCTAAGGGGAATAGCTTCAGGATACCTAGTAGCATGATCCACTACTACTAGGATGTACATATTTCCTGAGGCTGTGGGAGGTTCCAGTGGACCAACTATGTCCACACCCACTCTTTCAAAGGGGACCCCCACCACTGGAAGTGGAATGAGGGGGGCCTTTGGGTGCCCACCTGTCTTACCACTGGATTGACAGGTGGGGCAGGAGAGGCAAAACTCCTTAACCTTCTGGGACATATTGGGCCAGTAGAAGTGGTTGACTAACCTCTCCCACGTCTTGGTTTGTCCCAAATGCCCAGCAAGGGGAATATCATGGGCTAAGGTCAGAATAAACTCTCTGAACGACTGAGGCACTACCACTCTCCTAGTGGCACCAGGTTTGGGGTCTCTGGCCTCAGTGTACAGGAGTCCATCTTCCCAATAGACCCTATGTGTTCCATTTTTCTTGCCCTTGGACTCTTCAGCAGCTTGCTGCCTAAGGCCTTCAAGAGAGGGACAGGTTTCTTGTCCCTTACACAGCTCCTCCCTTGAGGGTCCCCCTGGGCCTAAGAGCTCAACCTGATAAGGTTCAAGCTCCAAAGGCTCAGTTCCCTCAGAGGGCAGAACTTCTTCCTGAGAAGAGAGGTTCTCTTTTTCTGACTGTGTTGCAGTTGGTTTCCCAACTGACTTTCCTTTTCTCTTGGTAGGCTGGGCCATTTTTCCAGACTCCAGCTCTACTTTTTCACCCTGTGCCTTGCATTGTGCTCTTGTTTTTACACACACCAGTTCAGGGATACCCAGCATGGCTGCATGGGTTTTTAGTTCTACCTCAGCCCATGCTGAGGACTCCAGGTCATTTCCAAGCAGACAGTCTACTGGGATGTTTGAGGAGACCACCACCTGTTTCAGGCCATTGACCCCTCCCCATTCTAAAGTTACCATTGCCATGGGATGTGCTTTAGTTTGATGGTCAGCATTGGTGACTGTATAAGTTTTTCCAGTCAGGTATTGGCCAGGGGAAACCAGTTTCTCTGTCACCATGGTGACACTGGCACCTGTATCCCTCAGGCCCTCTACACTTGTCCCATTAATAAAGAGCTGCTGCCTGTATTTTTGCATGTTAGGGGGCCAGGCAGCTAGTGTGGCTAAATCCACCCCACCCTCAGAGACTAGAGTAGCTTCAGTGTGGACCCTGATTTGCTCTGGGCACACTGTTGATCCCACTTGGAGACTAGCCATTCCAGTGTTACCTGGATTGGAGTTTGGAGTGGAACTTTTCTTGGGACAGGCCTTGTCTCCAGTTTGGTGTCCAGACTGACTACAGTTTCGACACCAGGCCTTTTTGGGATCAAAGTTTTTACCCTTGTACCCAGGATTGTTTTGTGAAGAGGCTCTGGGCCCACCCTCCTGTGCAGGTTTTTGGGGGCCTTTAGAAGACTCTTGACTATTTTTATTTTTGGCTGTCTCACCACCTTTCCCCTGGGGAGGTTTTGTGACCCCTTTCTTTTGGTCACCCCCTGTGGAAGTTTTGGACACCCTAGTCTTGACCCAATGGTCCACCTTCTTTCCCAATTCTTGGGGAGAAATTGGTCCTAGGTCTACCAGATGCTGATGCAGTTTATCATTGAAACAATTACTTAACAGGTGTTCTTTCACAAATAAATTGTACAGCCCATCATAATTACTTACACCACTGCCTTGAATCCAACCATCTAGTGTTTTTACTGAGTAGTCTACAAAGTCAACCCAGGTCTGGCTCGAGGATTTTTGAGCCCCCCTGAATCTAATCCTATACTCCTCAGTGGAGAATCCAAAGCCCTCAATCAGGGTACCCTTCATGAGGTCATAAGATTCTGCATCTTGTCCAGAGAGTGTGAGGAGTCTATCCCTACACTTTCCTGTGAACATTTCCCAAAGGAGAGCACCCCAGTGAGATCTGTTCACTTTTCTGGTTACACAAGCCCTCTCAAAAGCTGTGAACCATTTGGTGATGTCATCACCATCTTCATATTTAGTTACAATCCCTTTAGGGATTTTCAACATGTCAGGAGAATCTCTGACCCTATTTATGTTGCTGCCACCATTGATGGGTCCTAGGCCCATCTCTTGTCTTTCCCTCTCTATGGCTAGGATCTGTCTTTCCAAAGCCAATCTTTTGGCCATCCTGGCTAACTGGATGTCCTCTTCACTGGAGTTATCCTCAGTGATTTCAGAGGTGGTGGTCTCTCCTGTGAGGGAACCAGCATCTCTGACTATTATTTTTGGAGTCAGGGTTTGAGAGACCCTGTTCTCCCTAGATAGGACTGGTAGGGGGGAATTTTCCTCCAAGTCACTATCCTCTTCCTCTGAGTTGCCACCCTCAGAGGGGTTGGCCTTTTCAAACTCTGCCAAAAGCTCCTGGAGCTGTATTTTGGTAGGTTTGGGGCCCATTGTTATTTTCTTTATTTTACAGAGTGACCTTAGCTCCCTCATCTTAAGATGGAGGTAAGGTGTGGTGTCGAGTTCCACCACAGTCACATCTGTGCTAGACATTTTGCTTCTAAAAGTTGGAATACTTTTTAAGAATCTACAACTGGTTCTAGAATCTAATTCAAACTTTTACAAACTTTTAAACTCTAAAAGAAATGCTAAACAGGATCTAACACAAGGCCCTAGCAGGTCTTTTAAGAATTTAGAAAACTTTTCAAATTGCAAAAATCAATTTCTAATGACAATTTTGGAATTTGTCGTGTGATCAGGTATTGGCTGAGTAGTCCAGCAAATGCAAAGTCTTGTACCCCACCGCTGATCCACCAATGTAGGAAGTTGGCTCTGTATGTGCTATTTCAAAGTAAGGAATAGCATGCACAGAGTCCAAGGGTTCCCCTTAGAGGTAAAATAGTGGTAAAAAGAGATAATACTAATGCTCTATTTTGTGGTAGTGTGGTCGAGCAGTAGGCTTATCCAAGGAGTAGTGTTAAGCATTTGTTGTACATACACATAGACAATAAATGAGGTACACACACTCAGAGACAAATCCAGCCAATAGGTTTTGTATAGAAAAATATCTTTTCTTAGTTTATTTTAAGAACCACAGGTTCAAATTTAACATGTAATATCTTGTTTGAAAGGTATTGCAGGTAAGTACATTAGGAACTTTGAATCATTTCAATTGCATGTATACTTTTCAAGTTATTCACAAATAGCTATTTCAAAAGTGGACACAGTGCAATTTTCACAGTTCCTGGGGGAGGTAAGTTTTTGTTAGTTTTACCAGGTAAGTAAGACACTTACAGGGTTCAGTTCTTGGTCCAAGGTAGCCCACCGTTGGGGGTTCAGAGCAACCCCAAAGTTACCACACCAGCAGCTCAGGGCCGGTCAGGTGCAGAGTTCAAAGTGGTGCCCAAAACGCATAGGCTAGAATGGAGAGAAGGGGGTGCCCCGGTTCCGGTCTGCTTGCAGGTAAGTACCCGCGTCTTCGGAGGGCAGACCAGGGGGGTTTTGTAGGGCACCGGGCGGGACACAAGCCCACACAGAAATTTCACCCTCAGCAGCGCGGGGGCGGCCGGGTGCAGTGTAGAAACAAGCGTCGGGTTTGCAATGTTAGTCTATGAGAGATCAACGGATCTCTTCAGCGCTGCAGGCAGGCAAGGGGGGGCTTCCTCGGGGCAACCTCCACTTGGGCAAGGGAGAGGGACTCCTGGGGGTGACTTCTCCAGTGAAAGTCCGGTCCTTCAGGTCCTGGGGGCTGCGGGTGCAGGGTCTTTTCCAGGCGTCGGGACTTAGGTTTCAGAGAGTCGCGGTCAGGGGAAGCCTCGGGATTCCCTCTGCAGGCGGCGCTGTGGGGGCTCAGGGGGGACAGGTTTTGGTACTCACAGTCGGAGAGTAGTCCGGGGGTCCTCCCTGAGGTGTTGGTTCTCCACCAGCCGAGTCGGGGTCGCCGGGTGCAGTGTTGCAAGTCTCACGCTTCTTGCGGGGAGTTGCAGGGTTCTTTAAAGCTGCTTCTTGAAACAAAGTTGCAGTCTTTTTGGAGCAGGTCCGCTGTCCTCGGGAGATTCTTGTCGTCGTCGAAGCAGGGCAGTCCTCAGAGGATTCAGAGGTCGCTGGTCCCTTTGGAAGGCGTCGCTGGAGCAGAGTTCTTTGGAAGGCAGGAGACAGGCCGGTGAGTTTCTGGAGCCAAGGCAGTTGTTGTCTTCTGGTCTTCCTCTGCAGGGGTTTTCAGCTGGGCAGTCCTTCTTCTTGTTGTCGCAGGAATCTGAATTCTTAGGTTCAGGAAAGCCCTTAAATACTAAATTTAAGGGCGTGTTTAGGTCTGGGGGGTTAGTAGCCAATGGCTACTAGCCCTGAGGGTGGGTACACCCTCTTTGTGCCTCCTCCCAAGGGGAGGGGGTCACATCCCTAATCCTATTGGGGGAATCCTCCATCTGCAAGATGGAGGATTTCTAAAAGTTAGAGTCACCTCAGCTCAGGACACCTTAGGGGCTGTCCTGACTGGCCAGTGACTCCTCCTTGTTGCTTTCTTTGTTCCCTCCAGCCTTGCCGCCAAAAGTGGGGGCCGTGGCCGGAGGGGGCGGGCAACACCACTAAGCTGGAGTGCCCTGCTGGGCTGTGACAAAGGGGTGAGCCTTTGAGGCTCACCGCCAGGTGTCACAGCTCCTGCCTGGGGGAGGTGTTAGCATCTCCACCCAGTGCAGGCTTTGTTACTGGCCTCAGAGTGACAAAGGCACTCTCCCCATGGGGCCAGCAACATATCTCTAGTGTGGCAGGCTGCTGGAACTAGTCAGCCTACACAGACAGTCGGTTAAGTTTCAGGGGGCACCTCTAAGGTGCCCTCTGGGGTGTATTTTGCAATAAAATGTACACTGGCATCAGTGTGCATTTATTGTGCTGAGAAGTTTGATACCAAACTTCCCAGTTTTCAGTGTAGCCATTATGGTGCTGTGGAGTTCGTGTTTGACAAACTCCCAGACCATATACTCTTATGGCTACCCTGCACTTACAATGTCTAAGGTTTTGTTTAGACACTGTAGGGGTACCATGCTCATGCACTGGTACCCTCACCTATGGTATAGTGCACCCTGCCTTAGGTCTGTAAGGCCTGCTAGAGGGGTGTCTTACCTATACTGCATAGGCAGTGAGAGGCTGGCATGGCACCCTGAGGGGAGTGCCATGTCGACTTACTCGTTTTGTCCTCACTAGCACACACAAGCTGGCAAGCAGTGTGTCTGTGCTGAGTGAGAGGTCTCCAGGGTGGCATAAGACATGCTGCAGCCCTTAGAGACCTTCCTTGGCATCAGGGCCCTTGGTACTAGAAGTACCAGTTACAAGGGACTTATCTGGATGCCAGGGTCTGCCAATTGTGGAAACAAAAGTACAGGTTAGGGAAAGAACACTGGTGCTGGGGCCTGGTTAGCAGGCCTCAGCACACTTTCAATTGTAAACATAGCATCAGCAAAGGCAAAAAGTCAGGGGGCAACCATGCCAAGGAGGCATTTCCTTACATTTGCATAATAATAATTGTCAGGAACTTGGAAGTGTTTTGTACCTAGAGTAGACTTAGGGCCTGATTATGACCTTAGCGGAGGGGATTACTCTGCCCCAAATGTGACAGATATCCCGTCCACCGTATTACAAGTTCCATAGGATATAATGGAGCTTGTAATACAGCAGGCAGAATATTCGTCATACTTGGGACGGAGTAATCCCCTCCGCCAAGGTCGTAATCAGGACCTTAATGTTGTTAGTAGAACTTGTAGTTGCCAAACTTTAATATAATGTTGCCTTGGCTGACAAATCTGCAAGTTGTGTATACCAATGTTTAAATTGTCATTTTAATAAACACTTTGATTTCTAAAATACATAATTCACTTAACTCTTTCTTCAATCTGATGACAACAACAGCCATCTTTTTGCTTCAGCAAGTGAAGAGTCAACCAGAGTGACTGGTCATTTGCATAGTGAAAATGTGTTAGTCCAAGTTTACCATTAACAACAAATGTGAACATTGGCAACCTTAGAGAGGATAGATCAAATTAATGCCTGGCAGGATTAAATAGATAAGCAAGGGAATATAGTATCAGAAACTCAATGTGAAGGCCTCCGAGCAATGGCATGACAGAAAATGTTATGAGTCTGGAAAATTTTCGAGAAGATTACAACGAAGAGCAAAATTGGACATTTCACATTTCATCAAAGATCTTTTCAAAAACACATAAAATGTGCCCTAGAAACTTGATAAGATGAAAATGGCTTGAGTTTTGTGCACTTGATTGGGAATAAATGCGGTTGGTATATGTGCACAGGTACACAAAGTCCTTTTGGCCGATAGTGAATACTTTCTGTAAGACTAATGCAGAATCATTAGAGTGTGTGATCCCAGAGGTGGCTGCCACAAATCAAAAATGGTGGGGTTGAGAGGTGCTGAGGGGAGGCATTGGCAGGGGGGATGTTAAAAAAAAAAAAATTAAAGCTCGATACTCCTCATCCTCCTGGCAGTCACTGGGGCACAAAGCACAGTCTCCCAATCCAGACACTGCTCCCATGCTATACCGAGCATGGGAGCAGTGCCAGGAATGGCCTGAAGGGGCTGGTCTGAGGCCCACTCTGGCACAGGGAGCATGTGTCATTTCTCCACCCAGCTGTGCAACATAGCTGTGTTAGAGAAATGCAAGTGCTCATGTCGGTTTGCCCGTTTTAATACAGCCAGCCAAACCGACATGTGCACTTTACAGTGCCCACTACTCCTCCTCCCAATATAGCCTGGCCCAGCTGTAGATTCCATGGCTGTCAGAGAGACAGTGACAAATAAAATGATAGTAAAATTGTTTTATTATCAGTTTGTTTGCCACTGCCTGACCCTGAGCAGGGAGGCAAAGCTCCTCCGCTATTATGGAGTAGCCTCCTTTGTGTGATCCATGATTCAGAATAAATTTTTTATATGCTCTGTACAATTGAACGCCTCCTGTAGAAAGCTTAGCTATTTTCATCCAAGAAGCTGTTAATTAGGAATTGCTAGTACTCACTAATGTAAGTAATATGGAGGAAAAAATACAAGGGCTAATGAGTTCAGGGCAGCAGGATTTGATGTGCCACCACGCTCTGTATTTCACCTTAACATAAACATTAACCCTAAATAGAGGTGGGGAATCACTTGGCACTAATTTTCTAATGTATACATGTTAATTATGTTGTACACTAAAACTGGAAGGGGACAAGAATCAATCCCCTATTTCAGAAATTATTGTGTGAACCAGCAGACTACTGACTGATTTCTTTATTAGGTATTATATCTAAAATCATTGCAAAAACAGTGCTTAGTAACCATGCTCTGTTACAGCTTCTCCTACATTACAGCTGGATTTAGATTGAAGTAGATGCTGATGGGTGGTTATCAAGTAGAATATATGTGACAGGTGGCCTTAAACCTGGTTGTGTGTTAGTGCTGATCCTGTGTGGGTTCTATTTGTCTGATTTTTTTCAAGAAAGAATCATTGATGGAGCTAGCATGTTTTCGCCAAGAATAGGGCTGCCACTTATCTTGTCTGCTAAAGGTGGGTGGTCTTATTTTCTTTAATTGCACAGGTGTGGTTCTCCAAGCACTGCTCAACAAATACCATTGTGATCAACACAAGTAAAACCAATATTCTTACTACATTTAAAAACACGAGAACAGAGTCAAATTGTACTTGGTTCTTGTCAGGAGCAACTGCAGAATATGTTAAGAGTTATAAATATTTTGGCAATATATTTATTTTTAAATTAACACGAGATTGCCATCTGAAAGCCGATCAAGGTCAAAATCTTTCCTTTGATGATTTCGTAACAAAATGGAACCCTTGTTGGTACATACTTTCTTAACCCTTCATTAAAGTCTATAAAGCAACGCTAACACTTATTGGCTTTATGCTTCAGAAATGCGAAATTTTTATAGCTTTTGATTCAGGAACAAAATGGGAAGGTTAGAATTGGTTCCTCTAAAAATACTTCTTTCTTTATCCCAATACAGTATAATTCAAACAGTAAAAGCTTAAAATCCATCGAACAAGTTTGACTTTCTTAGATCAATCACGAGTTAAAATTCTATATCTCCATGCCCACGTAGGATACCAGTAAACTATCTTGTTGTTGTTTTTTAGTTACACATAATAACCGGTGGGGCACATGGGAACATAAACAACACATATTTTAGATATATGCATAGTCTGAATAACATATCTGTCTGTCTACTTTATATTTTCTGCAATCTTTACGAAAAATGTGAAATTTCTCTTCAATCTCCTTCAAGCAGGACTGGATCACGGCAAAGTTAAACATACATTGCACTCCCCGCTGCCTTTTAAGAGTGAAGGCAGCAATCATGTGGGGGGGGGGGGGGGGGGGGGGGCGGTTCTCAAAAAGCTCAAAGTTCAAACTTATAAGCTGTTGTTTTGTTCGTTGAAATTTCAGATGCAAGCAAAATTGCAAAATTGCACAAAGTTTGAGTTTGTTCGTGACAAAAATTAACCCCAACCTGCCACTGCAGACAGGAAGAACAGTGCTTCCACTGCCAGTTTGACTTTACTATGTAAAACAATGACAAAGCCACCCTATCCCTTAACATTGTATTTAAATCTCCCATAGGGAAGGCATATTGAGTCAGTCTTATGGCAGGGAGAGATATTTTCCTAAGTAATACATGTTTTATAATGTGTCTTGGAAGCAACACTACCAACTAGTTGTTTTAGCTGCAGATAATTTTAGTAGCTCATCGGCTAATATCAGTTGCCTCGTGGCATTCCCACTGGCTAACTTTGGACTGGAACTACCAAATTGGGTCATGTGAGATATCAAACTAATTATGAAATTGAATGTGAAAGATGCCCAGGTCGAAATTAATGTCCCCACTAATGGTGGGCAGCTTTAAGAAAGTTGCTCTTCTGTGCTCTCCTTGCCCAGTGTTTTCACAAAGGCACTGACACACAGACAGCTTTCTGCCCATCTGGAGAGATGACCCCCAGGACAGAACAAAGGGTGTTGCCGTACTGGAAGTTGTGACCTCCTCCCACAGGATGGCTGCCCCACGTGTTAGCTTCAAAGGTAAAGGTGCCTTTCAAAGGCCACTGTGACGACACTCTTGGGCCGGATGCCTTTTGTTTCCTGCAGACAGAGTAGAACAAGGGACAGAGGAGGGATAACCAGCTCACACACCTCATTTCCCGGGGCATGTTGCACCATGGTAGGCACAACTCTGGGGGTGGGTTACCAAGGTCCTTAACTTCATGGAAGAATTCTGCCATGTTGGATGTGGCAGGAATGTTGCACTCGGGGATAGCCATAAGCCAAACATCACCAGACCTGTGTCACCAGACAGAAGGGGACAACTAGCCCATTGACTAGAGACTGCGTTGTTCCCTCTGGGCACTTTGATGGGATTCAATGGGGACCTCTGGCATCTGAGACTTCAGTGCTTACTGCACTTGGAAGGAGGATGAAAAGAGCACCACTTTGCACACTTGGAAGCAAACAAAGAGCAAATGTCCGGGTGTAATTGGAAATATGCGGGAATTGGTTGATTTCGAGGTATTAACCCACCAAAATATGCAATCATTGGTATTTCTGCCATTGAAAAACTGATGCCTGATTTCCAAACAAATGTGTAAAACTACACCTTGACAATTTCACTCGTGTAGTTTCATGGATTAACAAGACTTCTAAATAATTCCTGGGTGGTCACACCAATTACAGATTTCCAGGCATAATCCAGCAAAGGTTTTGTGATTGTGTTTTTTCTGTGATGGCTTCGGCATTTCCCGACTGTGCGAATGAACGCATTGTACAATTAGGCTTTGCAGAAAGCCAGTGTCTACAGCAGTACATTGTTTTCTCCAAGAAAAAATATTTTACCTGTGGAGAAACTACTTACTTTACACCTCCAAGAGGTTTGGTGATATTTTATTATTATTTCCAGTCTGGAAGGAGATCTACTACTGACATAAGTAAATATTCAACCATTTCCATGGTGGAAAAGGGTGAGAGGGAAGTTTGTGCTTGGACAAAAACTGTTTTAACACAAGCTTTCAGTGTTAATCAAGCTTTGAAATGCTCCCTCTACACCCTTGTGTGTCTCTTACTTCCATGTAACATTATAATGTTGTGAGATAATCGTATACGTGAATATAATAGTTTCTGACTGCAAGTTACTAATTGTAAATTGCTTACAGTTGAAAACCAAGCCACTTGTAAGTGCGTGTCAAACGTAAGGCCCAGATTTACATATAGTTCATGCAAAGTGGCACTGCAAGTAAAGTTTCTGAACTGTGTTGAAATGAAGGGTGAGAGCAGATCAGCACCGTATCTACAAAGATGTGTCATTGTTCTGTTCTTTCTCGTTGGCTGTCACACTTTGAGCTGCCCGACAGCAATGCAGACACCATTTCATAGTGCAATGCAGGAGCGGCTCGCAGAATGGAAAAAAGGCGGGGAGGTGTGTGGCAGGCAGGGGGGAGGTTTACAAAACAAATAAAATGTAATTTAAAAAAAACCTTACCATTTTGTCCTGTGCTGCTCCTCGCCGCAACCATTCGCTCATACACTGGACTCAGGCACAGGTTCCCAGCCTGTCCTATGACCAATCCTAACGCTGCTTTCATGCTGCTGGAACTCCGTGGCAGACTGAATGTCTCTGCCTGCTGTCTCCAAACCAGCAACGCAGTGCTTGCATTTCTGGGTTGGAGAGAGCCCTGTGCTCATGTGTGTTTGGCCTGCCCGAGACGGTCGTTCAATCATACATACTAACTGAGGGGGCGTGCACAGCCCCAAGGCCCTCCCTTTTTTTACTAGAAAACAATAATAAACATTGTTCATTATAGTTTTAGAGTAAAGGTTGTGTAGCTGTTGCTACTGGCGGGGGGAGGGCCGACAATCCTCTGCCCTAATGGAGGAGCCGCCCCTGGTACAATGTTGTGCGAAATATAGTTTTTGTACGTGAAGGGGTCTCTTTCAGTAAAAAAACTAAGCTTTAAGGCATTTACCACTTTGAATATAGAATGCTGCATGCACGCTAAGTGGAAAAAATAAGTAAAAATTAAAACATTTTTCCTTGTCATGTCTGCCTCTAAGATGGGCAAGGCACAGGAATTTGGCACAAATCTATGTCTACAATTATTTGTAGATATGGATTTGTGTGAAAAACCCATTGGTGGTTGCATAGGAAGTCCCAAGCACTGCCCATTAAACTCTCCCTTGACGCAATGAATGCACAGCTCTGGGTTACAAACCAACCCAAATTTCGATTTGTATTGGGTTAAAAATCTCACCACAACTGTGAGCCTAGGGTTTCTGTTAAAAAAGTGACTCAAACTCAACTGAAAGTGTTTGTAAATCTTGGCCTACATATGCAAATAGCTTTGAAAATTCAGATCAGAGTTCAAATGAAGTTACTGATCATCATCTAGACCCAATAACAGCTGATTAATAATTATTTTTCTGGGGTCTAGCGTTACACAATGTTTGTCAATTATTTAAAGTTTTATTTATGTGCATCAAAGCATATGGATATTATTTGGATATTGGTCAATGCAAAATGTATGACTTCCCTGGAGTAAATGTATAAGCATAATTATGGTATGGCAGTGTTTGCTAAGACGTGTTTTTCAAGAAGGTGCAAATAGAGGAGGCTGTAGGCTTACACATAGCTATAAAGGCACAGATTTGGCTGGAACCATGAAATTAAAATACGCAATAGATGAGAGACTGTATGAGGAAATGGCTGGCCACATTGCGGATAGTACTGAAAAACATATGTCAATAAGGTGGAAAACTGGACAGAAAAAGTTAGTCAAATTATGCCCATAAGAAAGTGTTTTCACTTTTCTAACGGTCAATAAATCGTTCTCACTTCAAAAGAGGATGAGTGGACTTTCGAGAGGAACAGCATCGGAAGACTAGGGATCAGAGAAGGACAGGCTAAAATCGATTTTTAGAAGCATGGAAAGAAGAAAAAAGAAAACAGGGAATAGGTAGAAAATGTATATTCAAGAGTAACCAAAATATGATACATTTTTTGACAGCTCTTTCACAGTAGAGGAACAACATTTTCAAATAGTATTAAAGTGGGAAAAAGAGTACATTTAATAAAAAGTGAATACATTAAATCCAGCAAAAGACGTTTTGAGCGCTAGTAGCACCAAGCTTTTTAAGGTGCCTGTACCATCTCCGCCTCTTTTTGCTTGGTGGGTGTGTTGTTATGTGACTGGAGCAATTTGCTTTCGGAAATAAGATGTTAACACTGCTTTTCCAAGACAAACAGATCTTCGCCTGCGTCGGCTGCGTCGGCTGCGTCGGCTGCTCGACTGTCAGTTTTTATATTGTTCTTTTATTTCCCAAAGAAGTTGTGAGCAATTGAATCATGACACCCTCAAAGGAGCTGTGTGTCTGGAGAGCCAGCACGTTTTATAAAAAACATAAGCCCGCACTGCAAGTGCTAATGTTCTGCACAGATCTTTAGACCTCCCTCAGTCAAAGAAACTTTTGCTGCTGTTTGTCAAAAGGGCTGAGACATTGTTAGCTTAATGGGATGTGCTTCCCACAAGATGTCCCAGAGGTACGCTGCTGCAAATCCTTCCTTTCATTATGATTATACATGCTAGCCACTCTAGGATTCCCACCCTCGTGGATGAATGTCCCACTGCCAAGGCTGTTCTCATATCTCACTGGGTTTAAGGAGATGAAGTGCGGTTGTTGTTGCCACCTAGTTCATTACACGTGAATGCAAAGGCCTATAGGATAAAAGCCATGGAATATAAAATGATATGATCTTTAAAAACGGTTGCCCGTTCACTTGTGGAACGTTACACTATTTAATGCAGCAGAGAAAATATATATTGAGCTTTTTTCTGTGTGGTAAGTACTTATTTCAAAACGAATTGGTTAAAAGTTAGTTCAATAATTGCTTTGCAGCTTTTTATAGAATGTTCCTACCCTTAACAATAGCTCAAAGTGTATTTTAGGTGGACTAATAAGTATCTACTCAGGCTCTCATTTACTATATTTTTGTAGAGGTGTTAGTATTTGTAATGCGGCGCAAATATAAAGTTATTTACCATTTTAATGGCCCAGGTATACAGCTTTAAGTTAGGCTGCCTTGTAGAAATGCCTGCTCAAGCTTTAACAAATGGGAGCCTCAGATTTTTGAGCATGGCTGGTCGACTGTCTATATAGAGTGGTCTAGTTGTTAATTACTTTGGTGTTGTGCAACAGATTTGGTAGTGCACTTCAGTTATGTAGTTACATTTGTGTCGGCAGTAGGCACGGTTTAGGGGTTTGACGCGATGTCGATGTCCGAGAGGTAGAATCATGCTTGCATACACCTACTATAATTACCTTGCCCTACTTATCATAATTATTAGTATCAACTGTGTAAGAAGCTAGTCCTGTCATTGTTAGTAGGGAGTTGGTGAGGACCTATTGGCAAAACAATATAATATCTCTTCTTGGAGGATCTCACAAGAGTCATCAAAGTAAAACCTTCTATTCCTGAACATTATCAGAAGTGTTAACTAACACCAAAACCCTCGTCTACCAACCGGTAAGTTGCTATGTAATGAAATACCCATGTGCAGGCATTTAAACAGAGTAGTAACAATCTGTTCTTAAATGCCTATTAACTTTAAAATATGCTAATCACAATAAATATGTCAGTCCTATTGCCTTCATTGAAACTTTACAAAATAAGCTCATCAGGAACTGTATCCTGATCACTGATTTGACAC
Organism: Pleurodeles waltl; assembly: GCF_031143425.1. NCBI lineage: Eukaryota > Metazoa > Chordata > Amphibia > Caudata > Salamandridae > Pleurodeles > Pleurodeles waltl. The sequence continues at coordinate 1,414,524,082 of NC_090445.1, read as the reverse complement.
ACAACCAATATAGTCCTACTGGTTTGAGCAAAAGCATTCTCACAATACATCCTTCAGGTATACAGTACTAGGAAAAATCAAAATCTTATAGTAGGCAAAACAACATAAAATCCTTCCTAAAAGGGCATAATAAGGATTTCCATGGTGAAACTATTCTATACCCATTATCTAATCGAGTGGACCACCAATAGCAAAATCTTTCAATATTAAGATATAAATGCCTACCTGCATGCTTCAGCACAGTGTGTTAGTTGCCCACACTTAATAATCTATTTTATTTCATATATACTTTTCACAGCTGTTAATCCAGGCCTTCCGGCTCTGTCATAAACAGATCAAATCTATGGAATCTAGCATGACTTCTCCAAAATGAACGAATAATGCCTAAAGACCTTACCATTGGCTTGTCACCATACTAACATAAGTGCACTGAATTGTGCATGAATGTCCAACCATCAGGTATACAGTTATGAAATTCACATAAATGCACAAAAACATTATCAAAGCTTTACACAGCCCCTCTCAATAGGCCCTAACAAGAATGATCACAGTGAAAATCTCCTACCCTCTTGGATGTCAGAAGGGATCACCAGCACACAACCATTTTCTATTGTGGTAGTCTGTGAGATTCCATGCAACAAAACGAGCAAGTTACTTACCTTCGGTAACGCTTTTTCTGGTGGATACACTAGGTACCTGTGGATTCCTCACCTTATGAATTCTCCCAATGCACCAGCATTCGATGGAAAATCTTCTTCCCAGCTCTCCACATCCACAAGAACGTCACAATTGCATGGCTCCGCACGCGACTCCGTCTGACGTCACCGTGGCAATAAGAGGTAATTGCTGGCGTGCTGATGTCAGTTTCACCCATTTTTTACGTGGCTTTGAGGCGAACAGGTGAAAACTGACCTCACGATAGCTCAAATAAATACATACATATAACCATACTGATGTGACATAAGAACAACAACTATTTATATAGAAATTAATCAAAACATATATACACTTCTAATACAAAAGTCTTGGTATGACCAGACAGGCAGCAGGGAGGCGGGTGGGACAGTGAAGAATCCAAAGGTAGCTAGTGTATCCACCAGAAAAAGCGTTACTGAAGGTAAGTAACTTGTTCTTCTGATGGATACAACTACCTGTGGATTCCTCACCTTATGAATAGAGTCCCAAAGCAGTACCGCACTCAGAGGTTGGTGCCTGACTAGTCACACCAAGAAATCCTGCAACACAGAACGTGCAAAATGGCCATCCCTTCTGACTTCCGAATCCAAGTAGTAGTGCTTCGCAGAAGTATGAAGGGAAGCCCAAGTTGCCGCTTTATAAATATCTACCACTGACACACCCCTAACCAAAGCTGAAGTGGCAGCCTTACCCCTGGTAGAATAAGCTCTAATACCCTCAGGAGGAATCTTCTTTGCAAACGAATAACAGATCTTAATGCAAAAAATCACCCACCTGGATATGGTTCTTTTATGGACAGTTCTGCCTTTCATCTTTCCCACATATCCAACGAAGAGTTGGTCATCCAACTGAAAGTCCTTTGTTCTCTAAATATAGAAACTGAGAGCCCTTCTGGGGTCCAAGCGATGGAGTCTTTCTTCCTCTTTTGAAGGATAAGGAGGAGGGTAGAAAGATAAAAGGGTAATAGACTGCCCCATATGGAAAGGAGTGACAACATTAGGAAGGAAAGCCGCCCTGGTTTTCAGCACCACTTTGTCAGCAAAGAATGATGTAAAGGGAGGCTTGACACTAAGAGCCTGAAGCTCACTCACACGCCTAGCAGACGTAATAACTATAAGGAACACTGTCTTAAAGACCAAGAATCTTAAAGGACAAGAATGCATGGGTTCAAACGGTGAACACATTAAAAAAGTTAAAACCAGATTTAAATCCCACTGAGGCATAAGAAACGGAGTGGGAGGAAATTATTTGTTAAACCTTTTAAGAACCTATCAACAATAGGTGATTTGAAAAAGGAAAGTTGATCCGGAATGCAAAGAAAGGCTGACAGTGCCGACAAATAGCCTTTGACAGTCGCAACTGCACAACCATTCTGTGGTAAAGTTAAAGCAAACAACAGAATATCAGGCAGATGGACTCTCAAGGGATCAATTTGTTTCTCTCCAGACCAAGCCACAAATTTTGCCCACCTACTGGCATAAACGGTCTTAGTGGAGTGTTGCCTGGCCTATAAAATAACATCCACTACGTCTCGGTGGGAGAGAGAAAGCATTCAGATTGCCCCGTTCAATCTCCAGGCATGTAGGTGAAGGCTTTGAGAGGGAGACGGAGCGGAGGGCACAGTGAGAGTTGGAGAAGGTCCATGTACCAGACCCTTTTCAGCCAATCTGAAGCTATTACAATGACTTGAGCCCGATCTTGGCGAATCTTCCTCAGAACATGAGGAATCAAGAGTATGGGGTGAAATGCGTAAAGCAACTGGTCGCAAAGCGCTGAAACGCGCCCCCCCAAAGCTCCTTGCACCTGATACTGGAGGCTGCAGAGCGACGGGCAGTGCGCGTTCTCCCGAGTGTTAAATAGGTCTATCTGCAGAAAACCCCACATCTGAAAGATGTGAAGGACCAGATCTGGAAGGAGACACCACTCGTGATCGACCGAGAAATGCCAACTGAGACTGTCCGTATGTACGTTGACAACTCCGGCCAGATGATTTGCTACCAACCTAGTCCGATGGTCCTGGGCCAGGACCAGAGCCGCAGAGCCTCTCTGCAGAGAAGGTACAACCCCACTCCTCCCTGCTTGTTGATGTACCACATCGCTGTAGTATGGGCCATCAATACTTGAACTGACTGACTGCAAAGGGACGGGAGAAAGGCCTTGAGAGCCATACGTATTGCCGCAATTCTAACAGATTGATATGAAAAGTCTGTTCCACTGGAGACTTAAGACCTTTAATCTCCAGGTCTCCTAGATGAGCTCCCCACCCTAGAGTGCAAGCATCCGTTATGACCATAGCCACCGGAGGCGGTAGTGAAAACGGCCTTCCTCATCCACAACCCACCATTGTAGATCCGCTGCAGCGTCTCTGGAGATCGTTATCGACTCTTCGAGATAACCTTTGTGTTGAAACCACTGCCTGCGGAGGCACCACTGAAGAGCCCTCATGTGCCAGCGTGCATGAGTGACCAACAGAATGCAAGAAGCGAACAGCCCGAGCAGGCGCAGGACTTTGAGGACTGCAACAACCGCTCCATTTTGAAACATTGGAATCAACGCCTGAATGTCCTGAATCCGCTGAGGCGGAAGATAGGCCCGATTCAATGTTATATTCAGTACTGTCTCTATGAACAGAAGGCACTGAGAGGGCTCCAGGTGAGATTTGGTCACGTTTGTCGAAAAGCCCAGACTGGACAACAACTGAGTTGTCCTTTGCAAGTGATGCAGCACGAGCTCTGGAGACTTGGCTTTGATCAAACAATAGTCCAGGTAAGGGAATGCCAATATTCCCTTCCTCCTGAGACTTGCTGCAACCACCACCACCACCTTTGTGAAGACTCGAGGTGCTGAAGTAAGACCAAAGGGAAGAAACGCAAACTGGTAGTGTTGTCGACCCCACCACAAACCGGAGATACTTCCTGTGTGACTATAGATAAGGGATATGAAAGTAAGCGTCTTGCTAGTTGCCAGACACCATCTAATCTGCTTTGTTCAATGCCTGAAGCACCTGCACTAGAGTCAGCATCTTGAAATTTTCCTGCTTGAGGAACCAATTCAAAATCCTCAGATCCAGAATAGGTCTCAATCAACCATCCTTCTTGGGGATCAGGAAATATCTTGAATAACAACCCTGACCTCTTTCCTGCTCTGGAACCAACTCCACTCCACCTTTTCATAACAGGAATTTGAACATCCTGCTGCAACAACAAAAGATGGTCTTCTGAACAAAACGAAGGACGGGGAGGGATGGGAAAGGGGGAAACTCCTGAAAAGGAAGGGCATATTCTTTCCTCACAATATTTAGAATCCAGGAGTCTGATGTGGCTAACTCCCACTCGAGGAGAAAAAGACGTAACCTTCCCCTTACAGAAGAAGTGTGACTCAAAATGGATAGAAAACTAGGGCTGCTTCCCTTGTTGTTGTCCCCAGAGGAAGAGGATGATGCAGGGTGCTGCTGGGTGGCCCCTCTTGTCTGAACCCTCCCCCATCTTTTAAAGGATCTATATGGGAGGCTGGCAGGCTGTTGGACTGTGGACTGGGGTCTCCCATGATAAACGGCTCCATGCCCAAACTCCCTGAACCTCTGAAAAGATCTGAAAGGGGTAGCAGTGGAAGCCTGCAGAACCAACGACTTCGCTGTGGCCCTACTGTCCTTGAAGCGCTCTAAGGTAGAGACAGCTTTGGCTCCAAACAGCTTTTCTCTGTTCAAAGGCAGGTCCAATAGAGTGGTCTGGACATCTGTATAAAAAAACAGAAGACCCCAACCACGCATGCCTCATGGTAGCGATTGAGGTACCCATCGCCCTGGCCACTGAGAATGTAGAATCGAGACAAGACTGGATAATCTGCTTAGCCGCAGCTTGAGCGTCTGACAGGAGCTCACCAAATTGCCCCTGCATATCCTGCGGTAAGTCTGGAACTACACCTTTAGCCGCGTCCATCAGGGTGTGTACATATCTCGCTTATACACAGGTAGCATTTGCCGCGTGCAGGGCCATATTGCAGGGTAAAAAAGTCTTCTTGGCTGCCTGCTCTATTCTATTGGACTCTCTGGCCAAAGGTATAACAGGGAAAGAGCCCGGTGCAGAACGTGCCGAACATGAGGCTTGGACTACTAAACTCTCTTGAATCGGATGCTTTGATAAAAATCCCGGATCTCCCGGAGCCACCCTATACCGTTTTGCAACAGATCTGTTCACAGCTGGCGATGACACAGGCTTCCTCCAAATCTCCAATATAGGCTTTGTAAGAGCATCATTAAAGGAAACAAGGGTTCTGCTGAAGCCGAAGAAGGATGCAGGACCTCGGTCAAAATATTTGTTTTAACCTCAGCAGCTGGCAACGGAAGGTCCAAGAAATTTGTTGGCTTCCTGACCACAGAATAGAGGCCGCTTCCTCTGTAAACTCCCCTGGAGATGAAAGATCCCACTCCGGGGAAGTGTCCATCCCACTGGTTGAGTCTAGGCCCTGATAATCCCCCAAGGACTCAGCAATCTCTCCTTTTTCTAGCAGCTGTCTTTGGCACTCTTGTTCTTCTAAGAGCCTCAGTGCTCTTCTCCGCGACCTCAACCTGGCCTCCAATCTCGGCGTTGACATTGAGTTAGCCGACGTTGATGACACCGGCTTCAGGACCGATAGACGCGGACCAGGAGAAGAAGGAGACACACTACGATCCAATCTGGATCCATCCGGCGCCGGAGCTGATCCCATTGGCGCCGTGGACACCCGAGGTTCCGTCAACAGCGTCAACTGTGTATGAGGTGACATCAACGGCGCCGCAGGCCTATAAGGCGATGTCATTGGCGCCGTAGGCCTATGAGGCGAAGTTATGGACGCCAAACTGGCACCCTCAGCTGGATAAAAAGGCATGAACGGCACCGACTTATAAGGGGCCGGAGAGCCCAATGAGAATGCCAAAGGACCCGTGGGACCATCCCGTGCACCAGCAGGGGCCACAGCATTGAAAATGTTGAACATGGCATTCAAAAATGCCGCTGGATCCGCTCCTGGAGCAGGGAAGGCGGGATACTGCTGATCTTCCTGAGGCACTTGCACCGGCTGGGCATCAGAATTCGCCACCCCAGGAGAAAAGTGAGGACTCTCTTTGGGTGCAACCACCTCGAAGACCAATGGCGCCGGAGAAGCCTGAGGGCTTTGAGGCTGTGGAGTCACCGTAGGACTAACCTCCCATGAAGCCGTATAGATGGAGACCTGGATCGTGAACGACCTCTAGCCGAATGACCCCGAGAGTCGTGTCGGCGCCGCATCTTATGCTTCTTCGAAGAGTTATGTGAAGACGATCTGCGAAGACTTCAGTGCCCTTTCTTCGGCTTACCCAGAAAGAGTTTGGCTTCTCTCTCTTTCAGCACCTTCGGATTCATGCTTTGGCAGGACACACACTCCTCCACATGGTGCTCCGAACTTTGGCACTAAAGGCAGTCATCGTGAGGGTCTGTAACCGAAATGCGTCCCCCGCACCCCCAGCAAGTTTTAAACCCCGACTTTCTAGGAGGAGACATTGTAACCAGAGACAAAAAGAGCACCTTCAGAACAGTAACTAGAGCTAGGAGAAAACCGTTAGCATTGAAGGCACGAAAAAAGGGAACTGATGTCAGCACGCAGACGAGGACCTCTTATTGCCACGGTGATGTCAGATGGAGTCGCATGCAGAGCCGTGCAATTGTGAGGTCCTCGTTGACGTGGAGAGCTGGGAAGAAGATTTTCCGTTGAATGCTGGCACATTGGGAGAATTAATAAGGTGAGGAATCCACAGGTATTTGTACCCATCAGAAACCTGTTTTCAGCCTGTTACATGGTGCAATAACAATCCACCACTAAAGGTCTATTGGATTTCATAAGTGATTTACATGATGAACAATCCAAGCCATCCGCTTTTATAAAAACTTTAGTCATAAACAGATGGCATTAGAAATGTTTTACCTGTGAACCAATCAGGCCTAAACTATTATCATTGTCTCGCCTCCATAACCATCCCAGGACTACCCTATTGAGATGAGGCTTTCCTACAAGGCACCCATCAGGCATACAGTCAAGATGCCAAATGCACTCAATATGATAGTTGGCAAAAGAAAATATTATAGCTCATAAAATAGTCAAACAAGGATTGCCACAATGCAAATCTTGTATCCTTACAGTTTATCATATGTGGTATCCAAAACCAAAAATTGCCCATTATGGTAATTTGTGAGATTCCATGTATCAAAAAATATCTGCAGGCTTTAATAAGAGTAAAAACGATTGATCCTTAAATGTCTATTGATTTTAACACATGATTTTAACAATTAATATGTCAGGCCCTTATCTTTATGCCTTTTCATGATACATCTGGACTTTAGATTCATCACTCTCTTGCCGCCATAACACGTCCATGTGTGTTGAAACGTAATGAGGTAAAACATGCACTCAGCGCGCTGCACAAGAATGCTAAACAAGTGTTGAAGAAAACTGAAGTTATTCTGCATTGAAATAAAAATAAAAAACTGCGCAATACAGGTACGTGTTTTCAGGGCAGAAGAATTACATGCTGTACTCAGGGTAATCAACATTTAGGTGGAGGCTAATCCCCTCTTTCGGCAATATTAGTTCTGGCCCCTTGATATACCTAAGTAAAAAAATAGTTCTCCATAGATTTTCATTTTTGATTTGTGTTATTGTATTAATAGAGATGTAATTTAACTTGCGTAGACATTGCTGGATGCCATTTTTAAAAATTGAGGATGTGTTTTGCAGTGATGATGTAATACTTCAAAAACCATGAGACCTATATACCTTATTTTGGAGTCAAAACATACGTTTTGGTGGTCAACTAGTCTTATAGAGACAGAAAATAACTCCTCCGAGCAACCCTTTTGCCGTTTTCCAAAATGGCAGCTCTATAATGTTTTTCAGCCATCATATTGGTAATTTATTTTAATATTGTTTTCATTTGAGGTTTTCCGTTGATTCATAAACATGAGCGAAGCAGGTGGTAGCAGAAGATCTTTACCTCCTGACAGAGTGTTCCTAACTACAAAATCTGACAACTCTTCCAACAAAGAAAAATGTATCATATGCCATACTAATCCGAAGAAAAGCTAACATCAACTGCAATTGGACAGAAGAGAGTTTGAGATGCTGCAGAAATATATCGAGACAAATTTCACAAAAGATTGAAACTGATCGGTGAAGAGGATCAAATATTTATCTTTGTAACAACAAGAGCTACAAATCATATATAATGGAAAAAGCCTGGAAACAATTGTCAAAAAATAGCAGAAACCAGTGAATCACAGCAAGAATCCGAGTCTTCTGAGAAATCGGTGACAATCAAATGCAATGCTCATCCACTTAGAAGATTGATGGCCACCCTCGTCTACTTCCAACAAGTGATCAGAAAGCAGGGGATCTTCAGTGTGTTGTCTATGGTTTTAGGCAGAACAAGGGCCAAAGGGACTGATGAAAGAATAAAGTACAGAGTATGTGAGTCTCAAAGGGCAAACATGTTTTTATCTGCAACTAGTTTCTTCCAAGATAAAGTTTTCAGCCAAGTAGCTTATCTAAACTGCAAGCTGAATGTACCAATAAAGTATCTGATGGAAAATAAGCTGTGTCAGCTGTAAGTATAAACAAACAAAGTTGTAAACTTATAACCCAACTGCCCTGCCAATGTGTGCAAAATAACTATAAGCCATAATTACATCCAAGTCTACCAGAAAGTTTCAAAGTGGATGAGGACATAGATCTTCTTCTACCTGATGCTGCAGTCTGCAAAACTGATTTAACTGAATTCATCATATTGCTTATTTTATCAATAATGAAGGGTGAAGAAAAGCCAGTTCCTCTTTGGGCTGAAATTCATGTTCTGATCTCACTGAATCAACTAAAAAAGGTTGGGTTTTATTCAATAATATCATCTCCAGTCAAAAACTACACAACAGTACTCAGCTAAAAAAAAAAAAAAAAAAAAAAAAAAAAAAAAAAAACGTGCGTGCTCAGCTTGATGATCAGCCTATCTTGCCAATTGTTTGCGATGAAGGTGTTTTCTGATTTGTAGCTGAGACTTTTATGAGCAATCCAGTAGGATTTTATGATTTATGTCCAATGATCAACATTTTCCACATCACAAAGTTGTGTTTCATGGTGCAGATGTTATCCTAATGGATGTGGCATAGGTGATGCACTTATTGAGGCTGAAAGCTTTGGAAGGAAAACTGTCCAGTCAGTATTGAGCAGAACTCATTATGTTTGTTTGTTATGCTCATCATGTTTCAGGTTAGAGAAACACTGCATTGGAACACTGCCTTGGAATTCTTTCTAGAACAATAATGACAAATTAGGTTTTGCACAAATATCTCAGAACTGAACAAGGACCAGGGAGCACTTCATTCAAAAGACATAATGCAAAGCCAGGCAATATTCAATACACTCAGTTCAAAATAAGAACACGTGAAAACCAAGGTAGTAGAGTTTGTCAAAGAATGTGAAATAAAATCACACCTTTGAAAGTAATGGGGAAATTTATTACAAAGTATAGTTCTAGTGAAAAACTTGGCACATGTTGAGAAGGTGATTGGGAGCTGCACGTGACGACTGTGTAGTCACTGATTACTGTGTTTTGCAAATTTGATTGCATAAACTTCCTGTTATATGGGTTTTGGTATTTGGAAAGAGTGAAGAAGCTAGAGGTGGAAAAAACATACCTCTACAGAAAATTCATCCAAAGACATTTTGTGATGAAAGGCAGAGTGGGAATGTTCAGTGCTGTGGTTCCATATATAAAAGTGGAAAAGATGATCCAGAGATCACAAAAAAGCTGCAAGGGAATTGTTGGTCATTAAATCTTTTCTATTTGCAATCTTTCCAGAGAGATGACAAATTCAAAATCAATGGACTGTTGTTAAAGTGTTCCTCACCATTTGGGAAAGAGAATGGAATGTTCTCATAGACCTGTTGACAGCCTTCTTCTTTTCATGTAGCAGCAAGGAAACCCCTTTGAAATGACTGAGCCTGTGCAACTACACAACTTTGTGACCAAAGAATATGTGGACAACAATATAAAGACACTTCTACGAGATGTCAGGGAACATGGATCAAAACTAAATGCAGATCTGAAGCAGGAGAGTTCTGTTTTGAAAGAGAAATGGCTGTTTGACATAATCACTAAAGCTAAACTTCCATGCTTTAATTGCCTTAGTAAGAGTTTCATCCAACCAGCCACGACAAAGCAGGTTGCTAAAAAAACAACTTTCACAAGCACATAGAGAGATGGATGTAGCAAAAGAAATTGGTGAATTTATCAAGGACCTTCTGTCCTATAATCTTCTTCCAACAAACACATTTTTTGATGTAGATGCTGCTACCAAACCAGTGAAGAACAAACTCGTACAAGAGCCGAAAAAAACTTTCACCTGAAAAAGTTCAGTTAGAAAAGATGTCCTCATTGGAAACTGCTGTGGTTGAAAACAATATGTCACACTTGCGAATGGTCAAGATTTCATCCATGCAAATCTTTTGAGAGGTCGTTCAGACTGTTCTACAGATATCAAAGTCTGTATGTTCCTTGAAAGAACTGCATATCATTTTTCACAGTTATCTTCAACTCTCTATCAAAGAATGTGAGAGAATCAGACAAATGTTTGCAAGTGGAACAATTTACCTTGCCTGCATCAAAAATCTGACACCTATATCTGTGGAACTTGATAAATTCTGGTCATCAACATCACACTAGATATAATTTAAGATGATAAATTGCTGAAGTTTCACTGAATTTCCAACTTTTGCAGGAGAATAATTGTCAATGAGGAGTTGGTGCCTGCAGAGATATATTCAAAAGGTACGGGCCATATTGGTCAAGAACGTAACAGAAAATTGGAGGAGGCTGACCTTCATGTTGCGCCACAGCTTGAGAGGGCTTTTCAAAATGTTTCCAATTGAGTCATTGACCTGTCAAATGACACATATGTTATTATTGTGCTACTAAGATTTGTTGCAATGTTTATAAGTCAAGGATTGTCAGAGTTATGGATAGATTATGAAACACATGAGAAAAGGCAGTTAGGACCTCATCACGAGTTTGGTGGTCAGACCGCCAGACTGCCATGTTCATGGTCATAAAAAGACTGCCATGTTGGCAGTCTCTCAGACCACAGTATTACGAGTTGAATAGGCAGGACCACTGACCGACAACCAGAAAGGGCAGTCTGGCTGTTACACTGAGGACCGGGAACAAGCGGTCCAACCTTCAGCACCAACAACACAGCAAACAACCATTTGGCAAATCCCAATTTAAGTGTACTCATCTGGGGTTATAATATTTGTACAGAGTGTGTAGTACAGGGAGTTACATGTCTACAGCTCCTTGAGGCACTGTTACTGTCACCAAAACCACCAGCCCAGGTTTCCTTCACCAAATAGCCTTGTTTGTTGACTCTCAATTGAAGTGTACTCACCTGGGAGGATAATATTTGTCAAGTGTGTGTAGTACAGGGACTGACATGACTATAACTCCCACCAGGCACTGTTTCTGCAACTCCAAACACCATAAAAGTGGTCACTTGTCCAAAGACCACTATCTGCCAACTCACAATTCACGATTACTCAGCTGGGAGGATACCAACTTTCAAATGTGGGAAGTAGGGAGTGACATGGCTAGTAAGGCCAGGAAGGTCCTGTGTCTGTTAAACCATCCACCAGACCAGTGTACTGTTGTCTAAATACCATTGTTTGTGAACTCTCAATTGAAGTGAGAGGATACCATTTGGGTAGTGTGTGTAGGACAGGGAATGATCTGACTGCAAAGCCCAGGAGGCCCTATTTCTGTAACTCCAACCACCAGCCCAGTTGTCACTTGTCAAAATACCCCTCTTTGTGAACTCTCAATTGAAGTGTAATGAACTGGGAGGATAACATTTGTCAAGTGTTGGGGAGTAGAGAGAGTGACATGACTGCAACTCCCAGGAGGCACTGCTACTATTACTCAAACCACCATCATAATGTTCCTGCCGTCTCTGTTTTTTAGCTAACACATGATGTGTACTCACCTGGGAGGATAGCATTTGTATAGTGTGTAGTGCACAGTTACATGACTGCAAGGCCAAGAAGGCTCTGTTTCAATAACTCCACACACCAGCCCAGTGTTCTCTTCTCCAAAGACCACTGTTTGTCAACTTCCAAATGAAGTTTACCCACCTGAGGGGGAATAACATTTGTCAAGTATTGGGGAGTAGAGAGAGTGACATGACTGCAACTCCCAGGAGGCACTGTTACTTTTACTCAACCCACAAGCATAGTGTTCCCCCCTCCGAATACCCTTGTTTGTTAACTCACACATGAAGTGTACTCACCTGGGTGGATAACATTTGTCTACTGTATGTAGTACAGAGGGTTACATGACTGCAACTCCAAGGAGGCTCTGTTTCAGTAACTCTACATACCAGTCAAGTGTTCTCTTCTCCAAAGACTACTGTTTGTCAATTCTCAAATGAGGATTACTCACCTGGGGGGATAGCATTTGTCAAGTATTGGGGAGTAGAGAGAATTACATCACTGCAACTCCCCAGGAGGCACTCTTCTCTGACTCAAAATACCAGACCAGTGTCTTCTTGTCCAGATAGACTGTTTGTGAGCTCTCAGTTGAAGTGTAATCATCTGGGAGGATACCATTTGTAAAGTGTGTGTAGTAGAGGTAGTGATCTGACTGCAACTCCCAGGAGGCACTGTTTCATTAACTCAAAACACCAGCCCAGTGTTCAGTTCTCCAAATAACCTTCTCAATGAACTCACAAATGAAGTGTATGCACCTGTGGGGATGACAAGTATATGAAGTAAAGGGAGTGTCAGGATTGCAAAGGCCAGGAGGCTTTGTCTCTCCCACTCCAAACACAAGCCCAGTGTTCTCATGCCAAAATACCCCTGTGTCAAAACACAATAGTCCCTGTGTCCCTAACTCCAACACAAAAACAATTTTCACTTGCCCAATTCCATCGATTTATGAAATCTCAATTGAATTTCACTCACCTGGGTGGATACCATCTGTCAAGTGAGTGTAGTATGAGAGCGACAGGACTGCAACTCCTGGTAGGCACTGTTTCAGTAAATCCAAACACTAGAACAGTGGTCACTTGTCCAAATACCCTTGCCTGCTGACTCTCAATTGAAGTTTACTCACCTGGGAAGGGACCAAGATGCAGATCATGCTCAACTCTGAGATGTGTATGGTTACCTAGCTCCATCTTGACCTGCCAACCCAAGATTAAATTATTGAGGACAGGAAGGGCGCCTTACCCAGTGTGCAAAACAATGATCCCAAAGGCATCAAAATGTATCACCAAAATGGTATTGGCAGCAGACATATTCACAATGCACTGACCACATAATGACTCCAATCACATATACAACAAGCTCCTGGGTCTGTCTGCATAACAATCAACTAGGCCTCAAAATGGCCAAAGTCATATCTTGCCTAGACACTGTTTTGCCTGTACTGTTGGCAAGATGGCATTCTCCGGCCGTCCTCCCAGGGGCCAATGAACTGAACATTTAAGCAGGTACTTGACTTAAATGAAATTAGCACGCTTCACAAATGTTAGGTCAACAAAACCATTGCCCTTGGTACCTGTCACAATAGGATAACCTGCAAATCAACTATGTACAAGTGTTTTGAGAAAAGTCACTTTAAACTTTTAGAGGTAGATGTCACAATGCAACCAGTAACATTGTATCTTTCACATCAACAGGTCGGGCTGCCACTGGCCACACAGAGGCCATTTAGGAGACTGCCACTGTCCCCATGGATTAATCCCTCATGATACCCCTGGATGTCTGGCCACTGAGGATGGTTCTGGCCCATCTGAACAATCTAGTCAGACACCGACCAACAGTGAGTCTCACTGTGGCCACATCAACACCTCCCCACGTGGATGTCTCAACATCACAGGCAGCTCTCCCCGCTCCTCCCCCCAACCTGTGACCCTAGGACAGTGGCAACCATCTTGAGCCCCTCAGTCCAGGATTCTGAGTCACAGCATCACACCTCTGTCAGTGATGGTCCAGGAACCAGTGGGAGGGGCACCCTGTGGCAAGGGCACAGGGCCATGGAGTAGGGTGCATTAGAGGGATTCAGTGGGCCAGTGGGGTGAGACCACTGGGGATGCTCCTCCAAAATGACTTTCTGTGTGAGACACATATTCTCTCTGCTGACTGTTTTTCTATCACCTTCCTTTCCAATGGGAGGAGTACACTGGACTTTGGACTCCCAATGATGTGGCATCTACTCCAATGCTTTCATCCATCATGACTGAACCCTTTTCATTTCTTTTCCACCATGCCCCAATTTTGGTTGATGCACACATTTTGAATAAATCCCTATTACAAAGTTATTGTATGCTTGCTTCTGTTCCACATTGTGCCATGTAGAGATGTAAAACCATGTGAAGTACATGAGGAAGACACAGGATACTAATGCAAGGAGGGATATGTTACAGGTACAGTGTCCTGCTAAGGATTACTATCAACACACACAAACATATTGCTCCATGTGTCTGGTCACACCAAACGTTTTATTCCAGTGGACAGCACATAAGCTGTTGAAGTGTCATAGCCAAGAAAGGCAAACTCATATTGTGTCAAGGTACACGCACCAAGGTACAGACCCCCAGACCACTTAAGAGAGGGCCTTGTTAGACCTTGTCCTGTAGAACAGGCAAACAGAATAGTGGGTGGTGTCACTTGCTTGAGCCTTGTCACATTCCACACCAAAGAAATCCAACCTAACATAAACCAGAGTACAGACAGCGGGCAGTACAACAGTCCCTGATCACAGGCCCATCATGATACAATGACCATGCATCTGGTGGTATGACACAAACATATGTCAGTGTTGTGGCACAATCACTGTGGCCTGCAATGATGAAACACACCTACAGCAACATACAGGTCATACAAGAATAGTGATTAGCCTATGTGACAGGTGACTGCCCCCATGATCACACACATGATGCAATCGGCCTAACACAGCACACTAAACAAGTACAATGTTCACGTCAGGCCTCTCACTCAAACAGTGTTCAAGCTTCCTTGGCACAGGTCTAATCCACTCTAAATCTGTGACCTACATCTCCTGGAACAGTCCATGTTCACTTCGTATGTCAGTACTGCATCAGATACCTGCACATGTCACAACTCTAAAATGACTACATCAATCTGTCATGGTAAAGGTACCTGTACAAAGACAAAACAAGGAGTATAGGCTTGAAAACATACACAAATCACATAGCCAGCATCTGGAAAGGAAATTGCATTGCAGTGAGACTGACACAAACAAGGTAGCTAAATCAAGGTGAGGATATGTCAAATGCTAAATCGCCAAGCACACTTTGGCTGTATACTGCAGAGTATCTGTACCCTAGTTGTTTTCAAAGCAATCAACTCCACCCATTCTCACAACTACAATTCTTTGTACAGTCACAGTCATCACATGACATTATATACTTACACTCATGAAAAGTAGGTATTGATGAGTTATTTCCACAACTCAGCCGCTTCCTCTTCACTACTGTCATCCTCACTTGGTATTCCAGGAGTCTCACCCAGTGCCACTGCAGGCTCCCCCTCCTCTGAGATGTACAGGATATTCCTCCACAGGGCGATGTTGTGGAGCATGCAGCATGTCACACTGATCTGACACACTTTCCCCGTTGAGTAGAGGAGGGCTCTACCTGTCTTTTCCAGACACCAAAATTTGGCCTTCAGGAGCCCAAAAGCCCACTCCACTACCTGCCTTGTTCTTCAGAGGGCCTCATTAAAGTAGACTTCCCCTGGCGTAGTTGGATTCCTCAATGGCGTCAACAACCAAGGATGGTTTGGATATGCGGAGTCCAACTAGCAAGGCCCTCTCTGGGTACAGTTGTGACATCATCTGGTGTATGGTGCTGTTCTTCATTATGAAGGAATCATGGGCTGAACCCAGATAATAGGCCAGACCTGTGAAATGTATAGATCCACCAAACAGACTACTTGCACGTAGACGGAAGGGACGTTCTTTCTGTTGTGGTATACACGTTCATTGGCATGTCGTGGGACCAAGCCAACATGTGTGTCATTCATTGCTCCCATCACATGTGGGGGGGGGGGGTGCAAAACCATGAACTCAGCCTTCACATGGGCTAAATCCTGATGTTGGGGAAACTGAATGTAGCTGTGCAGGTATTTCAATATTGCTGAAAAGACATTCTTCAACACAAGACTGAACATAGGTTGGGACGTACCAGCTCACATGGCCACTGTACATTTAAAGGACCCGATGGCTAGGAAGTGCAATGCTGACAGACTTGTACAATGGGTGGTATGCAGGTTGAATAACTAATAGCCGGCATCAGATCTGGTTCCAACTGAAGACATAAATCCACTATTGGTTGGCTATTCAGATGGTATAGAAGGATAATGTGACATTCCTCCATGGTCTGAAGGTCTGGCAGTGGACGGTAGACAGGAGGATGTTGCATCCTCCCTCTTCCTGGGTACCTACGTATAACAAGACATGATTTCTAACATTAGTCATTGTGTCCACAACAACATACATGAAGCATGTCAATGATATCATGTGACAAGGCAGCTCAGAATGGATAGACATGGCAAACAGTACATGTCACTGCTGGAAATAGGACAAGGGCCACCCGTGACTCCCACACATGTCCACAAACTGTATCTTGACCAAACTCAAAGATGTGCAACACAATTGCCCCTCAAAATGTCACTAGATATCCTGACTGCTTAAATGACCAAGGACTATGCCCCACTGTCAGGGCTGACTTGGAACTGGAAGCACCGTGGTGTGACAATGTTTGTTGGTGCCCTGCCCAATGACCTCCTACCCCACAGATTCCCTCACTACCACCATTTAACAGTATTCCTCAAGTCTCCATAACTACTGTCTCTCAGATGCATTTCATTTGTTTGGTATTGTCACTCATTTCAGTGTGGAGTATCAGAGCACTGTACATCACACAGATATTACACAGAGACAATCAGTCATAAGTTTGCAAATCAGTGTATAGGAAATGTTACATGAGACAGAGCACTAAAAGATGTAGGAGTCACATGTCATCCATACTGGTAGGCTGTATTGTTTAGGAGTGTTCAGTCTGGAGAATCACAAACTGAGATGTTTAAAGGTAACAGCATGGTTAGGGGTTCTCTTTAATAAGAATTGTGTCATACCCAAATGAACTTTTTCTGCACCATTAGGAGAATGAAAGACTGGGGAAAATAATAATGCTCTAATCTATACTTTAAGGAATGCATGAAGTTCTTTGCTGACTGTTCATAGCTTACTCTTCTATATTAGGATTGTATTCCTAAACTATTATTAACAAAAGGACCTCTCTGACAAAAATAGTAACACACTGACCCATTTGCGTCATATACACTTGGTGATCCACATGGTACATGGTCTCTGCAGGAGGCGTATTAACCCACAGAGATACCTTATAACGTCCACTAGTGAAAACTCCAAAATCTCTCCAGCAAGAATTGCCAGAGTCTTCTTGATGTTTTCAATGTTGCCTGAAAATTCCTGGAGGCAAGGAATGCTGCAGCAGGGGCCTTAAGACTATTATATAGTTGCAAACATGGTACCCTCTCCCAAAGTAAGCACCGGGTGCGCTGGCACCGGTCAAACCGCCCTAGAGCAGTCCCTGCACACAGTTAGATGCCATCTGTGCCCTGCAACATACTACAATGGTATTTGATTAGTAGGACCTACATGACATGACAAGAGAAGAATGTGAGCTCAAAACAACATTTTCGGAGGTGTGACACAATTTGTGAAGCCCAATGCAGCATTTCAGGCCTTCAAAATGGCGACAGCGTGACATACTCACTAGACATTAGGAACCACCCGCGACCGCTGGCAGAAGTCGTCCTGGCGGTTGCAACCGTGGCGTACACAGCCAAAGGCTAACATTGTTGCCAGTGGCAGTCTCGGCCAATGGCTGTGTCCGCCGGCGTTGTATGACAGAACTACGCATGCCAGAACAACACAAGCCTTAACAACACAAGCCTTAACAACACGGTCAGAACCACGGCCACGTCTTTTCCACGCATGCCTTTACCACACATGCCTTTAAAACTAATTTTGTTGTAAAAGCATGCCTAGGAAAGGCATATGTGGGAACAGCATGTGTGATTTTGCCATACAACCCACCCACCTGCCCTGAGCCCCAAAACTACCCCCACATCTAATAAATAAACTACCCAGACACCCCCACCCACCCTGAGCCCTAAAACCTTCCCTACCTCTAATAACTAAACTACCCTGACCCCCAACCACCCTAAGCCCTAAAAAATAAACTACCCAACTCCCCACCCGCCCTGAGGCCTAAAAAAAAAAAACTACCAGACCCCCACCCCTGCCCCTAAAAACTAAACTAACCCTACACCCACCCTGAGCCCTAAAACCATCTCCCACTCCTAATAATGAAACCACACCGAATAAGCCCTAAAAAAACCTATCCCAACCCCCACCCCACCCCTAAAAACTAAACTACCTTGTGCCCCCCACCTGCCCTGAGCCCTAAAAAAAAGCTACCCAACCCCCACCCCACTCCTAAAAACTAAACTACCCCAACACCCCCACCCACCTTGAGCCCTAAAACATTCTCCACTAATAAGTAAACTACCAGAAAGTCCTAAAAAAAAAGAATACCCAAATCCCCCCACCCGCTCCTAAATAGAAAAAATAGACCCACCCCCACCCACCCCAAGCCCTTAATCCACCCACATAAAAATTACCCAAGTCCCTGCCCCAGCCCCACTTACCTCACTGCGTCCTCTCACGATACACTCCGCTTTTTTTGTGCCTTAACCACACATATGCATAGTTTGGCACATGTATGGTTAAGGCAGTCGTTGATCCGACAAACGTGGTTATGCTTGCATGGTAAACATACGCGTTGTTCACAATGCGTTGTTTAAGATGTTTTCCGTCGCCTGGCAATGACGAACCAGTACGTGGTGACATAACCGCCATGTTCTGCAGATTTATTCACTTCGGTCCTGACACTGTTGCCAGTTGACCTCCACTACCTCAGCTGCTGTGTATCACCTCTGGGAACAATCATGCCATGTCCAGCAGGTGATAGGGCCCCTACCTTCTTTCCAGAGAAGCTGGAGATTCTGGTAGATGTGGTTCTACACCGGTGGACAGCTCTAAGTTAGCTGGTAACTACCTTATGTGCACTGTTTTCTCTGTACTTCACCATACATTACCTCCTCACAGACTAGAATGTGGCCAAGTGTGCCTGTTTGATTAGTCATGTGCCTGTTGTTGCAGTCTGTGCGACATTAATGGGAGGGACAATGTGCAGGTATTTGTGGCCAGTGCGCTCTGTTAAGTTCAGTCACATTGGCCCTCATTACAACTCTGGCGGTCGGTGTTAAAGCGGCAGTAATACTGCCAACAGGCTGGCGGGAAAAGAAATGGGACTACGAACACGGCGGAAACCGCCAGCATAGACAGCCACTTTAACACTCCGACCGCCATGGCGGTACAAACAAACAGAGCGGCGGTAACCACCAACAGACAGGCGGAAGACAATGTACCACCCACCCTATCACAAGATGCCAATCTGCCACCTTTTCCGGGGCGGAACCAACGCGATCAAAAACAGGGCGGAAACAGTACACAGAAGGGGAAATCACTCACCTCTCCACACCCCACGAGGAACCAGGACGCCATGGAGCCAGAACTTCACATCCTGCCGGCGATAGTCTTCCTGCTCCTCTATCAGGAGCTCCAGAGACAGCGGCGACGACCACAGTGAGTACTGCACCTACAACACAGGGGAGAGGGGAGGGAAAAGAGAGTGACACGCAACACGCAACACCCCCACCCACAACTCCATACACACAAATACATGCTGCAACATTACATATACACCCTCCCACCCCCTTCAATAATGCAAGGACAAAAGGAATTGATTTGAGCGAATGTAATCAATAAAAATCCAGTACTCAAAACTCTAAATACAGTATATACAATTATGTACACCAACTACACAAGTTCGGATAGTGCAGCAATCATTGTCCGTGGACCACTGGGCCAAAAATGCATGGGCGAGGTCCACACTCGATACCTGACTCCAAACAGAGAGAACACTGGAGGGGCATCAGATGGAAAATAAACAGGCACCTCAGGGGGAGTGGGAGGGGGGGCACCTCAGCCTGTTGAACGCACGACTCACTGCTCCACGAGGGGGCTCCATGCCCACTGCTGTATCCTGGGGAGTGCAAAGCCACAGTCTCTCAAGTCTTTCCAGTGGGTGGTTTGCCCACTGCTTCATCCTGGGGAGTGCAAAGCCACAGTCTCTCAAGTCTTTCCAGTGGGTGGTTTCCCACTGCTTTATCATGGGGAGTGCAAAGCCACAGGCACTCAAGTCTTTCCAGTGGGGGGTTTGCCCACTGCTTTATCCTGGGGAGTGGGTGTCTTTCTCCACTGGTTCTGGAGGGGGCTTTGTGCCCACAGTGCTTCATCCTGCCAAGGACTGAGGTAGTGGATGTATCTCTCAACTGATTCTGGAGGGGGCTTTGTGCCCAGAGTGCTTCATCCTGCCAAGGACAGAGGTAGTGGATGTCTTTCTCCACTGGTTCTGGAGGGGGCTTTGTCCCTAGAGTGCTTCATCCTGCCAAGGACAGAGGTAGTGGCTGTATCTCTCCACTGAAAGTGATGCATCATTAAAGCTGCCCAGGCTCCTGGAACTCACCACCAGCCCCGGACGACTGACCACTGGGGATGGCAGCCATGTCTGCGGTCGTGCCACTGGCTCAGGATGTCGCGGGGCCGCTGGCGGTTCTTGCGGCGGTGTCAGTCACGGTGCTTGTGGCAGGCTCTGTGGCAGCAGTGCTGGTGGTGGACTCTGTGGTAGTGGTGCTGGCGGCCGGCTCTGTGGCAGCAGTGCTGGTGGCGGGCTCTGTGGCAGCGGTGCTGGCGGCGGGCTCTGTGGCAGTGGTGCTTGTGGCAGGCTCTGTGGCAGCAGTGCTGGCGGCGGACTCTGTGGCAGTGGTGCTGGCGGCGGGCTCTGTGGCAGCGGTGCTGGCGGCGGGCTCTGTGGCAGCGGTGCTGGCGGCGGGCTCTGTGGCGGCGGTGCTGGCGGCGGGCTCTGTGGCGGCGGTGCTGGTGGCGGGCTCTGTTGCGGCGGTGCTGGCGGCGGGCTCTGTGGCGGCAGTGCTGGTGGCGGGCTCAGTGACTGAGGTGCTGGTGGTGGGCTCAGTGACAGCGGTGCTGGTGGCGGGCTCTGTGGCGGTGCAGATGGCAGTGCAGGTGGCGGTTTTCTCCGCCGTACAGGTTGGCGTCGACGTGGAAAGAAGGTGTGACACTGGTCCCTTAGTCGGTGCCACCATGCCCTCTCCTGACCTGCCCTTCACTTTCTGGCCCTTCCCTACCTTGGATGGTGGCGCTGCTGTCTTGCCACTATCCCCTTTCTGTTTCCCTGAGCCCTTGGTGGCAGGTGTTTTCGGCTTCTCCCTCCGGGATGTGGGCAACTTTTTAGGTTTTGCAGGTGGCGGAATGTCCCTGCCCTCGCTCCGAGGCACACTGGCAGCCCTGATGGTTGGCACACTCCAATAGCCCGCAGTTGTTGGCACCGCTGTGTCTGGTGATGTGGTGGCTGAGGTGCTGGGTTGGGACCTGGAAAGCCTGGCCCTAGCGGACGGGCGGGGGGGAGGTGTAGGGAAGAGGTCAATGTTAGACAGGAAACGTTTTTTAGACACACTGGGATGGGTAGATGGAGGGGGTTTGGGAGTGGAGGAAGAGGTAGTGGTTGTAGGAGGTGTACGTCTGCTGAATTTGGGTGAAGGCGCATGGGATGGAGGCTGTTGTGAGGTGGATGGCTGTTGGGTGGGTGTGTGCCTGCGTTTGTGTACTTTGGGAGGAGGGCTCACAGACACACTAGGAGAGGACACAGGGGATGTGTGAATAGTAGTGGGTGTGGTGAGTGCACGTGAGCGGTGTGTGGTGATTGGCGTGCTGGTGATGGAGGTAGTGGCTGAAGATGTAGTGCATGCAGGTGTGAGTGCACACAAGACTGGGAGGGAGGAGGGAGACGTGGAGGAGGGGGACACAGTGGAGGCAGTGGATGTTGGTATGTCGGCATGGGTATGATGCTTGTGTGAGTGCCTGTGGGATGTGTGGTGCTTATGTTTACCTGAGCCACTTTTGTGTGATTAGGTGTGTGCATGCTGGTCTGATGGTGTGCTTGGGATAGGCTGAGGTACAGGCGATTGGGTCTGGGTGGAGGAAGTTGGAGGGGGGAGGCTGGACACAGGGACAATGGCTGCCATCAGTGCTGAGGCCAGAGCCTGAAATGCTCTCTGTTGGGCTGCCTGGCCAGAATGAATGCCCTCCAGGTATGCACTTGTTTGCTGCATATGCCTCTCAAAACCCTGGATGGCATTCAGAATGGTAGACTGCCCAACAGTGAGGGATCTCAGGAGGTCAATAGCCTCCTCACTGAGGGCAACAGGGCTGACTGGGGCAGGGCCTGAGGTGCCTGGGGCGAAGGAGAGTCCCACCCTCTTGGATGAGCGGGCACGGGACACACGCTGAGGGGCTGCTGGGAGGGCAGTACTGGTAGGGGATGGTGGCGGTACCTGTGGATGCAGGGGACACAGAGGGGCCCGCCACCGCAAGGGAGCTCCCATCAGAGGAGGAGTCGCTGTCGCTGCTGTCACCTCCTGTCCCCGTCGTGGAGCTCCTGTCGCCCTCTGTCCCACAATATTTTGAGGGCGGTGGTGTGTACCGCCAATGGAATACCGCGGTTGAAAGGCCACCACGTGAATTTGTGGGTCACAATAGTGTTGGCGTATTCCTGTTGGCATGACGGTGGAGGTTTTGTTATCGCCAGTTTATCACTGACCGTTGGTGTGGCTGACTTGTGTGGGTGTCTGGATTTTGGCGGATTCCGAACGGTGGGTTGTAATAGCTGTAGAGGATTTCCGCCGCTGCAGCTGTGTGTTGGCGGTCTTCTGCACGGCGGTAAGCGGGATTTACCGCCAATGTTGTGATGAGGGCCATTGTGTTGTGTGATGTTTTTGTTTTTTGGGCTCGTATATCCTCCTTGTGTTGGATGCACATGACATGGTGAGGAGACATTACTGCCATCCACTGACACCTCTTTCTTTATGATTCTTGTAAATGTCAGACAACATGTATGTGCAGAGCAAGCATGTTGTCTGAGTCAGTTGAGAGCAATTGGAGCAATGTGAACTGTGGCACTGTGCCCATTCCTTGTACCCCAGCAAGATCATGTCATGTGGCCGATTTGAGGCTCAAGTGGGAAATCCTGCCCAGAATGGCTCATTCCTTTGATTAGATTATTATTAATCTAGTCAATACATGCACTTAGCATCATTGTCAATGTGAGACCTTGAATCATGACAGATCCCTTACTCCCACAGCCCTGTGGTCACTTTCACACATGTCCTATTTGTGTTGTACAGGCTTATTGCATTAATGACAGTCCCACAGTGCAGACAGTGGGGGTCATTATGACCTTGGCGGAAGGCGGAGAAGCGGCGGTATGACCGCCAACAGGCTGGCGGTCTCCCTTCATAGAATTATGACCATGGCGGTTACCTGGGTCTCCAGCCCGGCGGCCGTCACTATACTGCCGGCGGTATTTGGACACGGCTTACCATCGTGGATTTCCAGCGGTTTGAACCGCCATGAAATCCATGGCGGTAAGCACTATCAGTGCCAGGGAATCCCTTCCCTGGCACTGATAGGGGTCTCCCCCACTCCCCACCCCCACCCCGACTCACTCCCCTGCCCCCCCTACCACCCATGCCACGCCCCAAAGGTGGCAGGGCCCCCCTCTCCACCCCGACCCCCAACATCACTTCACCCATACCCACACGACACGCACGCAGGCACCACCTACATACTTACATGCACACACACCGACATACATGCCAACATCCACACACAGAGCCAGACATGCACACCCACATTCAAACATACACGCACACATCCATACAGACATACCCACAGACATACACACACTCATTCCCATACACACAACACCCCTGCAAGCATACTCGCACTCACACCCCCCTTCACATACACACATGCACACCCCCATGCACCCACACAACACCCAACACCCCCCTCCCCTCACGGACAATTGACTTACCTGGTGTGAGGATCCTCCGGGAGGGGACGGGAGCCATGGGAGCAGCTCCGCCGACACCACACCGCCAACAGAACACCGCCGTGGCGAATCACAGGATGTGATTCACTGGGCGGTGTTCTGTTGGCGTGGCGGTGGAGGTAGAGCAACCTCCACTTCCCCACCTCCCGCCAGTATGGCTGTTGGCGGCTCTCCGTCTGTAAAAGGACGGAGAGCTGCCAACGGTCATAGTAGGCCGAGCGGAATACCGCCACCACTGGCGGTCTTCCGCACGGCGGTCCCTCAGCGGTCTTTCAAAAAGACAGCTGAGGTCAAAATGACTCCCAGTGTGTTGATTTGTGGGGAGTCCATGATATGTGACTCATTAGCTTGGTCACATAGCAGAAACTGTACAACATGTGACTTTGTTTGTTGGATGCCATCTTTGTAAGATGGGCACATATGTCCTAAGTAGTGTTCTTTGGTACAGGTACACACAGCTCCTCCCCCTGAAGCGGCATGAGCCTGCATTTTTTATAGCACATGTCATGGACAGGGAAGACACTTTCTGTACCTGCCATGCCAGTCCCTTCATTGTTACCCATGTGTAATGTTTGAATTAGTACTCTGGCAGTTGCCAGTAGGGACAGTATGCAGAGAGTCATTCTCACAGAGTGTGAATGTGTTGGTCCATGCATGCCTAAGGATTTTACAGTTCAGAAGCCACATAGTGGCTCACATCACAGTCAGGTTGCTAGAGCATGTGCTACATGATGTCAGTAAGCTTTGCTTAGTCATTGAAGGGCCTGAAGAGGGCAGGGGCCTGAACAGGGTAGTGTGTTAGCCTGAAGATGGAGAAATATATGTGTAGTCATGTCCATGTACTTATTGGCTTGTACGTGTCACACTTGGAGAATACTGGCAATTGGGAAAGTCCTAGTTTGATGTTACTGTATGTGACTCAACCACTTGTGATAAAACTTGCGATCATAATCTCTTGATTTGTCTTTTGAATTCATGCAGGTCAACGCCCATCAAAAGAAGGGATTACGAAGAGCCACCTCAAGAAGGTGCGGACCCTGGAGGTCCACAGCCGGCAGAGAGCCCACTGCAGGAAAAGGTAGGAGGACCTGGGGTGCTGGGTCCAGAAGATCACTGCCGTCCAGCTGGGGATGCTCTCCCAACATGGGTGGGGTGCCTGTCAGACCATGACCCCCCTGATGGCCCAAATTCTGACGGTGGCCTATCCAGAGCTTGATGGGTGTTTGAGGGCAGCACAGCAGCCACAAGAGGGTGAGTACAAGGCATACTCCTACCTGTCACATTGCTAACTGAATAAGTTATGTTATGACAGCTCCCCCTGAAAATTAGGGATCAGCCGTGTTTGACACAGTAAATAAGTGATCGTTTGTGTAGATGTCGTGCACACTGATGTGCCTTCCATATTGGCCCAGAGACCTAGGACACAACTGGGTAGAATCCACAAACCACTTGCTCTGCAGGGACTACATATGGCTTGGTACATTGATCAAACAACTACTGTTTATTGTTGTGTGTAATTTCTATGCAACAGACTCCTAAATGTTGCAGGCCAGAGGTAAGTAGGTGATGGATTACTGTCCTCAGCCATGGTTGTGAGTACATGTGTATAAAGGCACCTGACTCCTAATGGATAGTTGTCTTCAGTGTCTGATGGGTGCTGCTGCCTCACTGCAGTCTGTAATGTGAAGATATCCAACATACATGTGACGGAGCTTACATTGTTCTTTGGATGGAGATATAGGTCAATACTTTTCCTTGGTAAGTGAGAAATGTCCTTTGACATGATTTATGTGCCATCACTGTTGCCAACTTTCCTTGTCAGCATGTGTCCCTTTCTTTTTTGAAAAACATTTGTAAGCTGCTGTTTCAAGTATGACCTACCTATGTTGATGGGATGATGTTTGTAGTCCCTTACATGTACGTCCATGCCAAAATGTGCAATAGTACATTTACAACGGGGGTACATTTTATGTGCCATATACAGGAGTGTGTCACCATTGTCTATTGGCTGACACATACTCTCACCCATCATAGCATGTCACTTGGCATGTACAGCTTAAGTAGGAATAAGGGACATGACAGGTAAGCCTCGAGTTTATATCCCCAATGTGAAAATCTATACCTTTGATGTGGCATCATGTGGAAAAGTACAATGCCCATGTGTAATGGATAAGGTTTATGCCCTGACTGCTAGTCTGCATCACGGAGTGACTTGCAGTTATGTTGAAATAACGTGTTTGGGTACAAGCATTCATCCAGAGACAGACATCTAGGTCTGCATGACCATAATGGAGACAATGATGTGGCTTCCAAGTGGGCAATGTGTTGATGGCCTTCAACAAGTACTTGCAAATCCTTGGGCCTCTCCAACATCCTAGAAACGAATAGTGTCTACTGATGCACTCAGAGTATATCATTGTAAAGGGTGGTAGAAATTAGTGGTGATTAGCCTGGGGCTTGCTGATTCATTGTGTTGTGGATTTTGGGGACAGATCTCCCTGTGATATTGCATATGATGTCTACAGTGTCCATTTCCATGCGCACATGTGTGACCTATGTGAACAACATTTATGCTACCTCCATGCCTCTTTGGGAAACATATCACTTGGTGAAGTGTGCATTGTTGAAATGTTTCCAGTGTGATGTGGGTATTTCCATGTCACATTCTCCAGGCTATTGTACTTTTGTCATTAACTTGGTAGGTTGTTGTATCATTATTTCTTATTGTTGGGTCATTATGCAAGTGACAAATAGATGCATGCATGATGTTGTGTGGATCTGTGGAAATGCATTTGGCACTGGCATTCTATTGTATGCCAATAGGTAACTGAGGTCTGCTCAACGGGGCAAAGATTTAAGGGTGATGGTGTCTCCTTCTTGTTGAATGGTTATTGTGATTGCACAACTTCAGCCATGCTATTTTAGTTGTCAGAGATCCTGATTTTCCTGTGGGCATGCATGCATGTGATATGGTACATGTAGGGTCCACTTTGTTGGAGTTTCTTGCTGGGGCCTACTTGATATCCTGGTAATGTTTGCTAATCATAACTGCTGTTCAAGTGTGATCATGGACATGTGATGATCCTATTTCTCTTTGTATTTGCAGGATGAGCACCAGCAAGAGAATGAGACCTCGGGTCAAGACACAACTAACACAGAGTGACCTAGTGGGCGAGGGTGTGCCATGGGGAGACCGGGACATCCTCATCATCATTAGATTCTCTCTCCAGTGGACACTCCCTAGTGCTGGTGGACCCATCAGGGCATCCCCCTGTACCATCTATGTCCATCCCTACCCATTCTATCACCGCCCTCTCTGTGGCTCCCCACCCAGTTGGCCGTTCCCACTCACCCAAAAGAGTGGGCGTCTCCTTCACCGCAGGCAACTCTGCCCCAGCCCTTCTTACCTCTGCCGCTCTCAGTGATTAGGCTATTGACCTCCTGACAAGTATCTCTGTGAGTCAGTCTGCCATTGTGAATGCTATCCAGGGATTGGCAATTCAGTGACAACAAACAAATGCATTCCTGGAAGGCATTCATGATGCAATGACTGGCTTGAAGAGATTTGTTCAGGCTCTGGTCTCCTCACTAATGGCAGCCAGTCACCGGTCACCTTCCATCCCCCCCTCTATCTCTCTCTTCTCAATCCAAATCCCCTTTCCCCTACCTACCCAAATAACACAGACAGATCTGTATGCAGCCACATCAACACACACAAACAACAAATGGAAGAACCAGAAAACACACTGGCATGCACGCAAACAACAGCCACCCACAGACACAACAACAGTCACCACTTTCCCAGACACACCCACCCCTCCCAGGATTACACACACAACATCCAGCATACCTACAGGCACCACACCAAGAGTCAGTGACACACACATCGTACCCACAGACACTGCCCCAAAAGCATCCAACACAAGCACCATACTCACAGACACCACAACAACAGACAGACAGTCATCCACCACATCTAGCATACCCACAGTCACCACTTAACAGACATACACAAATCCACCACTCCATCCCCCTGCACCTCCTCCTCCAAGACCACTAGGACACACAAATGCACTCACTCATTCTCCCAACAGACACCCACTAAACACAAGAATTCCATCCCAGAAGTACGCATCCACAACCTTTACAATCTACAAGATTTAATTGCGCCATTTGTGGCGTCATTTTTAACACCTGCTCAAAGCAGTCGTCGAAAGGACCCACCCATTGAAATCAATGGTCTTCCTTGCACTTGCTGCACTTTGCTGCACTTGCATGTTTTATTTTGGATATTTGCCTCTGTTGGTTTATAAGGAATTACTTTTGGGGGCTCTGAAATAGCCAGCTACAGGCATGCAAAGGCTCTGTTTGGTTTCCTATGTTTTATGACTTGGCAATAAAGCGGATAGAGCAAGTTACAACCTTGCACCCTCTACTTTATTGGATCAGATTATGGTCAACTCTGAGTTGGCAGACTATAGAGGGGTCCTCCAGGGGCTAATCGAACTGGATAGATCTTTAACTCTTCCATGACTCAGACATAAAAAGAAGTGGCTGTTTGACCCCGACCTTTCTCTTTATTGGTCTGATCCCCGATCAATGGTGCAAAGTTGCAAACAGCAACTAAAGCAAACATTTTGGGAATATGTCTGAATGTTCTTCATAGAAATCCTAGCTGGTTAGACTGTCAATGCAATTTATTATTGTTATACCAACTCCACCTTAAGAAGAATTTCTTGACACCATCCAACCTCATTTGGCAAGAATTATGTTCCTGAAATTTCAATATGAAATTCTCCAAGTGAAGGCTTACACAATGAAATGGAATCCAGAGGCTATACTGAAGATATTGCACATATTGTGTTTTTTTGTACAGCATATTATGAGGCTAGGAACAAATGGATTGCTCCATTATGCAACAACTTGGGGTTTAGGAAGTTCTGAGATGCCCTTAAAGTAATGAAATCCGATACAACTCTATATATAAGCCCTCCTTAAGACCCTGGCGGTTGGTGTACAAGTGGGGGTAATACCGCCAACAGGCCAAATTATGACCATGGCAGAGTTATCTCCGATAGACAGCCAATGTACCACACCGACCGCCAGGGCCACCACAGCAGTAGCTGCCTAGGGCCAGGAGGAGGTCAAAGTTTCGCCCACCATATGAAGACCCTGGAAACCACCACCTTTTCCGGGGCGGTACCAACGACATCAAAAGCCTGGCGGAAACAGAGATCAGAAGGGAAAGAACTCACCATTGTAGACACAGGGAACAACCACGCCGCCATGGAGCCCGAGCTGCATGTCTTACACATGATTGGTGGTGGGGGCTCCGTCACAGTTCCAGACCCAGGCCCCTTGCTCTTCCTGCGTGCTGGTACAGGCTCCTTGCTCTTCCTGGCAGCAGCTGGGGCCGGCTCCTTAGTCTTCCTGACAGCAGCTGGGGCATGCTCCTTGCTCTTCCTGGCAGCTGCTGGGGCAGGCTCCTTTCCCTTGAGACTGTCTGGTGCAGGCTCCTTCACCCTCCGGACATGTGCCCTTTCTCCATTCCCACCACAAGTGGGTCTGGTGAAGACCACGGTGAGTACTGCACCTATGACACAGGGGGAGGGGGAGGGAAAAAACAGTGACACACACATGCAATACGCAACACCCCCACCCCCACCCCCACCCTCACCCACTACAAGGGGGGGCACCTCAGCCGGATGAGTGCACGACGCCAGATCCTCGAGGGGGCTCAATGCCCACTGTTCAACCCTGGGAGTGCAAAGCCACAGTCTTTCAAGTCTCTACAGTGGGTGGGTTGCCCACCGTTCAATCCTGGGGAGTGCAAAGCCACAGTCTCTCAAGTCTCTACAGTGGGTGGGTTGCCCACTGTTCAATCCTGGAGAGTGCAAAGCCACAGTCTCTCAAGTCTCTACAGTGGTTGGGTTGCCCACTGTTCAATCCTGGGGAGTGCAAAGCCACAGTCTCTCAAGTCTCTACAGTTGGTGGTTTTCCCACTGTTCAATCCTGGGGAGTGCAAAGCCACAGTCACTCAAGTGGGTAACAGTCACCACTGGTTCTGGAGGGGGCTTGGTGCC
Source organism: Pleurodeles waltl (assembly GCF_031143425.1). Classification (NCBI taxonomy): domain Eukaryota; kingdom Metazoa; phylum Chordata; class Amphibia; order Caudata; family Salamandridae; genus Pleurodeles; species Pleurodeles waltl. The sequence goes on along the minus strand of NC_090445.1, from coordinate 1,414,494,105 downwards.
CAGAGTGCTTCATCCTGCCAAGGACTGAGGTAGTGGCTGTGAATCTCCACTGGTCCTGGAGGGGGCTTTGTGCCCAGGGTGCTTCATCCTGCCAAGGACTGAGGTAGTGGATGCCTTTCACCACTGGTTCTGGAGGGGGCTTGGTGCCCAGAGTGCTTCATCCTGCCAAGGACTGAGGTAGTGGATGTGAATCTCCACTGGTTCTGGAGGGGGCTCTGTGCCCAGAGTGCTTCATCCTGCCCTTGGCGGCCTCAGTAGCGTCAGAATCATAGGTGCTCACTGGCCTGCGGTGCTGCTGGCGGTGGTGTCCTGGGCAGCGGGTCTGCTGGTGGTGGTCTTGTCCTGGGCAGCGGGGCTGCTGGTGGCGGTCTTGTCCTGGGCAGCGGGGCTGCTGGTGTTCTTCTCCTGGGCAGCAGGGCTGCTACTGGCGGTTTTCGGCTGCTGGCGGTCTTCTCCTGGGCAGCAGGGCTGCTGCTGGCGGTCTTGTCCTGGGCAGCGGGGGTGCTGGCGGTCTTGTCCTGGGCAGCGGGGCTGCTGGCGATCTTCTCCTGGCAGCGGGGCTGCTGGTGGCGGCGGTGTCCTGGGCAGCGGTTCTGCTGGTGGCGGTCTTGTCCTGGGCAGCGGGGCTGCTGGTGGCGGTCTTTTCCTGGGCAGCGGGACTGCTGGCGGTCTTGTCCGCCGTGCTGATCTTCCCAGACTTGCCGGTTTTACTGTGCCCCTTCCGAACCTTGGATGGTGTTGCAGCTGTCTCCACACTCCCAACTGTACCTCTGGGAGCGGCTTTGGTGGCTGATTTCTTTCCCCTCTCCCGCTGGGCACAGGCCAACTTTTTATGCTTGACAGGTGGGGGGCTGTCTGTACGTTGGCTCCTTGCCACACTGGCTGCCCTGCTGCCTGGTGCACTCCATAATCCGGTGACTACTGGCACCACTGGTCCCGCCGATGTTGTGGCTAGGTTGGGACCTGGAGAGTCGGGCCCTAGGAGACAGATGGGGTGGGGGAGGTGAGGGAAAGAGGTCAAGGTTGGCCAGGAAAAGTTTCTTAGGAAAACTGTGACGGGTAGCTGGAGGGGGTTTGGGAGTGGAGGAAGAGGTAGTGGTTGTAGGAGGTGTACGTTTGCTGACTTTGGGTGAAGGTGCATGGGCTGGAGGCTGTCGTGAGGTGGATGGTTGTTGGGTGGGTGTGTGGCTGCGTTTGTGTACCTTGTGTGGCCTCACAGACACATTGAGAAAGGACACAGGGGACGTATGAATGGTATTGGGGGTGGTGAGTGCACGTGAGCGGGGTGTGGTGGTGGGTGTGCTGGTGATGGATGTAGTGGCTGAGGATTTAGTGCATGCAGGTGTGGGTGAAGACGAGACTGGGAGGGAGGAGGGAGACGAGGAGGAGGGGGACACAGTGGAGGCAGTGGATGTTGGTGTGTCTGCATGGGTCTGATGCTTGCATGAGTACCTGTGGGATGTGTGGTGCTTATGTTTGCCTGAGCTTCCCTTGTGGGTTGAGGTGTGTGCATGCTGGTCTGATGGTGTGCTTGGGATAGGCTGAGGTACAGTGGTGTGGGTCTGGGTAGAGAAAGTTGGAGGGGGGAGGCTAGAGACAGTGACAATGGCTGCCATCAGTGCTGAGGCCAGAGTCTGAAAAGCTTGCTGAAGGGCTGCCTGACCAGAGTGAATACCCTCGAGGTATGTATTAGTTTGTTGCAACTGCCTCTCTACACCCTGGATGGCATCCAAAATGGTAGACTGCCCAACAGTGAGGGACCTGAGGAGGTCAATGGCCTCCTCACTGAGGGCAGCAGGGGTGACTGGGGCAGGGCCTGAGGTGCCTGGGGCGAAGTTAATGCCCACCCTCCTGGGTGAGCAGGCACGGGGCAAAAGCTGAGGGGCTGCTGGGAGGGCGGTGCTGGTGGGGGGGTGGCGGCTGTACATGTAGAGGCGGGTGCCACCACAAGGGAGCTCCCATCAGAGGAGGAGTCTGTATCGCTGGCCTCAGCTCCTGCCCCCGCCGTGGAGCTCCCCTCGCCCTCTGTCCCACTGGTGAATTCAGACTCCGTAGTGTCGCCCTCCAGGGCAATGTGGGATGCAGCTCCCTCCTGCTCCGGTGCCACTGCTCCTCCGCCTGATGATGCTAGTGCACACAAGAACAGGGAGACCACAAAAAGGGGGGGGAAGACAGAAGAAAGACGTGTTGAGTGCATGCAATACTGCTACCGTTGGTGGACACAACAGACACAGAAGCCCCCTGCACTACGCCGCGCACTTGGAGTCCACTATTCAATCCCAGGGACATGGGCTACAAGGCTATGGCCGATTTCTGCACACATAGATGTCACAGGAGCTTGTCTAGGTGTAGTTGGCACTGTACACAGGTGGGGTGGGGTGCCACAGGGCCTGCCTTAAGTAGGATCCTTGCCTACTAAACTTGCCCTGGCCTAGGGGAACCCACAGCCCACCTCCCCCACCCAGACACCTACAATGCGTGCTGAATCAGCAGAATGAGAGTGTACTCACCCCCTTGTTGCTGCTGTAATGCCCTCAAGTGCCCATCCAACTACAGAAACGCCACCGCCAGGATCCTGAACATCACGGGGGTCATGGTGAGACGGGCACCCCTCCCACGTTGGGAGGCCATCCCCAGCTGGGCCTCCGCCGTCTTTTTGCTCCAGCGGCGAATGTCCTCCCATCTTTTCTGGCAGTGGGTGCTCCGTCTGTGGTAGACCCCCAGGGTCTGGACTTCCTTGGCGATGGCACGCCAAATGTCCTTCTTCTGGTGGGGGCTGACCTACAGGAATAGTACAGGGGAAAAGGAGAAGATATTACCGTCCTCACCATCACAGTCATTGGCCCGCATCCCTGCCATGACGCACATACACTCACCGTCTTTTCATGCATGCCTCGTTCTCACCCCCCCATCTTTCATCCACCCCACAGGCATTGCCCATATAGCATGCTCACAGTGTACATACATGTTTGTCTGGAGGACCGTGGAGTAGCATGTACTGGGGGAGGGCCCCATCCACAAGTTTCTCCAACTCCTCCGTGCTGAAGGCAGGGGCCCTTTCCCCAGACACAAGAGCCATTGTCTCTTGAAAGACGGAGGTCACAGCAGCACTTGCAGTGTAGGTCCTCTCCTGTCGAAGATCAGGTATCAAGTGATTGAACAGAGAGAAAATGGCAGTCACGTCCGCGGCGGTGCGTGCTGTCACCACCGGCGTACATCGCCATTGGCTCCTGGGACCCATAGGGTCCAATGTTAACCAATGAAGGATTGCGCGGCGGTCTTCGACCGCCTACCGTGACGGTGTACAACACCAGCGCAGTTACCTCATATCCCCTTGTCCCACTTTACAGGTCAGGCAGCCACCATTTCATGGGCCTACATGGCATTATTTTGGACTGCCTCACACATATCTAGGCCTTGCCTGAACACTCATACAGGCAAATTTCGAATTGCTAATATTTTCAGAGTTAACTGTGTTTACGTTCCTCAGAGTTGGTTGACTCTCTGCTCGCTGTTCTCCTCCATAGGCACCGTCCGCTGGGGCATGTGATGAGATGCCGGCATCCTCCGGTGTACAGACCGCTGGTGGACCTGTCGACAATGGAGGAGCGACATGTGATCATCACCTACAGGCTTGATCGTGCCACAATCCAGGAACTGTGCGCCCAGTTGGAATCAGACCTGATGTCCGCTATCTGCCATCCCACAGGAATCCCCCCTCAAGTGCAGGTGCTGTCAGTACTCTATTTCCTAGCAAGTGGGACTTTTCAGACTACAGTGGTCAGAGCATCAGGGATGTCCTAGCCTATGTTTTCCAACGTGTTGTCCAGAGTGTTGTCTGCTCTGCTGAAACACATGCAGAGCTACATCATTTTCCCTCAGGTGGAGGATTTGCCTACAGTGAAAGGTGATTTCTATGCCCTGGGACATATCCCCAACAGCATAGGTGCCATTGATGGGACACATGTGGCCTTGGTCCCCCCGCAGGAGGGAACAGGTGTACAGAAACCAGAAGAGTTACCATTCCATGAATGTGCAGATGGTGTGTTTGGCAGACCAGTACATCTCCCATGTTAATACAAAATTCCCTGGCTCAGTGCATGACGCTTACATCCTGCGGAATAGCAGCATCCTTTATGTGATGGGGCAACTCCAGAGGCACCGTGTGTGGCTATTAGGTGAGCACATGGACCCAATACAGTGGGAATAGTTGTCTGGGTCTGTGGATGTCCCTATGAGTTTGTGTGTCTCTAACAGTTGTCCCTCGCCATTTGCAGGTGACTCTGGTTACTCCAACCTGTCATGGCTACTGACCACAGTGAGGAATCCCAGGACAAGGGCAGAGGAACGCTACAATGAGTCCCATGGGCGGACTAGGATGTTTATAGAGCGGGCCTTCGGCCTCCTGAAGGCCAGGTTCTGATGCCTCCATATGACAGGTGGTTCCCTATTCTACTCACCAAAGAAGGTATGCCAGATCATCATGGCCTGCTGTATAGTTCACAACTTGGCTTTGCGACGACAGGTGCCTTTTCTGCAGGAGGATGGTCCAGAACGAGGCAGCTGTGGACCCTGTGGACAGTGAAGACGAGGAAGCAAAAGAAAAGGACATTGACAACAGGAACACGGTGATCCTGCAATACTTCCAGTGAGACACAGGTAAGAAGACAACACTGCCTGCTACATCTGATTTAAATGTACTACCTCTCTACTGTCTGTCCTTTTCACCCAGTTTATGGTCACTGAGTTGGCACTTTCCATTACGATTTCACAGATGTGGGTTCCACTGTGTGACATCTGCTTTGTTTCCTCATTGACTAGAGCTGTGTGACATAGGTATGTTGACATTACATTTGAAAGAGCATTTTGCCACTGTAATTGCTAATGCACTATTTCGAAATCACAGACAGACTCCTGATTGTTTTGTGCTTTAAGGATGTTTATTTAGGTGCTCAATATTGGAGGGGGTTGTAAAATGGTGAGGGGTGATGGTGGAGGAATGTCCATGGCAGAGTCCAGTCTATTAGTCTCACAGTTGCATTGTCCAAAGGGGCATAGGAAGTGTAGCTGGGACAGTTTAAGAATGGACAGGGTGACAAGGTGGGACAAAAGGATGACAATCAGGGTGGTCTCATTTCTTGGCAGGGGTCTTTGAATCGTTCTCTGTCTTTGTCCTTGATCTCAGGGACCGTTTGCGGGGTGGTTCTCCATCTGCAGGTGGTGGGGTGCTGGTGTGGTGGTCCTGTGGCGGGGAGTCCTGTCCACTAGCGCCGGCGGAGGTGGTGAGCAGTTCATCGTCCAGGCTAGTGTCAGGGGTCCCTAGTTGTGCCACAGTGTCCCTCCTGGTGTTCACGAGTTCCTTCAGCACCCCTACAATGGTGCCCAGGGTGGAATTGATGGATTTGAAGCCCAAATACTGTTCCTCCTGCAGCCGCTGGGTCTCCTGAAACTTGGCCAGTACCGTTGCCATCGTCTCCTGGGATTGGTGGTAGTCTCCCATGATGTTGGAGAGGGCCTTGTGGAGAGTGGGTTCCCTGGGCCTGTCCTCCCCCTGTCGCACTGCAGCCCTCCCAGTTCCCCTGTGTTCCTGGGCCTCTGTCCCCTGAACTGTGTGCCCACTGCCACTGCCCCCAGGTCCCTGTTGTTGTTGGGGTGGTGGGTTAGCCTGGGTTCCCTGTAGTGGTGGACACACTGCTGCTTGACGTGTCCTGGGGACAGAGGTATGGGCCCGCTGGGTGGGTGTTGTGCTGGTGTTTCCAGAGGGGGGAAGCTCTGTGGTGGCTTATGCCAGTTTGAGGGGAACCAACTGTCCCGAGGTCCCAGTTGGCCCGGGCTGGTCATCTAGATCCAGTTGGACAGAGCTGCTGGAATCACTGTGGGCCTCTTCTGTGGGTGGAGTTGACATATCTGGACCCTCCTGTCCGGTGACGTTGGGTAGGGGTCCTGCAGTGGTGTAAAAGCATGATTATTGCATCTGTGTGTGCCATGGTGTGCAATGGGTGGGTGACCGTGTACCCCAGTGCTTGTATTCCTGTGTATGACCTTGTGTAATGATGGTTAAGGGGGTGTATGGGTGTGTGCAGTGGCCATGCTTTGGTGATGGGTGTCCATGCTTTGGTGTTGCATGCAGGGCTTGGGTTTGGGATGTGTGGTTTGTGATATTGGGACATGTGTGAGGAGTTGGAGTGATGGGGGTGAGGGCGAGGGTCGGGGTATGTGATGGCATGCAGGTAGGGTGGGGAATGAAGTAGTAAAGATTTGTCTTACCAGAGTCCATTCCTCCAGCTACTCCTGCGAGACCCTCAGGACGCAGTATAGCCAAGACCTGCCCCTCCCATGTTGTTAGTTGTGGGGGAGGAGGTGGGGGTCCGCTGAGAGTCCTCTGTACAGCGATGTGGTGTCTTGAGACCACGGAACGCACCTTCCCCCGTAGGTCATTCCACCTCTTCCTGATGTCACACCCTAGTTCTTGGGTGCTTTCCCACTGAGTTGACCATGTCCACGATTCTTCGCCATAGCTCCATCTTCCTAGCTATGGAGGTGTGCTGCACCTGTGATCAGAATAGTTGTGGCTCTTCCCGTATGATTTCCTCCACCATGACCCTGAGCTCCTCCTCAGATAACCTGGGGTGTCTTTGCGGTGCCATTGGGTAGTGTGGGTGATGTGTGTGGTGGTGTGTGTTGTGATGTTTGGGGTGATATTTAGAGGTGTGCTGTGTGAGGTGCGTGGATGTTATGTGGGTGATGGTGTTGAGTGCCTCTGGATGCGAGTTTGTAGATGGTGGTGTCTCTCTCTGGCCTTCAGTCGCAATTGTGGTCGTAGGGGATTGTGGGTGATGTGGGTGTGTGTTTTATATTGTATCGGGTGTGTGGGAGTGGTGTGTGTATGTGTATCAGGTGTGTGAATTTCGAATTGTCCAATGTGGTAGTGTTTTGTAAATGTGTGTGTATTTTGAGCGCAGCGGTGTGTACCGCCAATGGTTTACCGTGGTTGAAAGACCGCTGCATGGATTCGTGGGTCGTGATAGTGTGGGCGTCTTCCTGTTGGCGCGACAGTGGAGGTTTTGTTATCGCCAGTTTATTACTGACCTTTGGTGTGGCGGACTTGTGTGGGTGTCTAGATTTTGGCGGATTCTGGGCTTTGGGTCATAAGGACCGTGGCGGAATTCCGTGGCCGCTGCGGTGTGTTGGCGGTCTTCTGCGCGGCTGTAAGCAGCTTTTACCGCCAATGTTGTAATGACCGCCATAGTCCTGCAGACTGCCATCCTGTAGGGCCGGCTCCTGCTACCTCCCGAGGTAGCTGTTTGCTTTTGCTTGGTGGGAGCTGTGACAGCTCCCGACAAGTAAAATCAAACATAACTCTGCTCCCTGGAAGCAGGAGCTTTAAAACTGCTCCCACTTGCTGGGAGCAGTGTTTTCATCTCTTTCCCTGCCCGCAGGCTTGCGGGAAGTGAAAGAGATGAAAGTATTACTCATGCACGCAGTGAGCTGAATTTACAGCAGTTCCTTTCATGCCTTAGCAATCCTGGCTCTTGCAGGAGGGGGCGAGCCGGCTGAGACTGCTGGGGCCTTGAGGTTCCCCCGCAGAAATCATAATAACTTCATGGGCAGGGCCAAGGCAAAGGAAGTGTGTTTTCTCTGCGTTTCCACCATGAAGAAATGCCTGTAATCCTTATTGGAGGTGTTTGCATCCTTGCTTTTTTCAAGAGCAGTGTCTCATGTAGGGTTTGTGACGCATAGGTTCTTTTTGTCATCTGATGCTGAGACCAGAGATCATGTCCTAAACTTTTAAAAACTTAAAGTCTGTACATTTGCCTAGAAGACCCTCCCGTTGGCCCCACCTTATATAAAATTGTGATATGCAATGTCTTCCCCCCATTTTCCCTGGAATGTGGGGAGATTACTAAAATGACCGCCCAAATGTGCTTTCCACCAATTTTGAAGATGTGTTTTTGATGTATAGAAATATTATCACATCGCCACTATGGAAGCTTTTCATGAGTGCTGTGGTTTAGGGCGCAGGGCCTGGCTGCATACCAAAGCAGTGCGTGGCATGTGGTTATAAGGGGTTTGCTGCAGGGCCTGGCAGTTGGTGGCTGGATTAATATAAAGTCATTAAAATCACTTTACATTAAAAAAACATAGAAATTCAATAAAAAAAACTAAAGGTTACAGGGACGCTATAGTTAGGAACTAGAATAGGCTCACATTTTAAACGTACAAAACCATAGAAATTCAGCAGTTATAATTAGAGTTATTTCAAGTAAATATAACTTGTGCCCTCACCATGCACTGCTAATTACCCCAGACATTACATCATTCATTACGTTTTCTATGACATCATGATAATATCACTATAACATTTGCAGTAAAATCATTGATGAGAAAACTAAGTGTGAGGTATAGTTTCTTGAAATACCTCTAAATATATCAGGCAAATCTTGACCAGTAGGTATTTATAGTTCAGGCCATGTTTCCATAAAAAAAGCGTTTTTTGAAATGCCTATATCTTTGGCACCGTTTGATGAATCTTCACAAAATTTTCCCAAAAATTGGCTGGTAATCCTTGTTGCACACGGGAAGTTTTGTGGTGATCATTCCTTTGGGGGGCAAGAAAAAGGGGGCTAAAAGAGCATTGTATTTCCCAGGTAAATTCCCTTAGGGCCTGTCAACGCTTCTACAGCCCGAACCACTTGACTGAACAACACCACATTTGGCAGAAAGCTAGCTGCTAGCTGCTTGTACGCAGATGGTTCTTTTTGTTATTTGGTGTAAATCTATTTAATGATTTAGGAGATATTAAAGTGCAAATACATGTGTATATCTCTGGTCCCGATTAATCGCAAAATTCAAGAACTTTCACCAATACGCATACAAAAAGAAGCGTTGCAATTGGCTGACAGCAGCCTCACTAGAAAGTTGAATCATGGTCTTAGTTTTACTTTTATACCAATGCATTTGTTAAAATAATTGTTTTGATAAGTATTGCATTGATAATTTTACTTGTGCTGTATTGTACATTTACTGTATGGCCCTGGAGGCTGAAATAAAGTTTTAAGAAAGTAAGACTAGAAAGTTGCCACCACCATTTAATTTTACTAGACACAGTCCACGGGGATGGAAATTGAAATTGAAATTGAAAGTGGCATAAGTGGTCAGGGTAAAGGTACCTTGACCCCAGGGGTGTGATATAGGTGTGTTTTATGGGCAAATTATAGGTTTAATACAATTTTGCATCAAGGTGGGAGATAATAATATAAATTCATGAATTTCCACAAATTTCCACAATTTATTTGCAAAATATTCACAATTATGGAAAAATTTGAATGAAAAAACGCAGACTCATTCATACACTAATTCATTCACTCATACATGCACTGGAAGGCTCATGTGCCTACTCACACACCCACTCAGACACTTATGCACCCACTCAGACTTACTCATAGATTCACACCCCCCCTTTCAGATCCACTCAGACACTCATACACCCACTCACACATCCACTGACAGAGATGGGCCCTGTGGCTAACCTGCGCTGCATACGGCCAAATGCCATGCTGTAGTGGATCCTTCTTAGTTTTATTGGAAATCAAGAGTTTAGCTCAGCCTTCGGTCTTGCAGGTTTGTACCCTCTTCACCTAGTGACTTTTAACCTACTTTTCCTGTTCTGTCTTAACCCATTTATTTTATTATTTCTTTTAATATCGCTACCTTTTTTATAGTTGGAGGAATGTTTTGATTTGCATTATCAGTATCTGTGAAGGCATCACCATCAGCGTCAAAACCAAGTGAGGGACATGTATTCACTTCATGTCCCTTTCCCACTTATGTATGAGATAAACATAATGTACTTTTGGTGGGAATTATTTACATAATTGCTGCCACAAGCCTGTCCCCATACCTATTGTTTGGGAACATACCTGCATCAGGGGTCCTACAAAGTCTGCATAAATACAGCTCACACAAACAAGGTTATCAGAGGGATTTTTCCAGATGCTATCCACGGCACCCATTCTGCATGTTGCTTTGATGCAGACCCAGCCTTTTGACCTCATTCCAAGGTAACAAGGGTTGGGATGCGTCTCTCAAGGACCTGGTACTGGCAGATTGGGTTTATCATTCCTAGCTCTTGTTAAGTTAAAGATTAGGTTCTCCATACTAGGGATTTGGGCATTTTACATTTCATGTTTATTGCAAGATAGTGAGGGTCTTTATATTCACGACTCTCATCTTTTCAATTCTGCTTCTTGCACTTTTCATCAACCTAATCTTTGCAGCTCATTCATTTTATCATAGATTGTGGTCTTTTTAATGCACCTATTGAAAACGTTTCTCCATCTCCTTTATTGCCTGTGTGTAATTAAGACTTATTACTAACATGAGTAAAGGGTAACTTCCATTCCACCACAACGCCCCTGAGATGTCACATTCTAGGTTGATGCGTAAAGGTTCCCAGAAATCACCTTTTACTTTTTGGGTTTTTGGTGAGGTACTGCTTGTGAGCCGGGAGGGTTGGGCTGACAGTTCCGACTTGTTGTAGGATTGGCCTAGTCGCTTATAAACAAAAGTGCAGTCATCCCTAATCCAGCAGTCCAACTATGACAATGCATGGTGCAGGTTTAGGTGGTTATAGGGGCTTGGCTGCAAGGCCAGGACTTGTGACCAACCCCCAGACATGCACAGCCTTTGGCCGTGAGCAGGGGGATTGTAATAACATATAGTAATTAAAATTACTTTATGTTTAAAAAACATAGAAATTCACTGAAAAAAACAAAGGTTGCAGGGACCATATAAACTCAGCAGTTATCATTCGAGTTCTTTCAATAAACTATAACTCATGCCCTAAGGTAACAATAACTTGCGCCTTCACCATGCACAGCTAATTACTCCATAAATTATGGTCTTGAAGAGATCTTGTATGGCATCATTGATATCGCTGCAACGTTTGAAATAACATTATTGTTAAGAAAACTGTGCATGGCAAGGGCACAAGTCTTAGTTACCTTAAGGGGCAATTTATAGTTACTTTAGGGGGCGTGTCATAGTTACTTGAAAAAACTCTAACTATAACTGCTGAATTTCTATGGTTTTGTACGAGTAAATTCAGAACCTAACTATAACGTCCCTGTAACCTTTGTTCTTTTTCAGTGAATATATATATATATATATATATATATATCCATAACATCACCAAGTTTAAAAACTGGGATGGTAGAACCTTTTGGACTAAAGAAAGAATTTCATGTGAAACATCATCTGTACTTTACATGTTGGAATGTGTTTGTGGTAAAAGATATATAGGCAATACAGTGAATAAGTTGGAACTTCAAATACTCCAACATCTCAAAGCTATTTCCAATAGGGATTACACCTATGCAATGCCTAAGCATATCTGGGATAAACATGGGGTGCCAAAAATGTTATGTTTTTCTATGGTATTCAGCATATAAGTGGTAAACCAAGAGGAGGGGATTGGGAATTAGCACTGAAAAAAGCAGAATGCAAACAGATAATTATGATCAGAACTGAAGTTCCTTGGGTGTTAAAATCTGATGCCGAGAAGCATATTCATTTAAGATGCACCACTCTAGCTGTACATTAAAGAAATACCACCCAGTTGCACGTGTTGTGATGTAAAGTTTCTGCTTCTGGATGGATGTCCCTTCAGGTATGTACCTTTGATGTTTGAGGACAAGAGTGTTATCTATAAATTAGTTCAATGGATATGATTTTACCCCTTGAAGTTTAAAGCAAATCTGAGTTTGACTTTTGCAGTTTTTGTTATGTAGTGTTATGTCTTAGATTCTATCAGCAATTTAATCCTTAACAGGAGATTTCAATGTTCATAGGATCTGTTAGACTGTTCAGAAAGGTTTGTGGGAGTTTGCTTTAATTCATTTTATTTTGCCTAGAACTCAAGAAGTGGCCTCTTAAATGTTGACCAGCTATGTTTCTTTTACCATCGAAGGATGGAGGCGTTTCTCAATAAAACCTCGATGGTATGAGTATTTATTGAACCCCATTCTCTCAATGTTCTGTACCATCATGGGTGGGTTGTGTTTCATGGCGTTTCCTGCATGTCCTTCTCTGTGCTGGTTTGATGATAGGCTATTGTAAATGGTGTGAGGATTTAAGTATAGTATCTTTGATAAACTGTTAATGCAAACAGAAGATAGCAGGAGATATGTGTGAATAGGTTCACATTGTTTGGATGGAAGAAGGACTGACATTGATTTTCAGTAATTGTATATAATGGATGTGAATGCAGCATCTTAGGTCAAATGCAATATATTTTTTGACGTAAAAAGAAGATAGGAGTAAATATGTGTGAAAAGATTCACATTGCTTGGATGGAGGATGGAGTGCCATTGGTTTTTGGGCACTGGACACTACATATAATGGGGAGGGTGGACATCCTGCCCTATAAAGGTAAAATATGGTATACTTTACCTCAGAACAATTATTGGGGAGTTTCAAGCATTGTGTACATGTCCTGTTCTTAATTGAAGTAGGTCCTACACATTTTAAAAACAATTGAGAGGTTTTTGTGCATTACAGTTTACAGGACTTGAGCATTTTGTATTGTGTATGCAATCAGAAAGGGTGCTGTAAAATAATGTCCAAAAGGTACAACAAACTGAGCTGGATTAATATATATTATTAATTCACAGATATCTTGATGATATTGTCTTTTTTAATCATGTCATTTCTTCTAAATGTATTGAATACTGAAAATTTGTTTGGAACTTTGATGAATGCTTGACTGATCAAAATATTTGTTTACTTCATTGTCAATAATGACACCAAAATGGAAAGATAATTGTGACCAGAACTTTATGGAAGAGTAAGTATGGTGTTCGGTCTAGTGTTTTAATGGAGGGTGGTGGTATAAGGGAATGTTTCGCTTTGAATGGGTACTCTGGTTGCACTATTCTATGGTACAGTAAAAGATTCCGGGCAAAACTTGTAGGCTCTATTTATTTTGCTCCATGCACTTTTCGCAGTAGGAAATATCATAATGAAAGATGAAATGAGAAATCATGGTCAGCTGTGTACTTCTGCATTGTGTCATATTCCTGATTGAGCCTGCAAAGGTTATAGGAGTGAACTTTGGCTCTTCTCGAAGTTGTTTATACAGATATATATATATATATATATATATATATATATATATATATATATATATAAGTAGTGCTCTGACAAAGTCCTGCAAAAATGGTCAGAGCACTACCTTCCTACATACAGGACACACAGACTTTCTCAAGAGGATCGATGATCGATGATTTACCTTGGGAGCAAGACTACCTCTTAAAGACAATAGATGTGACAACATTATGTACGAGCATACAGCATGCCCATGAAATAAAAGCTGTGGAGCATTTTTTTGGGTGGTAGACCATCAAATCTGTGGTACCTTTCTCAAATGATTCAAAGGAGTTTAGAGAGTAATATCTTTCTATTCAACAGGGAACTCTTCCACCAAATTGGTGGAACAGTCATGGCACCTGTTTCGCCCCCAGCTATGCAAATTTGCATATGGGCTAGTGGGTGGAGTAGGTGGTCCAGCTTGAACATTAACAGGATTGGCGTGAACATCAATTGTCCACTTGAGCAGATATATACTTGGTCTCTTTGTAGTAGGGAAAGGTACCAGGGAGAGTGCTAAAAGGTTTGTAGAAAAGATCGGTGGTAATGAATTCAACAAGCAGTTCACCAGTACCATTCGTGCAACAGAGGTAAACTAACAAGATCTTACTGTTTATGTAAACAAATAACAGGTTGGAGACGAAAATATATAGAAACCTAACTTCAGGCAATAGATTACTACATGCACAGAGCTTCCATTGCTGCAGGTTGATTAATAGCATCCAATATGGAGAGAGCTTATGAGTTAAACCTAATTGCAGTGAAAAGAAGGAAGAAGCCTGGGCATTAGATAAATGGTCTGAAGGATTTTTGACCAGGGTCTACTCAAAGTGATATAATGAGAAAACACAAAGGAGAGCTAAACCAAAAACAAGAGAGCAATTACTTTTTGTGAGGAAGAAGGGTAGGAAGGAGAAAACAGACCTGCAATTTAGATTCCTTACTACTTTCAACAAACAAGAGGGAAGAGTATTAGTTATATTACAAAGGCACTAGCATTTGATTAACCACTTCTGTGCCTTGGACGAGATGATCTCGTCCAAGGCTACAGTTCCCCTGTGCACCCCCCTCCCCCCCCCATGTCGGGGATGGAAGGGGAAGACCTTCCCCTTCCACCCCCGACCCCCCCACACCCCCCTGTGACGTCAGGGCGCACGCGCGCGCTGATTAGTCACAGGGGCCTCCCTCGTCGCGGTGGAAGCCCTGCTTCCAGCGCGATTGAAAAAGAAATGCAAAAGCATTTCTCTTTCAATCACTTGGGAGGCCCGGAGCGGCTTCAAAGGGAAGGAAAAGTATTTCCTTCCCTTTGAAGTCTCTCCGAGGGTTTCAAAAGCCGGATTGCTTGCAATCCGGCTTTTGAAACCCCACTAGACACCAGGGATTTTTTTTTTTTTATTGTTATTGACAAAAGGGAGCGACCCCTTGGGCCAGGGTCGCTCCCAGGGGGGGCATATTTTCGGGAAGGCCTTTTCTGCCCCCCCCCCGGGGGCAGATCGGCCTATTATTTTTTTTTATGTTTCATTTTTTTTTTTTTGGTGGTGAGCGACCCCTTAGGCAAGGGTCGCTCCCGTCGGGGGATAATTATATTTTGGCCATTTCTGCCCCCCTTGGGGGCAGATTGGCCTATTTTGATGAGGCCACTAGACACCAGGGATTTTTTTCTTTGTGTGAATTTCACGCAAAGGGAGCGACCCCTTAGGCAAGGGTCGCTCCCTGGGGGGGAGGGCAATTTATTTTAGGCCATTTCTGCCCCCCTGGGGGCAGATCGGCCTATTATTAGGCTGATCTGCCCCCAGGGGGGGCAGAAACCTCTAGGCGCCAGGGCAAATTTTTTTTTTGTGTTTTTTTTTTTTGTTGTTTCTTTTTTTAGAGATGGGGAGCGACCCATCAGGCAAGGGTCGCTCCCCTGGGGAGCAAATTGTATTTAGACCATTTCTGCCCCCCTGGGGGCAGATTGGCCGATTTTAGGTCAATCTGCCCCCAAGGGGGCAGAAACCACTAGGCACCGGGGATTTGTTTTGTGGCGCCAATGTCACGCAGGGGGAGCGACCCCGTAGGCAAGGGTCGCTCCCGGGTGGGGTGGTGGTTGGGGGGGGCAATTTTTTTTTAGGCCATTTCTGCCCCCCCAGGGGCAGATCGGCCTAATATTAGGCTGATCTGCACCCGGGGGGGGGGGGGCAGAAACCTCTAGGCGCCAGGGCAAATTTTTTTTTTGTGTTTTTTTTTTTTGTTGTTTCTTTTTTTAGAGATGGGGAGCGACCCATCAGGCAAGGGTCGCTCCCCTGGGGGGCAAATTGTATTTAGGCCATTTCTGCCCCCCTGGGGGCAGATTGGCCGATTTTAGGTCAATCTGCCCCCAAGGGGGCAGAAACCACTAGGCAACGGGGATTTGTTTTTTGGCGCCAATGTCACGCAGGGAGAGCGACCCCGTAGGCAAGGGTCGCTCCCGGGGGGGGTGGGGGCTGGGGGGGGGAATTTATTTTAGGCCATTTCTGCCCCCCCTGGGGGCAGATCGGCCTATTATTAGGCCGAACTGCCCCCAGGGGGGGGCAGAACCCTCAGGGCACCAGGGCAAATTTTTTTGTTGTGTTTTTTTTTTTGTTTCTTTGTTTTTTTCGAGATGGGGAGCGACCCATCAGGCAAGGGTCGCTCCCCTGGGGGGCAAATTGTATTTAGGCCATTTCTGCACCCTTTGGGGGCAGATTGGCCGATTTTAGGTCAATCTGCCCCCAAGGGGGCAGAAACCACTAAGCACCTGGGATTTGTTTTTTGGCGCCAATGTCACGCAGGGGGAGCGACCCCGTAGGCAAGGGTCGCTCGCGGGGGGATTTATTTTAGGCCATTTCGGCCCCCTGGGGGGCAGATCGGCCTATTATTAGGCCGAACTGCCCCCAGGGGGGGGCAGAACCCTCTAGGCGCCAGGGCAATTTTTTTTTTGTGTTTTTTTTTTTTTTGTTGTTTCTTTTTTTAGAGATGGGGAGCGACCCATCAGGCAAGGGTCGCTCCCCTGGGGGGCAAATTGTATTTAGACCATTTCTGCCCCCATGGGGGCAGATTGGCCAATTTTAGGTCAATCTGCCCCCAAGGGGGCAGAAACCACTAGGCACCGGGGATTTGTTGTTTGGCGTCAATGTCACGCAGGGGGAGCGACCCCGTACGCAAGGGTCGCTCCCTGGGGGGGTGGGGGCTGGGGGGGGAATAATTTATTTTAGGCCATTTCTGCCCCCCCTGGGGGCAGATCGGCCTATTATTAGGCCGAACTGCCCCCAGGGGGGGGCAGAACCGTCAGGGCACCAGGGCAATTTTTTTTGTTGTGTTTTTTTTTTTTTGTTTGTTTGTTTTTTTCGAGATGGGGAGCGACCCATCAGGCAAGGGTCGCTCCCCTGGGGGGCAAATTGTATTTAGGCGATTTCTGCACCCTTTGGGGGCAGATTGGCCGATTTTAGGTCAATCTGCCCCCAAGGGGGCAGAAACCACTAGGCACCTGGGATTTGTTTTTTGGCGCCAATGTCACGCAGGGGGAGCGACCCCGTAGGCAAGGGTCGCTCGCGGGGGGAATTTATTTTAGGCCATTTCGGCCCCCCGGGGGGCAGATCGGCCTATTATTAGGCCGATCTGCCCCCAGGGGGGGGGCAGAACCCTCTAGGCGCCAGGGCAATTTTTTTTTTGTGTTTTTGTTTTTTTTTTGTTTCTTTTTTTAGAGATGGGGAGCGACCCATCAGGCAAGGGTCGCTCCCCTGGGGGGCAAATTGTATTTAGACCATTTCTGCCCCCCTGAGGGCAGATTGGCCAATTTTAGGTCAATCTGCCCCCAAGGGGGCAGAAACCACTAGGCACCGGGGATTTGTTGTTTGGCGCCAAAGTCACGCAGGGGGAGCGACCCCGTACGCAAGGGTCGCTCCCTGGGGGGGTGGGGGCTGGCGGGGGAATAATTTATTTTAGGCCATTTCTGCCCCCCCTGGGGGCAGAACCCTCAGGGCACCAGGGCAAATATTTTTGTTGTGTTTTTTTTTTTGTTTGTTTGTTTTTTTCGAGATGGGGAGCGACCCATCAGGCAAGGGTCGCTCCCCTGGGGGGCAAATTGTATTTAGGCCATTTCTGCACCCTTTGGGGGCAGATTGGCCGATTTTAGGTCAATCTGCCCCCAAGGGGGCAGAAACCACTAGGCACCTGGGATTTGTTTTTTGGCACCAATGTCACGCAGGGGGAGCGACCCCGTAGGCAAGGGTCGCTCGCGGGGGGATTTATTTTAGGCCATTTCGGCCCCCCCGGGGGGCAGATCGGCCTATTATTAGGCCGAACTGCCCCCAGGGGGGGGGCAGAACCCTCTAGGCGCCAGGGCAATTTTTTTTTTTTTTTTTTTTTTTTTTATTTCTTTTTTTAGAGCTGGGGAGCGACCCATCAGGCAAGGGTCGCTCCCCTGGGGGGCAAATTGTATTTAGACCATTTCTGCCCCCCTGGGGGCAGATTGGCCAATTTTAGGTCAATCTGCCCCCAAGGGGGCAGAAACCACTAGGCACCGGGGATATGTTGTTTGGCGCCAATGTCACGCAGGGGGAGCGACCCCGTACGCAAGGGTCGCTCCCTGGGGGGGTGGGGGCTGGGGGGGAATAATTTATTTTAGGCCATTTCTGCCCCCCCTGGGGGCAGATCAGCCTATTATTAGGCCGAACTGCCCCCAGGGGGGGGCAGAACCCTCAGGGCACCAGGGCAAATTTTTTTGTTGTGTTTTTTTTTTTTTTTTTGAGATGGGGAGCGACCCATCAGGCAAGGGTCGCTCCCCTGGGGGGCAAATTGTATTGAGGCCATTTCTGCCCCCCTTGGGGGCAGATTGGACGATTTTAGGTCAATCTGCCCCCAAGGGGACAGAAACCACTAGGCACCTGGGATTTGTTTTTTGGCGCCAATGTCACACAGGGGGAGCGACCCCGTAGGCAAGGGTCGCTCCCGGGGGGGGGGCAAATTTATTTTAGGCCTTTTCTGCCCCCCCGGGGGGCAGATCGGCCTAATATTAGGCTGATCTGCGCCCGGGGGGGGGGGGGGCAGAAACCTCTAGGCGCCAGGGCAATTTCTTTTTTTTTTTGTTTGTGTGTTTTTTTAGAGATGGGGAGCGACCCATCAGGCAAGGGTCGCTCCCCTGGGGGGCAAATTGTATTTAGGCCATTTCTGCCCCCCTTGGGGGCAGATTGGCAGATTTTAGGTCAATCTGCCCCCAAGGGGGCAGAAACCACTAGGCACCGGGGATTTGTTTTTTGGCGCCAATGTCACGCACGGGGAGCGACCCCGTAGGCAAGGGTCGCTCCCGGGGGGGTGGGGGCTGGGGGGGGCAAATTTATTTTAGGCCATTTCTGCCCCCCCTGGGGGCAGATCGGCCTATTATTAGGCCGAACTGCCCCCGGGGGGGGGCAGAACCCTCAGGGCACCAGGGCAAATTTTTTTGTTGTGTTTTTTTTTTTGTTTGTTTGTTTTTTTCGAGATGGAGAGCGATCCATCAGGCAAGGGTCGCTCCCCTGGGGGGCAAATTGTATTTAGGCCATTTCTGCCCCCCTTAGGGGCAGATTGGCTGATTTTAGGTCAATCTGCTCCCAAGGGGGCAGAAACCACGAGGCACCAGGGATTTGTTTTTTGGCGCCAATGTCACGCAGGGGGAGCGACCCCGTAGGCAAGGGTCGCTCCCGGGGGGGTTGGGGGGGGCAAATTTATTTTAGGGCATTTCTGCCCCCCCCCCTCCCGGGGCCGGCTGAGCTAGAGGCCAAACTCCACAGGTAGGCACTTTGCAAAAAACACCTCTGTTTTCTGTGAAAAAATATGTTCTGTCCACGTTGTGTTTTGGGCCATTTCCTTTCGTGGGCGCTAGGCCTACCCACAGAAGTGAGGTACCATTTTTATTGAGAGACTTAGGGGAACGCTGGGTGGAAGGACATTTGTGGCTCCTCTCAGATTCCAGAACTTTCTGCCACTGAAATGTGAGGAACATGTGTTTTTTTAGCCACATTTTGAGGTTTGCAAAGGATTCTGGGTAACACAACCTGGTCCGAGCCCCGCAAGTCACCCCTCCTTGGATTCCCCTAGGTCTCTAGTTTTCAGAAATGCACAGGTTTGGTAGGTTTCCCTAGGTGCCGGCTGAGCTACAGGCCAAAATCCACAGGTAGGCACTGTTTTCTTTCAAAAAATGGGATGTGTCCACGTTGCGTTTTGGGGCGTTTCCTGTCGCCGGCGCTAGGCCTACCCACGCAAGTGAGGTATCATTTTTATCGGGAGACTTGGGGGAACGCTGGGTGGAAGGAAATTTGTGGCTCCTCTCCGATTCCAGAACTTTCTGCCACAGAAATGTGAGGAACATGTGTTTTTTTAGCCAAATTTTGAGGTTTGCAAAGGATTCTGGGTAAGAGAACCTGGTCCGAGCCCCGCAAGTCACCCCATCTTGGATTCCCCTAGGTCTCTAGTTTTCAGAAATGCACAGGTTTGGTAGGTTTCCCTAGGTGCCGGCTGAGCTAGAGGCCAAAATCTACAGGTAGGCACTTCGCAAAAAACACCTCTGTTTTCTTCCAAAATTTTGGATGTGTCCACGTTGCGCTTTGGGGTGTTTCCTGTCGCTGGCGCTAGGCCTACTCAAGCAAGTGAGGTATCATTTTTATCGGGAGACTTGGGGGAACGCTGGGTGGAAGGAAATTTGTGGTTCCTCTCAGATTCCAGAACTTTCTGCCACAGAAATGTGAGGAACATGTGTTTTTTTAGCCAAATTTTGAGGTTTGCAAAGGATTCTGGGTAACAGAACCTGGTCCGAGCCCCGCAAGTCACCCCTCCTTGGATTCCCCTAGGTCTCTAGTTTTCAGAAATGTACAGGTTTGGTAGGTTTCCCTAGGTGCCGGCTGAGCTAGAGGCCAAAATCTACAGGTAGGCACTTCGCAAAAAACACCTCTGTTTTCTTCCAAAATTTTGGATGTGTCCACGTTGCGCTTTGGGGTGTTTCCTGTCGCTGGCGCTAGGCCTACCCACGCAATTGAGGTATCATTTTTATCGGGAGACTTGGGGGAACGTTGGGTGGAAGGAAATGTGTGGCTCCTCTCAGATTCCAGAACTTTCTGCCACAGAAATGTGAGGAACATGTGTATTTTTAGCCAAATTTTGAGGTTTGCAAAGGATTCTGGGTAACAGAACCTGGTCCGAGCCCCGCAAGTCACCCCTCCTTGGATTCCCCTAGGTCTCTAGTTTTCAGGAATGCACAGGTTTGGTAGGTTTCCCTAGGTGCCGGCTGAGCTAGAGGCCAAAATCTACAGGTAGGCACTTCGCAAAAACACCTCTGTTTTCTTCCATAATTTTGGATGTGTCCACATTGCGCTTTGGGGTGTTTCCTGTCGCCGGCGCTAGGCCTACCCACGCAAGTGAGGTATCATTTTTATCGGGAGACTTGGGGGAACGCTGGGTGGAAGGAAATTTGTGGCTCCTCTCAGATTCCAGAACTTTCTGCCACAGAAATGTGAGGAACATGTGTTTTTTTAGCCAAATTTTGAGGTTTGCAAAGGATTCTGGGTAACAGAACCTGGTCCGAGCCCCGCAAGTCACCCCTCCTTGGATTCCCCTAGATCTCTAGTTTTCAGAAATGCACAGGTTTGGTAGGTTTCCCTAGGTGCCGGCTGAGCTAGAGGCCAAAATCTACAGGTAGGCACTTCGCAAAAAACACCTCTGTTTTCTTCCAAAATTTTGGATGTGTCCACGTTGCGCTTTGGGGTGTTTCCTGTCGCTGGCGCTAGGCCTACCCACGCAAGTGAGGTATCATTTTTATCGGGAGACTTGGGGGAACGCTGGGTGGAAGGAAATTTGTGGTTCCTCTCAGATTCCAGAACTTTCTGCCACAGAAATGTGAGGAACATGTGTTTTTTTAGCCAAATTTTGAGGTTTGCAAAGGATTCTGGGTAACAGAACCTGGTCCGAGCCCCGCAAGTCACCCCTCCTTGGATTCCCCTATGTCTCTAGTTTTCAGAAATGCACAGGTTTGGTAGGTTTCCCTAGGTGCCGGCTGAGCTAGAGGCCAAAATCTGCAGGTAGGCACTTTGCAAAAAACACCTCTGTTTTCTTCCATAATTTTGGATGTGTCCACGTTGCGCTTTGGGGCGTTTCCTGTCGCTGGCGCTAGGCCTACCCACGCAAGTGAGGTATCATTTTTATCGGGAGACTTGGGGGAACGCTGGGTGGAAGGAAATTTGTGGCTCCTCTCAGATTCCAGAACTTTCTGCCACAGAAATGTGAGGAACATGTGTTTTTTTAGCCAAATTTTGAGGTTTGCAAAGGATTCTGGGTAACAGAACCTGGTCCGAGCCCCGCAAGTCACCCCTCCTTGGATTCCCCTAGGTCTCTAGTTTTCAGAAATGCACAGGTTTGGTAGGTTTCCCTAGGTGCCGGCTGAGCTAGAGGCCAAAATCTACAGGTAGGCACTTCGCAAAAAACACCTCTGTTTTCTTCCAAAATTTTGGATGTGTCCACGTTGTGCTTTGGGGTGTTTCCTGTCGCTGGCGCTAGGCCTACCCACGCAAGTGAGGTATCATTTTTATCGGGAGACTTGGGGGAACGCTGGGTGGAAGGAAATTTGTGGCTCCTCTCAGATTCCAGAACTTTCTGCCACAGAAATGTGAGGAACATGTGTTTTTTTAGCCAAATTTTGAGGTTTGCAAAGGATTCTGGGTAACAGAACCTGGTCCGAGCCCCGCAAGTCACCCCTCCTTGGATTCCCCTAGGTCTCTAGTTTTCAGAAATGCACAGGTTTGGTAGGTTTCCCTAGGTGCCGGCTGAGCTAGAGGCCAAAATCTACAGGTAGGCACTTCGCAAAAAACACCTCTGTTTTCTTCCAAAATTTTGGACGTGTCCACGTTGCGCTTTGGGGTGTTTCCTGTCGCCGGCGCTAGGCCTACCCACGCAAGTGAGGTATCATTTTTATCGGGAGACTTGGGGGAACGCTGGGTGGAAGGAAATTCGTGGCTCCTCTCAGATTCCAGAACTTTCTGCCACAGAAATGTGAGGAACATGTGTTTATTTACCCAAATTTTGAGGTTTGCAAAGGATTCTGGGTAACAGAACCTGGTCTGAGCCCCGCAAATTACCTCATCTTGGATTCCCCTAGGTCTCTAGTTTTCAGAAATGTACAGGTTTGGTAGGTTTCCCTAGGTGCCGGCTGAGCTAGAGGCCAAAATCTACAGGTAGGCACTTCGCAAAAAACACCTCTGTTTTCTTCCAAAATTTTGGACGTGTCCACGTTGCGCTTTGGGGTGTTTCCTGTCGCCGGCGCTAGGCCTACCCACGCAAGTGAGGTATCATTTTTATCGGGAGACTTGGGGGAACGCTGGGTGGAAGGAAATTTGTGGCTCCTCTCAGATTCCAGAACTTTCTGCCACAGAAATGTGAGGAACATGTGTTTTTTTAGCCAAATTTTGAGGTTTGCAAAGGATTCTGGGTAACAGAACCTGGTCCGAGCCCCGCAAGTCACCCCTCTTTGGATTCCTCTAGGTCTCTAGTTTTCAGAAAATGCACAGGTTTGGTAGGTTTCCCTAGGTGCCGGCTGAGCTAGAGGCCAAAATCTACAGGTAGGCACTTCGCAAAAAACACCTCTGTTTTCTTCCAAACTTTTGGATGTGTCCACGTTGCGCTTTGGGGCGTTTCCTGTCGCGGGCGCTAGGCCTACCCACGCAAGTGAGGTATCATTTTTATCGGGAGACTTGGGGGAACGCTAGGTGGAAGGACATTTGTGGCTCCTCTCAGATTCCAGAACTTTCTGCCACAGAAATGTGAGGAACATGTGTTTTTTTAGCCAAATTTTGAGGTTTGCAAAGGATTCTGGGTAACAGAACCTGGTCCGAGCCCCGCAAGTCACCCCATCTTGGATTCCCCTAGGTCTCTAGTTTTCAGAAATGCACAGGTTTGGTAGGTTTCCCTAGGTGCCGGCTGAGCTAGAGGCCAAAATCTACAGGTAGGCACTTCGCAAAAAACACCTCTGTTTTCTTCCAAAAATTTGGATGTGTCCACGTTGCGCTTTGGGGTGTTTCCTGTCGCGGGCGCTAGGCCTACCCACAAAAGTGAGGTATCATTTTTATCGGGAAACTTGGGGGAATATAGATTAGCAAAACAAGTGTTATTGCCCCTTGTCTTTCTCTACATTTTTTCCTTCCAAATATAGGAGAGTGTGTAAAAAAGACATCTATTTGAGAAATGCCCTGTAATTCACATGCTAGTTTGGTCACCCCAGAATTCAGATATGTGCAAATAACCACTGCTCCTCAACACCTTATCTTGTGCCCTTTTTGGAAATACAAAGGTTTTCTTGATAGCAATTTTTTACTCTTTATATTTCAGCAAATGAATTGCTGTATACCCGGTATAGAATGAAAACGCACGTCAGGGTGCAGCTCATTTATTGGCTCTGGGTTCCTTGGGTTCTTGATGAACCTACAAGCCCTATATATCCCCGCAACCAGAGGAGTCCAGCAGACGTAACGGTATATTGCTTTCGATAATCTGACATTGCAGGGAAAAGTTACAGAGTAAAACGTAGAGAAACATTTATGTTTTTTTCACCTCAATTTCAATATTTTTCTTTTTCAGTTGTTATTTTCTGTAGGAAACCCTTGTAGGATCTACACAAATGACCCCTTGCTGAATTCAGAATTTTGTCTACTTTTCAGAAATGTTTAGGTGTCTGGGATCCAGCATTGGTTTCATGCCCATTTCTGTCACTGACTGGAAGGAGGCTGAAAGCACAAAAAATTGCAAAAATGGGGTATGTCCCAGTAAAATGCCAAAATTGTGTTGAAAAATTGGGTTTTCTGATTCAAGTCTGCCTGTTCCTGAAAGCTGGGAAGCTGCTGAGTTTAGCACCGCAAACCCTTTGTTGATGCCATTTTCAGGGGAAAAACCGCAAGCCTTCTTCTGCAGCCACTTTTTCCAATTTTTTTGAAAAAAACGAAATTTTCACTGTATTTTGGCCAATTTCTTGGCCTTCTTCAAGGGAACCCACAAAGTCTGGGTACCTCTAGAATCCCTAGGATGTTGGAAAAAAAGGACGCATATTTGGCTTGGTTAGCTTATGTGGACAAAAAGTTATGAGGGCCTAAGCGCGAACTGCCCCAAATAGGCAAAAAAAGGCCTGGCACAGGAGGGGGAAAAGGCCTGGCAGCGAAGGGGTTAAAAGCAATCCAGTGAAAGGCGTAATAGTGCCATGCAGGCCAGGTGTAACTTTCAGGAAGGTGAGATCTATGAGATAGATTCCCGTGATGAGTAGCCCTTAATTCAGTACTATGGCCAATAAACCTTGGTTGGATCAAAACAAAAGCTTTAGAAAAAGTTGACAATGTTAAGCCTGGGTAAATGGTGTAACCACCACAACCTATACATCACCCTTCATGCACAGAAAGAAAGGGATTATAGGTAATTACCACTGCAAAACAAACTGTGCCATCTAGGTTTTACAATGTTCCTGTGGCTAAACTATATAGGTAGCACCGTGCTCCCTGTCCTCAGACAGTTTTACCACATTAACAAGCCTTTTGGAGTAAGGACAGGGTATACCCAGTTGCTAAACATTTTGAAGAACATCATTAGAGTGATGCTAAGGGTCTTAAATATTTTGTAATAGATGCAGTTCTGATTCCAGTGAGAGGAGGGATCAGGGAGAAAGCTCCTTGAAGGTTGGAGTCAAAATACATTATTGAGTTAAATACAAAAAGCCCCAATGGACTTAACATGGAAGAAGACCTGTATATGCCTTTGTAATGTAAAAAGTTCTCCCCAGGACAAAGAAGCTACATCTTACATTTGTTTTTAGAATTTACTTGTGAGGTTTTTAAAGATTTTTTACAGCTTAATTAGAGATATTTGACATAAGAATCATTAGTATTTAAAGCATGCAATTTGTGCCATTGTGGAAGTAAATTGTTGATACTCTATTTGAATGAGAAGCAGCATTATTGATGCACCAGATAAGCAGACCTATGCTGTTGCCAACCTACTTGGGCTCAATTACATAGTCTAGTATATGTATGGATATAGTAGGTCCATCATGGGCATAATTTGCATGATGTACTTTAAAACTCTATTAAGAATATATACTTGAATGCACAGTATTTTGTATACGTTTGTAGTTACACAATGTTTAATTTCATTATTTGTGGCGTGTTTTTATGGTGCAAATTTCAGAGGCAGTATTTGGTGAATTGTGTATTGCATGTTAATTTTAATGTTTTGAGAAACAATGATTGGGCTCACTTGGGCAGGATGTTTGGCACAATAATAATTGACATTTGTAACTGACTGGGAAGATAATATTAAGACAAGGTTCATTGCTATAATGAGCATACAAAATTGCATTTTATGTATCATTTATCCCTATGACAGTTTGTTTTCACTGCTAATGATGATGCCACACGATTACATCAGTGTAAATAGAGGTACAAAATGGTGCTTCGCTATCACTGAACAAGGGTGTGGAAACAGGCAAGATGAGTCTGATGGAGAATGGCAGCACGGTGATGGAATAATAAACTACACGAGCAGCATATCACAAGTGTTGGCTTCTTTGGTGTTAAATTAACTAAGGAGGTTTTGAATATCTATATCTGTATTTATCTATATCTATCTATCTATCTATCTATCTATCTATCTATCTATCTATCTATCTATCTATCTATCTATCTATCTATCTATACATATATACATATATTTTATATATATAATTTTGAGATCACAACACTCCTTTTTAGTGCATTTTAGTGAAAAGGCTTGGCAGTACTTTAATTTAATATTGGTTGACTTTGAAGGTCATGAGGTGGAATTCTTTTGTGATTTGACCTATCTGGTACAATGGGATGTTTTATTTATGATAAAGTAATTAAATGTTTATTTATTTTGATCACTGTAATGCACCAATTCATTTTTTTTGTGTTATATTTTTTTTTATTGAATAAACAGTATTTCACAATACAGTTAGACAGTGATCCCAAAAAGGGAAACATAACAGTAGGAATAATAGTCTGACATTGCAGAAGAATGAGATTCAGAGAAAAGAGGCAAATTGGTGGGTGAGGGGTGATGGGAAGAGAAAGCCAGCAATGGAGGGTGTGAGAGAGACTTGGGAGTCCAGTTTTGGTGGGGCCCGTGTCCCCGCAGTCAGGTCCGTAGCTTCAGACTCAGGCCTCTAGTCCTCCTTCGTGGGCAAAGAGCAGCCCTCAATAGGACTATAGGACATAGCCTAGGGTGGGGGAAGTTGCTATTGGGCTATTGATTCAGCTTACTGGGATTGTGTTGAGTAGGGCTCATAGACAGTAACCAGGTGCGTAGGCATTGAGGAGTCCCACTGAGGCAAGCAGTGGGAAGAGTGGCTCAGTAGGGATTGAGTACACGGAGGTCGCCGTTTCTCAGGGAGTCCTTTAACTGCAGCATTATCTAGGCTCATTTAAGAGCGACTCACCATATGCAGTCGGTCGGCTGTGGGAGGGGTATGGTGAGATTGATGGGTTAGTGAAATCAGTAGATGGTAGAGTTGGGTCTGGGTAACCGCTTCCTTCTCTCACTAACCGATAGTGGGGGTGGGGTATCCGACCATCCTTGCATTTAAGAGGACTCGCTAATGAAAGGAGACCAGATCTGTGTGAAAAAGGTCATCTGATCTTGAGGAACATACAAGACTTTTTCATGGGCTGCGGTGTGTATCATTGCTATAAGCCATTTCTATGGGGACCGAGGGGTGGGGGATCTCCATTGTCTCAGAATGCAAGCTTTGGCCGTCGCGAGGCGTGTGAAGAAGTTGGCGTTGGGGTCGCAACAGTTCTGGAGTGTCTCCAGTGTCATGGAGTAAGACGAGAAGGGGTGTCAAGGGAGTTTGGACGGGGATGGTTGTTCTCAGTATGTTGCCAACTTCCTTTCAAAAGGACTAAACAGATGGACACTCACAGAGTATGTGTGTGATATCACAGCAGTGAGCCAGACATCTCCAGCAATTCGCATGCAGGAGCAGTCCTCTCCTATGTAGTTTCACTGGTGGCTAGTGCCAATCATGTAGGATCTTAAATAGGCAAAATGTAATCCTCGCTTCTTGTGCTCCTCTGTCCAGTCCCTCTAAGAGTCCGTCCATTCTTCCTACTCTATGTTTATGTTCAGTCAGGTGGACCACTTGGTGCGTAAGGTAGCTGTCTAGGAGGGGTTTCGAGAAAGCATGGTTGGTTAGGACTTCATAGAGACCCAACATCACCTCCTTGGATCATCCACAAGTCGTGAGATAGGACACCACTGGGGAAGATGCTAGGGGCCCAGGGGTCACATCGAGGCAACAGCGTAGGCAATGTATTATCTATAGGTGTCTCCACTGTTGATGGGGAGGTTTACCATATTTTTCTCGGAGGTGCTCAAAGGGCACGAACCCGTCCTCCATAATAAATTGGTCAAGGGTTGATATGCTGGCCGCTTCCCACAGTGGCCATTTGAGGGGAGATCCACCAATGGGGAGGCCGGTGTTGCCCCACAGAGGGCCCTGTGTGTGCAGGTGGGGTATGTCCCCAGTAGTTTATGAGCCCTGCGCCAGGTCTTCTGCATGGCTTGGGTCATGGGATTGGGTGATCGAGATTGGAGTGGTTTCCACTTGTATAGCAGGGTAAGGCCCTTGCCCGTCGAGTGGTGCATCAGATGTTTTTAGATTGTGACCCACTGAGGTGGGTCTGGTATTCCCGGGAGCAGAAACGCCAGTTGAGATAGCTGTGAGGCTAGGACACAGTGTTCCACTGATGGGAGCCCTAGACCGCAATTGGCCGGCCTTGCCATAAGTTTAGCGAGGGCCACTCGGGGACGAGTGGTGCCCCACACAAAGCTACAGATCTCCTTCTCTTCAAGGTGGAATGTCGGTAAAGGCACCCGTATTGGCAGCATGCCCAGGTCATAGGTGTAGCACAGGAGTGTCACCATGCGCACGGCTTGCACTCTGCCCCAGAGGGTGAGGTGGAGCTGCAACCATTTGGCAAAGTCTAATCGCATACGTGTGAGAGGTGGATCCAGGTTGTCTACTACCATACTATCTAGTCCTCTGTTTATAAAAGCACCCAGGTATTTCATGTGCAAAGGTGTCCATCGAAATGGGTATCCGTGGACCGCCACTCTTGTGGTGGAAGTGGATAGAGGCAGAACCTCACTTTTGTCCCAATTAACCCGGTAGCCTGAGAGGAGCACAAAGCCATCTATCATCTCCAATAAGGCTGGAAGGGATCAATTCAGGTCTGTTATTGTCAGCAGGATATCATCTGCATATAGGAAGATTCTAGACTCCCCCCCGAGACTCGGATTCCCGTAAGGAGTGGTGACTGTCGGAGCATGGCCGCCAGTCGTTCTAAAGCTAATAGGAATAGGAGGGGTGAAAGTGGGCAACCTTGCATCATCCCCCTATGTATCGGAAAGGGGTGTGAGAAGAAGCCACCACATTTACCTGCACCGTCGGGTTCTCGTATAGAAGACAGACCATGGCTGCAAATTGGTCCCCCAGCCCAAATTTCTTCAGGAAAGCAAACAAGTATTTCCATTTACTGCGATCAAATGCTTTTCCTGCATCCAGTGATAAGGCTATGGCTTCCTCCCATATGCCTCTGGCTTCCCATAAGGCGTGGGTTAGAGTCCTGAGGTTATTCCTGGAGGTTCACCCCAGGGTGAACCCCGCTTTTTCTAAGGTGTATCAGGGAGGGTGCCATTTTGCCGAGGTGGGCCAATAGATCACTGGCTAATATTTTAACGTCGCTATTCAAGAGGGAGATGGGTCTGTAGCTACCACAGTGGAGGGGTCCCTCCCAGGTTTGGGCAACACCACTACCATGGCTGTATTAGAGAGGGGTCCCAAGGATCCCTCACTGCAAGCCTCTAGAAGGGACCCATGGAGTGAATCAGTTGCCCCCGCTTATTTGTAGAATTCCACCGGGATTCAATGCTCCCCAGGGGGTTTATGGTGGGATAAGCTGGTGATTGCCTTTCTTATCTCCTCCTTGCTAATCTCTCCTTCCAGTAGAGCCAGCCCTTAACCAATAACTTAGGTAGTTGCGCTCATTCCAGGAAGGCAGCTATTTGCTGTGTACTAGCCACTGATTCTGGGGTATATAGTAATTTGTTGAAGTCAGCGAATTAATTTACTGTTTCCTGCGGCTTCATGAGACTCTCCCCTTGGGAGAAGGTGATGGCAGGTATTGCCTAGGCCGCCTCCTTTTGTCGGAGCTGGGCTGTCAGTAGACGTCCAGCTTTTTCGCCATGTTCATAATGGCAGGTCTTGAGCTGTTGCAGTGCTTATTCTGCCTTTGTTGTATGTAGTTCATTGAGAGCTACTCGCGATTGTTCAAGTCTGTGACGTAAGGTCAGTGTTGGACTAGTTGTGTAAAGATGGGTGAGAGATGAGATCTGGTGTTCGGGTTCTCGCTGTTTGCTCATAGCCTGATTGTTCGCCTGAGCCCCGCATCATGCGCCCCCTAATAGTAGCCATCACTGCTGCCCAGAGAACTCTCTGGGAGGAAACGGAGCCTTTGTTATCTTGCAGATAGTCGGAGACATGGGATTAGAGATGTTCCTTAACCTGTGGAGTTCGGTAGCGATGTGCAGCTGGTCGCCAGGCTTTGCAGGCTGGAGAAGTGAGGCCAAGGTTCAATTTAAGTAGGACTGGTCCAAAAGCTCAGTCTACAGTATCCGCGAGTCCAATGCTGAGGCCACCACCAGAGATTGCGAAGTCAGGAAGTAGTCCAGGTGCCCCTGGGTACCATGGACTGGGGATAGGAAGGTGTATTCCTTGTCTGCAGGGTGGGTAAGTCTCCAGAGGTCAACTGGGCCTTGGTCCAAGATGATGTCCCTCAGTACTGCTCTGTCTGAGTTATTGCAAGTGTCTATGTGCCCTGCCCTGTCTAGGATGGCGTCAGGGGCTAGGTTCCAGTCACGTCTATGACTTAGCGTGAAGTTCCTATCTCTATAAGAAGCCGGTTAAGGTGGAGTATAAAAGGACGTTTGAGGCCTGTTGGGGCATAGATAGATGCCAAGCATAGTGAGATATCCCCTATCTTTAGCTTTGCAAAGGCGTACCGTCCCTCAGGGTCAGGCCATTTCCTGACTACAGTTACTGGTAGTGTTTAGGGCATCAGGAGCACCACTCCACACTTTCTGTCCGTCTCGGCCTTCAATTGTGAGGGGTTATGGGAGTTACTGTGTATGACTTTCCCCACCCAGTCTCGCCACAGCTTTTGGGGTTCAAGGTCATCCAAGTGTGTCTCTTGTAGGAGCACCACATCAACGCGTTTCAGCTAAAGATAGGAGAGCACTTTTTTGAGCTTCACGCAATGGGTGTTACCATGCACATTCCATGTCATAACTTTGAGTGGATGGGCAGTGCGGGGCATAGGGAGGGAAGTCATTTCTGGACTTTGACCTTGAGGCGATGATGGGCAGAGGGCCATGATTTTCGAAAGTAAGAAGGCGTTAAGTGTGTGGGGGGGCAAGAAAAAGGACATTGGTTATGTGAGGGTAGGTGTGTTGGGGGGATCCCTACTGACCTCTGTCGAGGGAGTACAAGTAAGACTGCTGCTTGTGGATGCACAGAGGAGTTGAATATATGTCTGCTTTGAGATGTGGTTAGTGGTATAAAAGGAAGAGGTTTGGAAAAAAAAAAGAAGAGAAAGGGAGGGAGCTGCCAAAATGGGAGAGCCCCTAGTGTCAAATCCGTAGTCGGTAGGTGCAAACTTGGAGGGAGTCAGCGCCATGGGCTGGCCCAGCCCAGTGGGACAGGCACCCCAAAGGTATATATCACCTGGATTCGGTGTTTCAGGAAAGGGGGGAGTAGCAATGGGGGCAGGGCATGCCCGATTGGTGAGGATAAGGATGAGAATGATAATGAGAATGAGGATGGGGGAGGAGCACAGGTTAACAGTTACCTTGGAATAAACATAAAAGTAAACATTTTAGAACTGCATAGAACATTGCCCATTGCTGGAGCGTGCAGCAGGCTTTAGTGTGATCAATGCGCAAGTTGTCCGCAGTAGAGTGTCTCTGGAAATCAACAATGTATTACTATTTTGCACAAACAACTATAGTCTCAGATGGGGTATGCAGCTTCACGTGTTCCTTAAAGGGAAGGCTACATCCCCTATAGATATGACTCACTGTCACAGACATAGATACGGGTGCCCTCTACGTCATAAGCAGTATCCACATAGGTCTCGATGGGGTGAACATGCCTTGTTGCAAAATATAGGATAGATGTGTCTGCCCTTTACTGTGACCTCTCAATATCCGTGTAACTTGTAAGCAACAGTAGCTTAAGTTCTGAGAACTTCTGGTGTTCGTATATGTGGTTTATGGCCTAAATTATTTATGGTGTTATTATAGTTCTATACAACCCCAACCAGGAGGTCTTCATGGTAACACTTTAGCGCACAAGCAACAAGAAGAGCAGTGCGGGTCACTCATCACCAGCATCGTGACAAGCTCGAATTGGTAGGCATCAGATGTAAAGTATAGATAACATAGAAGGAGTGGGTCTGTGACCCTTAGAGTAGGCATCTTAGTAATTATCCGTGTGCTGGGGTGTTGTTCCAGAATACAGGCCGACCTCTGTGGTGTGCGGGGAAGTTCAGGTAAGCCTGTAGTAGAGCATTGCTGCCTCAGTCAGAAGGCGGGCCAGGTTTCAGCGGCAAGCAGGATTTGTCCCTGTCTTGGGACTGGGTGAGGTTAGCCATTGCCAAGAGAGCCTGATCCCTGTCCTGTTTAGGTCAGAGGATTCGCTGTGATCCCTTCCCCTATGGTAAGAGTCATGTGTGTTGTGTCTGTGGGTCTCCCGGGGAAGCGGGTTAAAAAAGTCTCTTGATTTGCCCTGGCTGGTAATCCACATTAATGCGGGTTCAAATTTGCCATACTTTATGTCTAGCTGGCGGAGCCGGGGACGGAGGGATAGAAACACTTTGCGTCGATCATTGGTTTCTTTAGAGAAGTCCGCTGTGATGTGTATCTTGTGTCCCTCATGGCTGTATGGGCCGTGGGAGCGGGCCGCAGTAAGGAGCTGACATATCTGTTCGTGTCTTAAAAAGCAGTCAATGATGGGACCGGGCCTTGCCGCCCTTCGGGGTGACTTGGGCCCAAGTGGTGTGCTCACTGGAACTCCGATGGAGGGTCGAATGTGAGTCCCAGGATCTCTGGAAGGGCCTGGTGAAGAAACGCTGCAATGTTCGTGCCCCCCAATTACTCTGGAAAGCTGAAAATTGTGCGATGTTCCTTCAGCTCCTATTCTCTAAGTCTATCACTTTACTATGCAAGAAGAGAAGTTCCTGGCCACAGTCTGGTATCACACTGAGGCAGTCCTCCACTGAGGCGATTCGCTGTTCTAGTCCCTGGACTCTGTTCTGGTATCCCGCAATGTCCTGTCATATGGATTTGGTCTCAGCCACTAGGGCAGAGATGTTAGGGTCCATTCCCTCTAGTCTGCAGCTCACCATTGTTATTTTGTGCAGGATTTGATCCATAGTTGGGCCCTGTGCCATGTCAGAGGGGCTATCGTGTGATTTGGTGGTAGGGTTCCTCCAGAAACAGCCATGGCACAAGGCTGTTGAATTGCTTTGAAGAATAGAAGTTGTTGCATGGATTTATTGGCGGGCTTGTGCAATTTTACTGACGGCATCTCTCAGTTGGTCACTAATGTTCCAACCGCCCCTCCCACGAAGACAGTGCTGCAATGGCTAGTGTAATGCCTGGAGATGGTTGTTAAACCGAGGGTTCCGGTATGTGGTCCTTGGCTTATAGGAGTTGATCACTGCTGCTGCATATGAAAGCAACTCATTCAATCCCCTCATCCGTGGTTCCTGGCAGCAGCGTGACTAGTTACAGGAATCTGGAGCATTAGCGATGTTATGGTGGGGCATATTTCTGGCCACCAGTCCGGTCTCTCATCGGCTCTGAGACTTCCCAAAGAGAGGTTTCCGTGATGGATGCTTGGGACCGTAGATGAGGCCAAGGACAGTAGTCGGGCCTCATGTGAGGTCGGTCAGTGTTGCTAGGCGGGCCCCTCCTGTTCTCTGTCCTCCCAGTCCGCGTTCCGAGTATGCATATAGGCATCAGTGGTGGCGGATGCGGCGGATGGTGGGGGATGAAGCGTCGGCACCCTGGTAGCTTTTCCCCAGGTCTGGCTCTCCAACTACTGACCATTCACACCCAGTAGGCTGAGTAGGGGTAGGTGTGTGTGTGGTCCGCAGGTAGTGGTGACACAGCACCTGGCCCTCTGGGCCTCACTTTCTTATGGGCGGCCATCAAGAAGGATCCACTGTCCTAGTGCTCCACCGTGGCATCATTCTGCTGTCTGGAGGTTCAGGATGGGTCCGATTGCTGTTGTGATGCCTCCCTGTCACTCTCGGGTGCTGCTCTCCGCAGTTTGGACCCACCGTTGTGCAGTTTCAAACACCCATCTTGAGCCGCAGCCAGACCACGCCCCGTAATGCACCAATTCAAAAGAATATAGAGGGCTACTCAGTTTCTAGAAAAATATCTATGAGCTCAAGTGGATTCAAGTTAGTTGAAACGGATAGAGTCACTCATCTCACGGAAACTAGATATGAATTTCACTCAGAAGTGATGTTCGAGTGTTACAGGGTGACTCATTTCCTAGGAAAATATCTGTGAACATGTCTTGTAGCTTTCTCCATTCCAAAAGTATCTGTTAAGAAAGCAGAAAATGTCAAAGGACAGTATGGATAAGTTACATTCATGTAGTTACATTATGAACACTATGTATTACTGTATTATAGATTTACATAATGTTACATCTTGCAAGACATATTAAAATATATTACATATATATATATATATATATATATATATATATCCGAGGGGGGAGAAGATGATGGATGTTTATTGCAGGCGGTTAATTTGGCTGTTTATCTGAGTTTCTTGCTGTGATATGTATGTAAGGTCTTTGTAGATATTTGGGTCTTAACTATGCCACGTGGTGTCATTGCACAAAACCGTTGTAGCATAGCAGGGACTGGAAACGGCAGACATCCAAAGCAGGTGGCGTTAGTGGTGTGCCACACAGAATCCTACCCACTCATCTAAAACTAGTAGGTCACTGAAGGCAAAAGGATGTTCAAACAGACCAACGTCATACTGTCACAGAGGATTGAAAGGAATACTTTCTGCAAGTAGAATTAGGCTGAGGACAGTCAGTGTCAGGAGGAAGATGCCCAGAAAAGACCAAATATTTGGACAGAAGGAGCACAAAGAGGGGGCATATAAAGGAGGATTAAAAAAGAGGTCCTCATGGAACAAACTCGGCCCATGAAAAAATGCTAGGTGAAAAGGTGATAGCCCAGTTCACAAACGTAAGGATAAGATCAGGTCAGGGAAACCAAAAAGAAATTCTTCTGGAACATTCCTCGTATGGGTAAAAACGTGGATGGTAGAGCATCATAATTTGGCAAATGCAGATGAAAATGGGGAAGAACTTAATCTTTTGAGAATCAAGCCAGTCGTGGAACCAAGATAAATGGGCAGTGAGAAAAGAGGGGTATGGAATTATGTAGTAAGGAATTAAAGAGAACAAAATGAAGTTCCCATGCAGCTAGCCCCATTTAGATCAAAGAGCTACTGGGGAAAATCACAGGATTTTTATGTTCAACCAGAAAAGAAATGTTGGCAAACAGAGTGGTGGTCCTAGGCACTACACTGAGGTCTATGAACAATCCCCAGTGGCACCTCAGGGACTGAGGAGGAGAGTTCGGGAACTGGATGAACAGGTCACATACAGCCAAAAGAAAGTCTCATGGAAAATTGTCGCTGCAGGCCAAAGAATAGGGTTGGGTAGCCAAGAAGGGAGACAATGTCCAGATATTAAAAGATGCAGTTTTGACATAGGTCACAAATTGAGGTGGTTAAATACAAAGAAAGTGAATAGGAAGCTCACAGAGTGGAATCATGGAAGGCAATACTTAAGTATGGGTCAAAGAGTGTACTGTACTTTTGCAAATATAACACAGTGTGAAGCAAGACATTTTTAGAAACGTTTGCTATGAGCTAACGAGAGGGACATGGTATGTGCATAGATGAGAGAAAAACAATTTCAGAGAGGATAAGGAAGCAAGCATTTTCCATGAGGGTCCTAATGGGTGAATAAGGAGAACAAAGAGGGAAGACAAATTGTGCCAGCAAAGGGAATGAGAGAGTCATGTTACCACAAGCATAATAGAGGTCTGAAAAGAGTAGGGAGATCAGTTTTATAGGGAAGAAGGTATTCACATATGCCAAAAGTAAGAAAAAAAGAAAATTTCAGTTCTGGCCAAAATGTTGGAATGCAGATGTCGTCAAAGGGACAAGTGTGTGCCACAAAGGTAAATAAAGGGAGCAGTCGAGGTCAAGGCTGGTACAAGAGAAAAGACAGCGGGCAGGGTAGGGGAGAGGGATATCAGACCAAGTCCCTGATTCTGAGTTCGTTGGAATCCATGTGTTTTTTATTGCAACAGATAAATAAAAATACCATTTATTGGGAACGATGTAGCACCTATTATGTATTTCTGGGAAATGATATGCCGAATTTAGTGCTTACCATGCCTATATCTGCATGGCAAAATAAATAATGTATACTTTTCCCTCATAAATTCCGGCAGGTTTAACCTGCTGAAATTTAACAAAGGATAAGTATTTAAAGCATGTTGTACTCAACAGATGTAGTAAATACAATCAAAGTCATAATTCTGACTCCTGCACAAACAAGGGTTTATGCAGGAGCCAGATAACACAACTCACTTTCAATCCAGACACAGAACAAATGGATTCTGGGGGGCAAAAAAAGGTTCTTGTGATGCAAGATTAGAATTATTAAAAGGGGATGGGGAGAATGCCACAGCTTGTGGAAATTTAAAAATGATTGCAGGGGTTTGTATCAATGTATCCACCACAGGAACTGGCCAGGGACTGTTCTGTGCAAGTCACTCACCTGAATACCAGGCGGGCCAATGGGGTGATGACATTCCCCAATCCCGGTGATGGCTAATGTGTTTGTGATGAAGAGTACATTGTCCTCCCGCAAGTCCTCAATGGGGTTTTGGGAAGGTAAAAAAAGAAAATACCAGCTTCTGCTTCGTGGACTGCAGAATCAGACTGCTGCACTCTGGACTGAGTGTCGTGTTGGGAGTCAGGACTTCCGATTTCTTAAAATACTGGGTTCTTCTTTTTTTCAGATTTTGGGCTGCAAAATAATTACTTCATTAATGCACTGAACTTGCATAAACTAATGTACATTACATAACGTCAGTTATTGTTGACACATTGTGCATACATTCCTATAAGGCAGAACAAGTCTCATCCGCTTTTTACAATATTTTCAGAGTCTCTGAAGCAATGTCCAAACTCAAAAACAAACAACTTGGCTAAAGGTCTTCTTTGTGTTCTGGCTTAATCTCTTGCCAATAATAGTTTTGCTTTTCTTGGATTCTCACTCAAAGAATAAATCATGCTAGTTCTTATTGTCATAAATTATTCAAAACAAAGAGCTCTGTTTTGCTTCATTTAAGCAAATATCCTTTCTTCACCTCGAAATGAAGTTACTTGCTTGACAATTTCAAAATAACCCAAAGTGGGTCTTTTCACCTTTCTTATATTCTCTCTTTTACAGGAACTATGGGATCATCGTCAGAAGATGGAAGAGGAGAGCCAGGACCCTGCAGGAAACCGACTGGAGGGCGAGGATCACCGGAATTGGCCTGGAGGCTGTCTGGAGGGTGAGAAATGGTGGAATTCAAATGGAATTTGGTCTGAGAACGAGGAACACTGGAACTCTACTGGAGGCAAGCTGGGGAAGAAGGAACTTGACTTGCACTGGAACTCGACTGGCAGGCTGGAGGACAAGGAACTTGACTTGACCAGAAACAGGTGAGAAGAGCAATAGAGTAAGGCATCAGACTCACAAGCATCCCTAAATAATCAAATTTGCACATGTGCCTTTTGGCAGTTGATTGCTTTTTAAGGAAATGAGCAATTATCCTCCTGATTGTGGCACATGTTCAATACAGATCACAATGTAAAGAGCACATGCTTTGGCAGTTGCAGTTGGAGCAGGTAGAATGCAGTGTACATAATCAACAAGCATTGATTCTAATAAATGAGACATTTACCAAGCATTAGTTTTGCAAACTTGATATTCAATGATGTAATGATTATACCCAAATAAGTCTGGATGTTGCAAGCAACAGTATCTTACTGTAATTGAGCTCTTGGATGTGCTAGTGTACCCACAACAGGGACATAGACATGTAGCTTCAAATTTGAACCCCCACTGCTATTAGATGGATAGAATAGAAGAAACTGATTCATGACTGGAAGCGAGAGATGAGTGTGTGTGTTGGTGGGACGGTTGGCCAGAGGCCATATAGAAGCTCTCCTGGAATAAGCATTGCATAAGCCAAAAAGGTGGCTGGGGCTCAAAAGGGGGAGAACATCTGAACATAAAAGAGAAGGCAGTAGGTAAAAAAAAATATATAAACTGGGATTCATTTATCACAAACTGATGAAAAAAAAGAAGCCATTGGCGGAAGAAGAAAGTGGGTTAATGGATAATAAAAGCCAGGGTGGGCCAAAGAGGGGATTAGGGTTTCAGCAAGGGAAGAAAAAGCAAGTCAGAGAGGGAAAGGGGATTGGAAGTCACAGAGGACAAAAGCCTGGTATTGGTGAAATAGACAGGTAGGAGAGCACTGAGAGGATCCCGATTGAAGCAGGAAAAAGATAAAAGGGAAGAGAAGAAAGGACGTTGTTTACATGGGAACTGAAAAGCTCCCAGAATGAGAAAATCCTGTAAAAAGTTTAGTGTGGGAAATTTAGCTCAAAAACCCCCTACTAATCCAATAAATCTATTCTGGTTGGTTCATAAACTTTGAATCTTTGCTCACTTCTTGGCAGCTACAGCACAAGCAGCAGACAATATCCAGAAAGGTCCATGCTAAGCTCAAGCAGTGCCAAATGTTTCAAGTAAAGAAGACAATGCAGTGAAAGTCTCAGTTCGGACAATATAGATAACATTTTAATGAGCAAAATGTTCATTCAAAATGTTAATGAAAACCGGAGATATGAATTCTTAAAGTTTTAAGGTAAAACATTCCGAGAAGAAAGCCAAACACAATAGAAAAACAAGAGTTCACACTGGAAAGGGACATATGCACAATTTCAGGCAGAGTGCGATGGAGGTCTGATACACCAGGTGGTTAGTCTCATTCAAAGGTTTTACCTTCAGACTGAGAGCCTAGCCTAAAGATTAGTAGGTGGCTCCCCGTCCACCAGAGTGGCACAGAACACTACATATGCAACCCTGATGGACTACTGCTTGCCATATGCAGGGATCAGAGGATGTCCAGCAGTAATTTCTGTGTGTTAACAGGCACCTCCACTACAACAGATCTTGTGAAGGGACTGAAAGTTTGGTGAGTGGACACCATGTTTCTCAAGAGGCCTCTCACCAATGACTTTTTGTTTTCCAAAAAACCTCTCAAAGCATGAGTTTGTTTTTGAGAAAAAAATGCTATTTATCCTGCAAATTATCTCTCAGGGTGTGTTTGTCATTAGACTTTTTTCTGTTTGGCGCTGCCAAGTGTTCTGTGGTGGGCCTGAAAAGAAAAAAATTATCATAGTTCCACTAAAACTAAGGGACGTGATCTAATGTTGTTACAACAGTTCCTACTCCATCAGGCTATTGGTGTAGGCTTCTGACAGCAGACCCAGCCGGTGTTCTGTTATGGACAACGTGACAGCCTGCTGGACTCATAATATAGTTAGTGGATAAAGTGTATTGCAGACAGGATACTCCACCAAATTTGTGATGCAGTACCCTAACTACCAAATTTTAAGTCGGGCCCTTAGCCTCCTACTATAGGGGAAGCCTTTTCTGGTTTGACCTGCAGCTCTTGAATCCTCATGTCTGGCTTCTAGGCCCCAGGTCTGTCTCCAGCCAGGCCTTCTGAGGGTTCTAGTCCTTTCTATTCTCAGGAAGTTTGAATTCCTTCAGATTTTTATTAGAATTAAAACATAAATAGGAGGCCACAAACTTGACCCTTGAAGAGCAGTTCCAGTTCCTGCAAGTGGAATTCAAGAGCCCTTGTGTGGGGGTTCTTCTTTAGGAGGATTCCAAAGTCAACATTATTTTTCTAGTAGGGCCTTCTTCATCAAGTAGAGTCTTCTCAGGCCCAGGACTGTTCACAGGAAGTGCTGTGAAGGTGCCATATTTACACTGTGTACTAGGCAATGCTTAGAGAAAGTCTACCACCCAATCCTACCTTGTTATGCAGTCCCCCACATCCTTTTGTAGCACTTGCTCCTAGTTTTACTTTAAAAGTACACAGGAGCCCCTGATTCAAGATTGTGAAACCAAGCTTCCATCAGTCAGGCCTCTCTTCAACACCTTGGTCACTCCTTTACTTAGGTGAATACTCCTCACATTTAAACTGACACAAATTTGTAAAAATCACAAATACTGACATCTTCCAACACAAATAACCTCTCAAACATAGCAAATAAAATAGCATTGATTGCAATATAACATACATTCAATACACTTTAGGAAAAGGTACAGCTAAAACATGCATAATACATCAAGGCCTACCTCAGTTAATGCCAAAACTAAAATTACAACTTAAAACCAAACCATAACAAAACTCTTATCTATAGTATCTTTCATAACCCTAAACATATCGCACCAAACTACAAAATCTCCAGTAAGTTTCATAAAATTACTCTTAGCTGATCTGTTAAACAGCAACAGTGAGTCATGACCACAGGAAAATTGGAACTGCCCTGAACGAGATAAACAGCTGCACCATGAACACAAAAAGACTATCTATCCATAAACAACAATGGAAAATAAATTACAATCTTTAATAATAACTTTTCTTTTGGGAAAAAAGTGAGGAAGAAGGCTTGCAAATTACTTTAAAAATATTTTAAAAATTACCAATTAAAAAAATGAAACTATGTTACAAAATACTGATATATGTGTTCTTAATTATGTGTTCTTAATGCACAATCTATAAAATCTTAGTATGCGTGTTGTAAAAATGTTATAAGAAAATGAATTTGTAGAAAAATAAATCTAATTTGTTTAAAAAAAAGTATTGTGAAAGTGTTGTGAAAATGTTACTGTACAGAAAAATATAAACACATGTAAAATGTTTTTTAAGAAGTAAAGATATGAATATGTAAAACAACATAAAAAATAAATGTAAAATTGTTTATTTATAACAATGAATCTTAAAATAATTGTTAGAAAAATGTAAGAGAATAAAAATATTCCACAAATATTAAAAATAT
This sequence comes from Pleurodeles waltl, assembly GCF_031143425.1. Lineage (NCBI taxonomy): Eukaryota > Metazoa > Chordata > Amphibia > Caudata > Salamandridae > Pleurodeles > Pleurodeles waltl. The sequence goes on along the minus strand of NC_090445.1, from coordinate 1,414,453,641 downwards.
AAGAGAGTCTGCAAAATATTACTGCTACTGTATAAAAAGTAACATAAAAACAGTGTGTCACAATTATTTTTCATAATACAACACCATTACACCCTAGGTTAAATGGGCAAATGACTTACATTACAATGAGGATGCAGTTATTATTGTGACTCCAACCTTACCTGTACTGGGCAAAGGGTTGGACACTGAAAGGGTTGCATTTCAGATCCCCACATCATTTTAAGCTACTTTAGGGAAACTGTTTGACTTAATAGGGGAAGATTTCCAGCTTCCACTCCAATCTAAGCTACATTAGTGAACATGTTGGGCATTAAAGGGGTTAAAGTCACAAGTCCCACTTCAACCTAAGCTAAATTGGAAATGCAGTGGATATGGAGGGGGTTACATTTACATTTACTTTTCCTACTCCAATTTAAGCTGCATCAGGGAAATGTTGGACTTCAATATCTACAAATCCAATGCACCAAACATAAATGTGTCCTTTTTCAAATTTAACATTGAAATAAAAACGCAAAATAAAAGATGAGTAAATGGTAAACAATTTGATAACTTAATTATATAGTTAATTTATTTTTAAATTGATCAAACTGATTATTTTTTTAAGATCATTTCTATATATTCTTTTAAATTATAAAGTTTTAAAATATTACACTTTTAAAAGTTAGTTAGAAAGTACTTTTTGAAAACAAATTTCAAAAATAATATCAACACTAAAACTAAACAACATATCCCTAAAAAAGACTTGAAAATTAAAAACCATTTTTAAAAAGTTTACATTTATTTATAATAAAAACAATAATTGAAAAGAAAGCAAACATAGGGATGAAAAGCATTCAATCAATTCATAAACAAAAACTAAATATGGAAATTAAAATATTTCCACCACATTATACACATAGAAATTAAAGCTCTTCTCACACCTTCTCCCTATAAACCATATATCCTACTCCTGAAAAATACACATCATTTTAAAATTACATGAACACCAGTTAAAAAAGCAAATTAAAATAATATATATAAATAATATAAAAAATAAAATAAATAAGACTTTACATGTCAACTTCAAAAAATATTTAGCATTTTTTGTAAAAACTCTGCCATATACACTTAAAAACAAATATCCTGCTCCTAAAATAATTGAACATTTTCACTATGATATTAAAAATATATAACATTTAAAATAGTACAATAATAGAGCAAAAACAATATTAATGTATCATCATTAAATACAAAGATATTTTTAAAAATGAAATTGAAAAACTGTATTCTTACTTTCAAAATTCCAGATGATGATATTTGGGATATCATGATACAAAGGAAACATTATTTTTTTTAAGATGATATTTCCAACTCGATATTTTGGTAAAACACCCTACAGACATCTCAAAGTTAACCAGTTAAGTTTTGCAAAATGACTGCCTCTGTGTTGCATTGTGTCATAAAATTTTAATACATGTTGAAACATTTGAACTAGAAACAAAGGCCCTCATTACAACCCTGGCGGTCGGTGTTAAAGCAGCGGTAGAAAAAATGGGATCATGACCACGGCAGGAACTGCCAACACATACAGCCACTTTAACACTCCGACCGCCATGGCGGTAGCAACAAACACCACGGCGGTAACCGCCAACAGCCAGGCCGAAGCCAATTTACCGCCCACCCCATTACAACACGCCCATCCGCCAGCTTTTCCAGGCGGTACCAACACCATCAAAAGCAGGGCGGAAACAGTACTTGAAAGGGAAACCACTCACCTCTCGACACTCAAGGAAAAACCAGGATGCCATGAAGCCCAAGCTGCACGTCCTGCCCTTGCTGGTGTATCTTCTCATATATCAGGAACACCAACGGCGGCGACGACGACCACGTTGAGTACAGCACCTAGTAGACAGGCGGGGGGGGGAGGAAAAAGAGAGTGACACACACATGCAACAGGCAACATCCCCACCCCCACACCCAACACCATACACACAAACACATGAAACAATATTACATATACACCCCATAACCCTGTGGAAGAACGCCAGGACAAAAGGAATTGAGTCAAATTTGTGTGATATTAGAATTCTAGAGAAATACGTTCATAAATAAATAAATAGTATGTACAATATGTGCAATATATAAAAAATGAGGGACAATGTCCACGCAAAAATAGTCCGTGGCCCACTGGGCCATAACACATAGGCCAAGCCCACACTTGAGTCCTGCCTCAAAACGGAGAGAACACTGCAGGGGCATCAGGTCGAAAACACACAGGTACCTCAGGGGGATGGGGAAGGGGGAGGCACCTCAGCTGGAAGATGGTGCAATGCCACTGCTCCTGGAGGGGGCTCCATGCCCACAGCAATGTCCTGGGGAGTGCAAGGCCACAGTCTCTCAAGTTTCTCCAGTGGGTCATTTGCCCACTGCTTGGTCCTGGGGAGTGCAAAGGCACAGACTCTCAAGTCTCTCAAGTGGGTGGTTTGCCCACTGCTTGGTCCTGGGGAGTGCAAAGCCATAGTCTCTCAAGTGGGTGGTTTGCCCAATGCTTGGTCCTGGGGAGTGCAAGGCCACAGTCTCTCAAGTGGGTGGTTTGCCCATTGCTTGCTCCTGGGGAGTGCAAAGCCACAGTCTCTCAAGTGGGTGGTTTGCCTACTGCTTGGTCCTTGGGAGTGCAAGACCACAGTCTGTCAAGTGGATGGCTTCTTCCACTGGTTCTGGAGGGGGCATTGTGCCAAGTGTGCTTCATCCTGCCAAGGATAGGGTGAGTGGATGCCTTTCTCCACTGGTTCTGGAGGGGGCATTGTGCCCAATGTGCTTCATCCTGCCAAGAATAGGGTGAGTGGATACCTTTCTCCACTGGTTCTGGAGGGGGCTTTGTGCCCAGTGTGCTTCATCCTGCCAAGGATAGGGTGAGTGGAAGCCTTTCTCCACTGGTTCTGGAGGGGGCCTTGTGCCCAGTGTGCTTCATCCTGCCAAGGATAGGGTGAGTGGATGCCTTTCTCCATTGGTTCTGGAGGGGGCTTTGTGCCCAGTGATGCAGCACTTGGGGGCTGCCAGGTCACAGTCCCTCACGTGGGTGTCAAACCCACAAGAGTTTCAGTGGTCAGGATGCATGATAGTCCATGGAGGCAGGGCTACAGTCCAACCGCCGGCAGCTACGGCTGCACAGTGGTGGTAGTGCCGGTGCTGGTGGGGGGTGCTGCCAGTGGTAGGGGGAGGCTCCAGCCCTTCTCCTGCAGCCTCGGACGGCTGCCCACTGGGGCTGCTTCTGCTGGCAGTGGTGCTACTGTCAGTGGTGCAGGTAGTGGTGCTTGCAGTGGTGCAGGTGGCTGTGCTGGCCGCAGCGGGGTTGCCAGTGCTGCCAGTGGTGGGGGGAGGCTCCAGCCCTTCTCCTGCAGCCGCGGTGCAGGTGGCGGGGATGGCGGTTGTGCTGGTAGCCACCAGGACATCATCTGCAGGCTCGGACGGCTGAAGTGCCTTGGCTGTTGCTTTGTGCCCCTTCCTGCCCTTGGCAGATGGTGGTGTCACCTTGGGTCTGGCAGCTGGAGTCTTTGAGGTGGCCTTGCTGGGTGGTTTTGGCTCGTTCCCCTACTGGATGCTGTCCCCTTCTTCACCTTGCCAGGTGGCGGAATGTTCTTTGCCTTGGCAGGGGTTGGTGATACACTGGCTGGCCTGACGGGTTCCCCCTTTGAGCCTCTGACAGCTGCAGGAACCACAGTGGATGTGGACTTGGTGGCTGAGGTGCTGGGCCAGGTTTTGGCCACCCGGTCCTGAGGGGAAGGACGGGGGGAGGGGTAGGGAACAGGTCAATGTTGGCTACGAAAAGCTTCTTAGGGACATTGGGGCGGAAAGAGGGTAAAGGTTTGGGAGTGGAAGAAGAGGGAGTGGTTGTAGGAGGTGTCAGTCTGCTGTGTTTGGATGCAGGTGCATGAGCTGGATGCTGTTGTGAGGTGGGTGGCTGTTAGGTGGGTGGGTGTGTGCTTGCATTTGTGGACCTTGGGAGGAGGGGTCACAGAGACAGTGGGAGAGGACACAGGGGACATGTACATGGATGTGGGGGCGGTGACTGCCAGTGAGGGGTCTGTAGTGATGCGCGTGCTGGTGATGGAGGTAGTGGATGAGGATGTAGTGCATGCAGGTGTGAGTGGAGACGCTACTGGGAGGGAGGTGGAGGACGAGGAGGAGGAGGACACTGGAGGCAGTGGATGTTGGTGTGTATGCATGGGGATGGTGCTTGTGTGAATGACTGTGAGATGAAGTGTGGTGCTTGTGTTTGCCTGAGCCACTTTTGTGTGTTGATTTGGGTAAATGCTGGTCTGAACGTGTGCTTGGGATAGGCTGGGGTTGAGGGGATTGGGACTGGGTAGAGGAAGTTGGAGGGGGAGGCTAGAGACAGGGACAATGGCTGCCATCAGTGCGGAGGCCAGAGCCTGAAATGCTCTCTGTTGGGCCGCCATTCCCGGGGTGAATGCCCTCCAGGTATGGATTTGTTTGTTGCAAATGCCTCTCGACACCCTGGATGGCATTCAGAATGGTTGACTGCCCAACAGAGAGGGATCTCAGGAGGTCAATAGCCTCCACCTCCCCCACTGAGGGGAGCAGGGCTGACTGGGGCAGGGCCTGAGGTGCCTGGAGTGAAGGAGATGCCCACCCTTCTGGGTGAGCGGCAACGGGAAACACTCTCAGTGGCTGCTGGGAGGGCGGTGCTGGTAGGGGGGTGGCAGCTGTACCTGTTGTTGTGGTGGGCACAGAGGTGTCTGCCACCGCCAGGGAGCTTCCATCGGAGGAGGAGTCGCTGTTTGTAGTGTCCCCTTTTGTCTCCGTCGTGGCTCTCCCCTCACCCTCCGTCCCACTGGTGCCCTCACCCTTGGTGGATTCGGCCTCCAGGCACATGTGGGATGCAGCTCCCTATGTCGCCGGTGCCTCTGCTCCTCTGCCACATGATGCGAATGCACACATGGACAGGGTGACAAAACAAAAAGGGGAGGGAGAGACAGAGGATACCCTTGGTCAAGGCCAGCAACAACACTACTGTTGGAGTACACAGCACACAGGGAGCTGCCCTATGCACTAGGCCATGCATTACCAGTTACAATGCTAGTCACCCACCCATGGGGGACATGGCATAATGCCATCAGCTGCACACCTGAAACCCGCAGGACCCTGACCAGTAGTAGATGCCCACTAACACCATCGGATTTGGAGTGCTTCAGAGCCTGCCCAACAAGGGACCTACCCTGCCATGTTCGCCCTGGCCTAGGGGCACCCACAGTCCACATCCCCCTCCCACGTAAAACCTTAACGCGGGCCAACTCTTGAATCTGAATTTGTACTCACCCCCTTGTGGCTGCTGTGATACCTTCAAGCGCCTAGCCAAAACACTGGATAGGCCACCTCCAGGATGCGGAACATCAGCGGGGTCAGAGTATGACTGGCACCCCGTCTTCTTTGGGAGGCCAGCCCAACCTGGTCCTCCGCCATCTTCCTTGCCCAGCGGTGCAGGTCTTCCCATCGTTTGCAGCAGAGGGTGCTCCGCCTGTCAAAGACCCCCAGGGTCCGCACCTCCTTTGCGATGGGACGCCAAATACCCTTTTTCTGATTGGCGCTGACCTGGAGGACAAATATAGCAGAAAAGGGATTAGTAATACCGTCCGGACCGTCAAACTCATGGCCCACCATCTCCCTCCCATCCACTAAGGCACATACATTGACCACCATACATGCAGCACTCTGCCCAGGACACCTCAGCACCCCCTACATGTGGCTTAAACACACAGCACTCCATACAATTATGGTCCAAGCATCATGCTCACAGTGTACTCACCTGTTTGTCTGGAAGACCATAGAGTAAGGTGTACTGGGATAGGACCCCATCCACCAGTCTCTCCAACTCCTACGCAGTGAAGGGCAGGGGCCTTTTCCCCAGACACATGAACCATTGTCACTTCCAGACACAGGTCACAGCAGCACTTGCATTGTAGGTCCTCTCCTGTTGAAGGTCAAGTAGCAAGTGAGTGAAGAGATAAAAAATGGCAGTCACGTCCGCTGCGGTGTGTACCGTCACCGCTGGCGTACCTCGCCATTGGCTCCTGGATAACCAATGCTAACCAATGCGAAGTTGTGCGGTGGTCGTTGACCGCCTACCGCAATGGCACACAACACCAGCGGAATTACCTAATTTCCACTTGTCCCTCCTCACAGGTCAGGCAGCCGCCATTTCAGGGGGCACAGGCGATGGCACCTAACTGCGTCACAGCAGACAATGGCACATCAACTGACTCTCGGAATCACACACTGGTTCTGTTAATGAAGAGATGCATCATTATAGCAATTGATGTGTGAATATGACCCTCTGCTCACCGTTTTCCTCCCTAGGCTTCAACTGTTGAGGATGAATATGAGATGGAGACATCCTCCAGTGTACAGACCCCTGGTGGATCTTGCGACAATGGAGGACAGACACATTATCCTAACATACAGACTTGATCGGGCCACAGTCGAAGAACTGTGTGCCCAATCGGAGCCAGACCTGATGTCAGCTATCCGCCAGCCTACAGTATCCTCCCTCTAGTGCAGGTCCTGTCAGTGCTCCATTTCCTGGCAAGTGGTTCCTTCCAAACAACAGTGGCCATGGCATCAGGGATGTCTCAGCCAATGTCTCCAACGTGTTGACCAGAGTGTTGTCTGCCCTGCTGAAACACATGTGCAGCTACATTGTTTTCCCCCAGGTGGAGGATTTGGCCACAGTGAAAGCTGACTTTTATGCCCTGGGACATATCCCCAACATCATTGTTGCCATTGATGGTACACGTGTAGCATTTGTCCCCCCCCCCCCCGGAGAAATGAACAGGTGTTCAGGAATAGAAAAAGCTATCACTCTCTGAATGTGCAGATGGTGTATTTGGCTGACCAGTACATCTCCGATGTGAATGCCAAGTATCCTGGCTCTGTGCATGACGCCTTTCTCTTGAGGAATAGCAGCATCCCATTTGTGATGGCTCAACTCCAAAGGTGCCGGGTAAGGCTAATAGGTGAGCCCAAGGTCCCCACCCAGTATATATGTTGGTGTCTGGGTATGGGGTTGCCCCTAAGGGTTAGTGTGTGTCTACCAGTTGTCCCTCGATATTTGTAGGTGACTCTGGTTACCCTAACCTCTCATGGCTACTGACCCCAGTGAGGAATCCCAGGGCAAGGGCAAAGGAACATTACAATGAGGCACATGGGCGAACAAGGAGGATTATTGAGAGAACCTTCGGCCTCCATCTGACAGGTGGATCCCTGTACTACTCACCCAAGAAGGTGTGCCAGATCATCGTTGCATGTTGCACAACCTGGCCTTTAGATGACAGGTGCCTTTTCTGCAGGAGGATGAGCCTGGAGATGGTCTTGTGGCAGCAGTGGAGCCTGTGGACAGTGAGGAAGAGGAGGCAGAGGAAGACGATGTGGACAACAGAAGTAATATCATGCAGCAGTACTTCCAGTGACACACAGGTAAGACACTGTAACTTCACTTTTATTTTCAGTTTTCTGTTAGACATTGTACAAGGCAGCATGATTTCCCTATGTCTATGGCCACTTACTGTACCCTTTGGCATCTCTATTTTCAGATCTCTGTTCCCCACTTCAGCTTATGGTATGTTTACTGCTGCCCACTACAGGTCATACCAATGTATAAATTACTGTACATAAGATTTGCAATGTTTTCAGAATGTTGTAATAATACATATTTAAATTAATTGACAGACTCCAGAATTGTATTTGGTCCAAGGGTGTTTATTTAAGTGCTAATAAGTAGAGGGGGATAGGCAATGGGCTGGGGTGATGGTGGAGGAATGTCCATTTAGAGTCCAGTCTCTTGGTATCACAGGTGCATTGTCCAATAGGGTATAGGAACGGGAGCAATGGCAGTTCAAGGTGGACAGGGTGACAGAGTGCGAAAGAAGGTTGACAATCAGGAAAGTCTTATTTCCTGGCGGGGGTCATGGCAATGTTCTCTGGCTTCAGTCTGGATCGCAGGGACCATTTGTGGGGTGGTTCTCCTTCTGCAGGGGGTGGGGTGCTGGTGGCCTGTTGTTTCAGTGCGGGCCTCCTGTCTACTAGTACCGGCGGAGGTAGAGGGCTGTTCATCGGTGTGGCTAGTATCAGGGGCCCGTTGTTGTGCCACTGCCTACCTCATGGTGTTGGCCATGTCAGCCAGCACACCTGCAATGGTGATCAGGATGGTGTGGATGTGTTTGAGGTCCTCCCTGAACCGTGTGCCCACTGCCACTGACCCCAGGTCCCTGATCTTCTTGGTTTTGTGGGGTTGCCTGGGGTCCCTGTAGTGGTGGACACACTGCTGATTTACGTATCCTGGGGACAGTGGTATGGGCCCACTGGGTGGGTGCTGTGGTGGTGTTTCATGAGGGGGGAGGCTATGTGGTGGTATGGGGTTGTGGCAGGGTAAACGACTGTCCAGAGGTCCCTGATGGGCCAGGTTGGTCACCGTGATCCAAGCGTGCAAAGCTGCTGTCACCACTGTGGGCCTCTTCTGTGGGGGGACTGGATGTTGGTGGCACCTCCTCTCCTGTAACGTTGAGTGGGGTCCTGTGGGGGATGAAAATGCAGTGTTATTGTATCTGTGTGTGCCATCTGGTGCATGGGTGTGTTTCCCTGTATGGTTGTGATTGCCCTGACATCTTTGCCTTGTGTGTGTGGTGATTTTGTGGGCTAGGTGATTCTCTCTAATGGGCATGCTGTGCTGATGGGAGTCCATGCAGGTCTCTGATGGGGGTCCATGCATTGGTGTGGCATGCAGGGATTGGTATTGGGATGGGTGGGTTGTGATAGTGGGTTATATTTGAGGTGGTGGAGTGATAGGGGTGAGGGTAGGGGTAGGAGTTTGTGATGGCATGCAGGTAGGGTGGGGAATATAGTGGTACAAATTTTACTTACCAGAGTCCAGTCCTCCTGCTACTTCTGTGAGGCCCTCAGGATGCATGATTGCCTTGACTTGCTCCTCCCATGTTGTTAGTTGTGGGGGAGGAGGTGGTGGTCCACCGCCAGTCCTCTGTACTGCTACCTGGTGTCTTGCAACCATGGAACGCACCTTCCCCCGTAGGTCGTTCCACCTCTTCCTGATGTTATCCCTTGTTCTGGGGTGCTGTCCCACGGCATTGAAACTGTCTACGACTCTCCGCCATAGCTCCATCTTCCCACCAATGGACGTCTGCTGCACCTGTGATCCAAATATCTGTGGCTCTACCCGGATGATTTCCTCCACCATGACCCTTAGCTCCTCCTCTGAAAACCTGGGGTGTCTTTGGGGTGCCATGGATGTGGTGTGAGTGGTATGTTTGAGGATGTGTGGGGTGATGTGTGGGGTGATGTGTTGTGGTATGTGCTGTGAGATGCGTGGATGGTGTATGGGTGATTGTGTTCTGTGTCTGAGATTGAGTGGGTGCTCCTGGCTTGTCTCTCTCTCTGTTGGCAATCTTTTTTTTCATTGAAAGAGTTGTGGGTACTGTGGGTGTGTGTTTTATAGTGGTGTGAGTGTGTGGGTGTGGTGTGTGTATGTGTGTCAGGTGTGTGTATTTTGAATTGTCCAATGTGGTGTAGTTTTGTTAGTGTGTGTGTATTTTGAGCGCAGCAGTGTGTACTGCCAATGGTTTACCGTGGTTAAAAGACCGGTGATTCGTGTGTCCTGATACTGTGGGCATATTCCTGTTGGCGTAATGGTGTGGGTTTTAGTACCGCCAGTTTATCACTGACCTTTGGTCTGGCGGACCTGTGTGGGTGTCTGTATAGTGGCGGATTTCTCTGTGTGGGTCATAATACCCATAGCGGTATACCGCCACGGTCACGGTTTGTTGGCGGCCGTCAGCACGGCGGTAGGCGGCATTTACCGCCAAGGTTGTAATGAGGGTCAAAATGTCTTACTTACTATTGAAATCTGAAAGGTATGCAATAGATGAAGAAACGTGTGACAAGTTTGGCAAATATATAACCACAGAGGAACCACACAGTACAAAGAATTTTGCAAATTGAGTAGCCAGAATATATGTGTTCCTGGACCTAATATTCAAGAGATGGGTGTAAATATGGTTCTTGATCATTCACGGCAAAAGACCATGAAATCATTGTGGATGAGATGAAGCAGGGCACGAGATAATGCAGCATTAAGCAGTAATGTATTTGAAGGTGGTGTGAACTATGATGACACAGCCTAGAATTTACTATATTTTTACTTTAAGGCATACAAATAGCAGACTCAATCAACTTGTATGTGCAAAAATCTATTTGTGCTGGATTTCAACAAGAGCACTGTTCCAAAGACTCTTTGAGTCCCAAATTTTCCAACCCACTCTATTATAAGAGCTAATGAGGTATAATTGGGAAGGAAAAGCACAAACGCAATATCTAACAAAACAGGGTAATCTGGCTCTGTGTGAAATCTTAATGTAAAATGCAATGAGGCCGAAACTAAGATGAGAGAAATACTGTGTGATATTCCTATGCATAAAATGTCTAATTGTTGCATAACTACACATTTTGCATGGCTTACTCTTGGTCAATTGTCCTTGTGTTGAATGTTTTACTGGACTGTGCATCCTGAGAACAAATCTTATGCAAGGTACCACTGCTTGCCTCTGTGCTCTCTTTTGTATGACTTAGGGGGTCATTACGAATTTGACGGTAGCAGGACCATGTTGGCAGTGGCGGTCAAACCGCCAACCGGCTGGCGGAGAAGGCCGCCAAATTATGACCATGGTGGTACTTCTAACAGAATACAGCCAAACCACCATCGGCACCGCCACAGCAGTCATGCCACCACAGACGATGGTAGCCACCTTCAGGCCAGTTGAGACCATGTTTCTGCTGGACAGATTAAGAGGTTGCACACTGTCGAGGTTTCTGACACAGTCACACCACCACAGAAATCCAGGTGGAAACCAACTGTCCGGAGTGCCATGGAACCAGAACTACACATCCTCCCGCTGCTTCTTCTCGCCCAACGACTTCAGAACCAGTGATGATGACAATGACAGCAACCGTGAGTACATGCACTTACCTGTCACTGTAAATTGTCAAAGTACCTACACACACAACATAACAATCGGGAAAGGGCGAAATTCACATGAAACCCCATACCGACACACCCACTCACACACAGCCACATTCACACCCGCACATACTCGGTACACACCCTACGGCCATCACACACACACATCTAAAACACACACCAACCCTCAGATACACAGCACAGTCACACACAACAACACACAACACCACCAAACAACACAATTATACCACAATCACTACATCATCAAAACATTGTCAAGATCACACAATTCACACTATCTCTTGACAAAACTTATATACAACACCCAGTACCACACCACCAGGGAACGAACACATATAACCACATATCCAAAAAAGGCAGCACACAACATACCCCACAAACACACTATACAATGTACCTTACATACCATTCTATACACACACTCATACACATAGTCCAAGCACACAAAGGCACACAACACTGCAACTAACACATGTCACCAGAAACCCCACACAATACAGGCACAATAACATGTGCACAACATCCACATGCTCATCACACAACACACCCATGACTTGTGGACAAATGCAATGCACACAACCACACATGGTGTTCAAACATAATAGGTAGCACAACCACTACAGACAAACAAATGCACAAACACAATGTCAGTCAGTACCAAAACTGCCCTAAGTTAAGAAATGCAGGACAAAGATATGAGGTAGAAACCAACATCAGTTTGGCCCTTAATATATATTACAATATTTTAAAAACTTTAAATGCCCAAGGACATAGCCAGTCCAACAATAGTGTTTGCAACATGTACTCAAAGCACAAGTTTGTGCCCCCAACTTGACTCCTGACTGCCATGTAACCCCCACAGGTAGGGGCATCAAGGGGCAGGCAGGTACCTCAGGGATTGTGGGGGAAGGGTTT